>NW_006799951.1:4143663-4274409 GCF_000485575.1 Poecilia formosa
GACCTCATCTTTTGATCTATTTTCAAGCCTGTGTGTGGTTTACATCTGCATTACTATATCTGCTAGGCGGATTGAATTAAACTCGTTGCAGCTGGTGATTTTACTGCCATTGCCTCGTGACACAAAGACTGTACATTAAACACCTTATGTTCTGTTAATAAATAACTATGTGGCTGTTGCTTGAGGTGCTTATGTTTTTAATTATCTCTCAATCACTAATTAATGCTGCTTTGAATTTTTATTACTGAAGTGGTTAAAGTCGCTCACTGCAGCCACTGTTTGCCCGAACAATGATAATGAGGAGTGTAAGTCAGATGTTATGTGTGTAAACAGCTAAATCACTTCAATTGATCCTGTACTGAGAACCGACTCTTCCATCCATGTGTTGGTAAAATAAATAAATAAATAAATAAATAAATAAAAAACAATTGTTGGTCAATAAAAAAAGAAAAAGAGTTAGTTGTTACGCACGACAATGAAGCCTGACATAAACAATAGGCATAATGACTGAAAGGGTCAACTTTGGAACTGCTAAACATTACTTTAAAACAAACCAATGTTTCTTTTTTTATTGACATTTTATTACTCTTATGGCCCTTATCCATATGTAACTTGACAAGACAAAGGGCAGAAGGAAAGGGATGACATGACCTGGGGTTGGAGATTAGACTTGAGACTCCTGCGTCGAGGACTAGCTCCCATTTACAGTGTGACTATTCTATCACTGAGCCATGTACTATGTGCTTAATAGTTTAAAGTCGTTTTATATTTTCTTCTCTGATTGTATTGTGTTTGCTACTACCTTACATTTTACAACAATTGCTTTGTTTTTTGTTTTCTTGTGTTTACTAATATAGGTTTAGTTTTTTGTGTCTGGTGTTTTCCTCACTAAGAGACTTTGCTGGTTCAATTCTTCTCATTTTGTCGTCTGTCTGTTCCCCACAGTCCCTACAAGAAAGAGTGAAATCGACTGATTAATATCACGTTGTATATTTTTTTCTTTAACAGTATTTTTACAAGGTTTGTTTCTTTCTAGTTAATTATCTTAATAATTTATCACCATTCTAGACCTTTTGAAAGCGTGTCTTGTTTCTAGTTGACTTCCTTTTTGCATGTTCTGTCCCCATTCATTTTTCAAAGTATTTTCAAGACTTAAAACCAGATATGAAAATACTAATAAAAGCGTAAAAATGTAATTAAAAAAAAAATACAATATCAATTTATTGAAAAAGGAAAATAAAAGAAAACAAAAAAAGAATAAGTGACGCTAAAGAACAGAACTGCTAAAGAACTACAAAACTGAAAACAAATTCAATTTTGATCAAAAGTAGCCAGTGGGTGTTATTACTGAGCTATTATATTCAGAGGGTCAATATTCATTCTTTGATTCAGCAGTTTTCTTCATAAAAGCTGAGTTTGGGCTTCATTATCAAGGCGGTACAATTGTTTTATGTGATGTCCAAGTTAAGTGAATCTCTGTTTGCCCGTATTTATTTGTTTTATTCTTGTTATTCTCACACTTATGAGTAGGCAGGACATTTTAAGAGATTAATATGATTAATTGCAACCTGTTACGTGTTTAAGCCTGAAACAACCAAGCATAATGAATTTACTTATATCTGTTGATGCTTTTTCAGTGCTTTTTGAGCTTTGGTGGCTGTTAAAATGAAGTACGACTGTCCCCTGCTGAGCTGGGAGCCACCGGTTGACAATCATACATCAAACAAACAAACAAACAAACAGAATAATAATAATAATAATAATAATAATAATAATAATAAATGTTCCCATATTAATTTAAATAGAGAACCATGACCAGCCTCATTAATTTAGTTGCGCATGACTGATACCTCTCATAATAATAATAATAATAAATGTTCCCATATTAATTTAAATAGAGAACCATGACCAGCCTCATTAATTTAGTTGCGCATGACTGATACCTCTCTGCAGCTGGTAAGTTAATTGCTGCTAAATATGCCTATAAAAACATTAGATAGAAATCGTTTATAAGACCACAACTCTCACCGCTATCCCACAGAGAGTGAAACTGCAGGTCAGCATTATATTAGCAAGAAAGTCTTAATAAATGTTCGACACTTTATGTGGGTGGTTTGAATATTTCTGCTGGATTCCGAAAAGGTGATCTAGCGAAATGGCCCCTTTAATTACACTGAGACAAACAGAGCGGGGGCAAAGTTCAGCTGAACTCATGATAAAAACGGATGAGGAGAGAAGCCGGAGCTCAGAAAGCAGCATGACGTAATACTAAAGGACACGGCCGCAGGAAGATGCGGAAACAGACACGGAGATAAATAATTCCAATCCTACCTCCGTTATATCGATAGTAAAAATTTGGCGCAACTCGTTTGCTGAATAATGAGTTTGTGAGGAGTTACAAATGGTGAGCAAAACGCGTTTCTCTTGCCTATGTTTGTTTTGTTGTTTTAAAATAGGTACTGTGTAGCTCAGTCTGCATTTAGTCGTCTTTTGCGACGTGAAACGACGCCGTCACACATCTTAGAAACAAATTAAACGTATTGTAAGATGATTTTTGATTCTATATATTGGTTTGAACTTCATGAATGCTCTTCTGTATGATCGATGGGCCAGCATTGATTACCTACACTTAGAAACACCCAGCATGATCTCATGATAACCTGACTTGTTTTTGTTGTTCACTGTTCCCTGGAGACTGTATTGCTTTCTCGTGCAAATTCCTCGTTGACTCACTATACCTTTACACAACAGATACTTGCAAGCAACCTCTGCACAGAATGACAAGATGTCTGTTAGGTAAAAGGTAAAGATCCCATTTTCTTCTACTACCATATATCAAACCAGATCTTTATAAAAAGGCACATAACTTTTTCTCACTGTCTGACGCATATCAGGACTAAACTGTGCCTGTTTTAGGTGAGTCAGGATTACCAAACGTATTTGTTAAACTCCAGAAGGATGAGATAAGTATGATGATTTCATCGCTTTCTAAGCTTCTAACTGGGTAATTTGTAGCATTTGAGTTAAATAAAGATGCTCCTGTCATTATATTTTAAGGCAACACCTCAGACACACTGGTTATTTGTAAGACATGATGAGCAAAATCAGAATAAATCAGGCGAGATATAAATGTCTTGTCGACTAATACAATTAAATTTCAAAGTCTGACTGACAAAGAGGGCAGATTGCAAGCCTGAAAACACCTTCCCAGGTGTAAAACGCAAAGGTGTTGGTGTGTTGATGCTAAAAGTACTAAAATAAAATTAGTAACTGAAAAATGTACCTAAATGGTTTACAAACCTGATCAGACCTGTCAGGAGGAATTGGCCAACATTCCACTGAAATATTTACAGAATCTTAAGGAAGAATATCCAAAATATCTGAAACAAGACATACAGTTTGAAATGCAAAAACATTTCTGCATTCAAAATTCTGCCATTTATTCATTTTTGGTAAAACAAAAGCTGACATAAAACAGGCACTGTTTAGCCTGATTGAATGGTGAAAATTAAAGGTTATGTGTCTTTTCAAACATCACCCATAAATATTTGTTTTCCACTGTTTCTTGATTTTATGTGCAAATCTGGAAATTAGGTTAATTGTATACGAGGATAACAATTGTGTGCATGCACATAAAAGCCTGTCTGTAAAACTTCCTGGTTGCAGTTTAAGGAGATGGAGGACTGGATGGTATGTCTCAGCACTGAAGAATCTTTCTTCAGTTCACGCTCTGAAGCCGCTCATTCCCACCTTCTGCTTTGTGGTGGTGATCGTATACGGCCAGGCCGACAAACTCAGGAACTTTGTCGCTGGCATCTTTATCCCGCAGTACCATTACCCGTTCCCTGTTGCTCTCTGCTTCACCCAGGTTAGTAAATGTAGCGTCGCTTTCAAAATCAGTCATCCATTCATTAGCAGGAGAATGTGCTCGCGAGGAGTGGAGCACACCAGGCGAGATCATTTGCATACTTGTCTATTTCTGCAGAGTTATTTGCGTTCTGACATCACTGTATTTGCATGTGTTGAACTAACATTTATAGCATTTCCATTTATATAGACATAGAAATGTCTATATAAATGCAATACATTGCAAAAATAGTTCCACCTCTTGACTAATGGATTTGTTTTTGCCACGCTGCCATCACAAATGTCAGTGTATTTTATTGGGATTTTATGTGATAAAACAAAGAAAAAAATTTTTTAATTTACATGATATCACAAGCTTTGTCACTCTAGATAGATTGGATATATTTTTTTAAGTTCTGCCACTAAATTTCAATTGCATTTAGATCTGGACTTTGACTGGACCATTCCAACACATAAATATGCATCCAGCAAAACTATATTTCCTTTTTTTTTTCTATTTGTATGTTTTGGATTGTTGTCCTGCTGAATATCTCTTGCAGCTTTTAACAGACTTTTTGCTGTGTCACATTCTTTCCATTTTTAGACAATAGAGTAAACTGCCATTACGTTTGCCTACTGATGTTCTCAAAACAAACTGATTTATGCTGAGATTAAATTACAGCATAATTTTTTTTTTTTTTTTGATAGGCAACATATTAAGACAGCTCGGTACGCTGGACTTTCATTGAAGAGTTTAGAGTCGTGCACCACTTTGTTGGTCTTTAGTGTAAAATTCTAACAAAAACTTAAAGCTAGCCCACTAAACACAGAAGCATACTGTTGCCTCTGTGTGCCGGTTTGAAGGACAGAGCAGAGGTAGCGCCAAGGCAAAAATGCTTAGTGTTGATTAACGCATGCATGTGATGTTTAACCAAATTATCACGCAACGGACTGACATGAGAATATGACCTCGTTCAAAGGTTGACCACAAAAGACCGCCTGGAATGACAGTCCAGAAAAGTCCACAGATGGGCATCAGGTGTGCTTGTGCAGCAAGCTTAGGAAAGAAATAGGATTACCAACAACCAAAGCAGACTTGCTGATATAATACTTTCCAGCTGTCATTAAAAAATAAAAATATGTCAACCTGCAGTAGAGTCAGCACTTATAAATGTGGAGTTAGCTCTTAGTAATTTCAAAAAGTGCGTATGTTCCTCTTCCACCTTGCCAAGTCCTCAGTATCTTTGTTTATGACTGGCAATCAGATATTTCCATGTTGCCTCAAAGTAATTGTGAGATCAAAATATTTAGCAGTGTGTTTAGCAAAACAAGTTGATTATGCTTGAGCACAAGCACGTGACATTCTATGACAAAGCAAAACTTGAAGAAATAAAGATGATCAAATCTGGTTGAATCTGCAGAAAGCGAAGCAAAAAAAAAAGGGGGGACCGTAATATTAGGCTGGATGAAAAAAGGAACATTTTTGTATTTTACTATACAAGCTCAAACATTTAATGTATAAACTTATAAACTCTGAGCTTTCCTGTGAATCAGTAGACCAAAATTAAATTGGATGACCAATGTTTCTTAGAATTATTACACGTCTGTGTTTCAAGGAACTGACTAACCTCTGGCACCTGTCAGCTTTAGACGGTTAGACTACATTTCAAAGTCCAACTGGGTTCCTTGGTCTTGCCTCAGAAACAGCATGATCAATGTCATCCTCGTAGTTTTCCATTAGATTAAAGTCCAGAAATTGGGCAGACCACTGCAAAATGTTAATCTTGTTATTATGAAACCAGGATGCTGCTTGCTGTTTTAGTGTGCCTGGGGCTGTTTCCTTATTATTTTAATTGTTTTAAAGTTACCTCTGTAAGTATTTTGATAAGTTAGAAGAGATCTGTAATCCATGATCTCTGGTATGTGCAGGATGGATCCAACGTCATAATATAGGAAATGTTCCCATGCCATGATGCCTGAGCCACGAATGCCTCACAGTTTAAAGCAGCTTGAATTCATCGCTTTTATGTTTGTTTGAGAAATTGTTGGTGATTCCTAGACCGCAAAGCAAAACGATCTGCCATTTACCTTAATTTTGTATCCATCGGAAAGGTAGTGTTCTGCTGGTAGTTTCGGATTTTGGTTTCAATTTCGAAGCACTCCTGTTCATTTTAGCTCAGCAGTCTTACCATTTCTTGCTCTTTTTAATATGATTTTCATTTAAGGTTCACTCTGTTTTGGAAAAATATCTGGAACAATCGATTTTATGCCTAGGTTTTCTAGCCAATTGTTGGCTAGAAAACCTAGCCAACAATTGGCAACAAAACCTAGCCATTTAAACCTTTATTAAAATGCAGCAAAAAAATTTAAAAATGAAAGATTTATGTCACACACACACACACACACACACACACACTTAGGCTGAATTTCTGTGATTATCATCAAGAAAAACATGGAAATGCATATTAGAGAAATCTAGTTCCCCTTAATAAAGTAGGTTAACATACGTCAGTGCTCATATATTTGTTTTTGTTAGTCATTCTTAATATCTGTTACCATTTTTTATTGTTGAACGTAAACTGTTCCAGATATGAGGACCTCTGAATGAGAACGAGTCTTTCAGTTAATGATTTGTTTACACTTAATCAGCCTCATGCATGTCATGAATGGTAGTTTTCATGACTTTATTACATCCACTTTATAAATGATTTGCTTTATTAATGATTCTATTTTTGACCTAACGGGTATTGTTGGACTGCTGTGTTTTGAACTCAACTTTATATTAAAAAAAATGTCACAAAAACATGACATAAGATCAGATATTATTTAACCCAATTAAATTTAAAGGAAAACAAAGCAATTCTATTTTTGTGTCATAATTATATTTTCAATGATGATAGTTGTCCTGGTTTGCCTTGTTTTTCTTCCCAAAATAATCAGCTTATTGATTGAAATGCAAAGTTTGTGACTATGTGTATTCCCCTCACATTTTTTTTTCTTAAACATAAGGCCAAAAATAAAAAAGAAAGGATTTGTCAAAGCAAATTTACTGGCTGTGAAGTTAGCTGTAATTTATTTGTGGGCTGTAAATCATTAATTCTGTCATGTGGACACCGGCTGGTTCTGCTTCTGCTTTTCTTTGAATTGTCATTCCCCTTACAGAGCTGAACATGTTTGCACTGCTCTCCCCAGGTTCTGGTTTCTCTTGTCTTCATAAATCTCCTCCATGCCTTGGGATTGGTGCATCTCAGACCGTACTCCAGATCGCTGGGAGAGAGGCTGCTGCTGCCCACCATCTGTAACAGCTTTCACTCGGTGCTCATGACTTGGGCCAAAGCAAGCAGCCCGTACGCAAACCTCTTCCTCTTCACTGTTCCTCTGCTGCCTCTGCTGACCCTCGGATTCAGTTTTGCGCTGAAGGTGGCGTCTCCGCCATCGCACCACTTGTCAGTGTTGATTTCAATCCTGAGTGGGATGTTTGTTGTCATCACAGGTAAACCTTAACACACGGCAAAAACTTTCACAACCTTTGAACCTTTTTTGTCACATTGCAGCCACTAATCCCCAACGTGTTTCTTAGGTTTTTTGCAATTTTGCCAAGTGCAATGAAGCGGTTTTATCAGATCAAACAATCAAACAAATAAAAAAGATTCTATTGTCCTATCGCGAAAAACTGTATTGTCAAAAACCAACACTGTAGCTGGCACAGTGAGCAATAAAAAAATCATTTTGGTGAAATTTGGAGCAGTGCCGCAAGGTTGATTGACAGGGCTAAGACCGTCCTCCTGGCTCTGATTGGTTGCTTCTGATGTGATATATTTCTGCAGATTGCTCTAGGTCCACAGGGACAAGGCAGAGGAGCTCAATTCTTTTTCACAGATCACGTGTCTCAAGTTGTACTATCACAACATGATATTTTTAACAAATATGTAAAAAATGTAAATACTGCCTCTTTAATTCCCTCTCTCCATTGGGATTTGTCACACACAATCCCAATAAAACACATTGAATTTTGAGAATAATGAGAAAGTGAGACGGTTCAGTTGGTACGAATACTTTTCCTAAGCATTGAATGATCTTGCATAATATCTTATGCAAGATTAAGAGAGGAATTTTATTAATGTAAATCAATTTTTTTTCACCCCTGCAAAGCGTCCAATGGGATTCCTGGTGTTGAGCCTCTGGAGTGCCTCTACGCGCCTCTCGCTTTGATTCTTCACAGCCTTTCGCTGATCAGCTTCGCTAAAGTGTCCGAGTCTGTGCGCCAGCAGCCCTCTGACGTCCAACCCTCTGTTTTTGACATCTACTACGCTCAACTGGTTAACCAGAGTGGAGTCCTGGGCCTCCTGTGGCTTCTGCACCCAGACAAACCCTGGCTGGTGTTGAAAATGAGCAACTGGCGCAATCTGCTCTTCCACGGATACCTGCTCGCCATCGTCCTGCTGGGAATGGTGCTCAACTTCCTGGTCTGCGTTTCTGCTCTCTGCGTCTCCCCACTCGCGGCTGCGTTGCTATATTCGGCGAGGTACATGGTGCAGCCGTTTTTTCATCTTCTGTAGTTCCTCTGCATGTTATGGAATCCTTGTCTGTCTATAAGCTATCACCATTATCAAAGGTTGAAGTAGCAATTCCGAAAAAAAAAGAAGAAGAAAAATCACACGAAAAACGTGAAAAGGTTTCCGTCAGGTCAAACGTTTAAAATTAATCCGGATAGAATTGTGACTTCTATAATTAAAAGTCTGTCACAGCCAGAAGAAATCTGCCACTAAACTTTCAAACCGAAAAAGATGAAATAAATAACAACACAGCGCACAGACCAAAATTTTGAAGAAAAGCTTTGATGTCCAAGGTTTGATGTTTGATGAGGGTTAAAATTAAGAGACATGTATCCTGTTATGACCACGTTATTTGTTCCTGTATGAAATTAGACAAACTTGGCATGTGAAATGTCTCTCTCTCTCTTTTTAATTTGATCTAAACTAACTGCACTAATGTTTATTTTAAATCCCTGTGTCATAATCAGATTAGTTTTGCTGGTTGAAGCTAATGAAAATATGTTCACATGTTGCATGTGTCTGCAAGAACCTGAAGAAAACAGGCAGTAAACTACTTCCTATACAGTTTATGGTAAACCTTTGGTACAAAGCAACAAAACTTATTTTTTGTGAAAAGCTGGATTTTTCTTAATTTGAGCCAATTCTTTTAATATTATCATTTTCTTGTGCATCTTTTAACATATTTGAGCAGTATTTAAGAGATTAAAGTCCCAGGTTTCTCCTCCACTGAACAAGATCTAACTGGATCTCTGAGGAGGTTTTCTGTGAATGATTCTGAGAAGCTTTTTTTTTTTTCAGAGGAAACAGGATAAAGATGACCAGATTGTTTTTGTTGTTGTTGTTGTTTTTACATTTTTACATGACACATAAAACCACATTTGTAATCAGTGTTAAAAAAATATATGTAACCTCAGACCTTTGGCTGAATGAATCTTAAACCAGACGTTGGTTTATGTCCCTGAATGATTCTGAGAGCTCGGATGAAAGGGCACGGCACCGACAGGCTGTTATGATGCCTCTTGTTGAAGTCTGATGTAATTTAAGACATTATGTTTTTATTAATTTAACTTTAAATATGTATTTTTATATAATTTTATCAATTTGCAAGCTCTTTTTTTTTTTGAAGTAGCCAGTTCTGTTCTGTAAAAATGTGCTGTGCATGTTTAATAAAACCGAAAGAAGTGAATTGACTGTGAAAACGTGTCAATGCTGTAAGCCGATGAGTTTAAATTAGTTGAAAAAGTTGAAGTTGCAATACGTGAATGCTATGAGGTCGGATCGTAGCTCGGTTGGTAGCATTGTTCCCATGCAGTAAGAATAGCAAAAGTTGTAATAGGAACCATTTTCAGAAGTCTGAAAACAGGTATTTGTTTAGAAATAGAACTATAAGTTAATTATTTTTAAATGCTATGTCACCAGAAAGCCAAAAAAGAATTTGTTCAGCATCATCAGAAAGTTTTCACACCCTTTCATTTTTACTTATATATATTTTTTTTTTGATAGTCAAGTTACAGGCTTAACCTAAAAGCGATCGGAGGGTTTCTTTTCCTCAGTGTCAATGTGGAAAACATCTTTTTGGATTGCAGCTATTCACCCATGGATTGATATTCGTCAAATCTATTTTATAGCACATTCAACTAAAAAGCAGTTCAAAGTACTTTACATCATAATCATACAAACGTTCTCCAATCACCAGTTGTGACACAAGCAATGAACATTACCTTTGGTTGGAGCACCTTGAGCAGCAGTCACAGCCACAGGTCCTCTTGGTTACGTTTCTAAACATCTGGAATATCTATTTAGAGGTAGCTTCTTTCATTCTCTAACAGATCCCTCACAGGTCAGTGAGTAAAGAATTTGGTAACACTTCATTTGAAGGGACGTGCATAAGACTGACGTTACACCTGTAATGAACATGAAGGTTTGCAATGTTTACAGCTGTTGTCATGAAGTGTCATTCTGTAAATAATGTCACTCTCAGTGCAAAGTAGACTCTTTTACTTGACTTTTAATGTAAGTTTTAATGCAACTTTGAATAAAAATGCAATTCTTTACTAAAACATGCTAAATAATGCACTTTTAATTACACTTGATGTCATTGTACCAACAGACACTTCATGACAACAGTCACAAACATTCATGAAGACTCCTTCATATCCATGACAGTGTAATGTCAGCCTTCAAATACAGTGTTACCAAGACTTTTTTTTAAAAATCTTTTTAAAGATCTTCAATTGAATTTGATGCCCAAGTTCTGCATTGTGTGGCCAGGTAAGGAGTAGTACGTGTTTTGTTTCCCCAGACATGCTGCTTGGATTTCAGGTCAAAAAGTTCCACTTTGGTTTCATCAGACAAGACAAGTTTGTTTCTGATGGTCTGAGAATCTCTAAGGCGTACATTTACAAAATGAAAGTGGGCTGCCCAGTCCTTTTTCATGATGAGTGACAACTTATGGCCTTATTGGTAAAGTACTTTAAGAGTGGTTGACGTTCTTGACGATGCCTCCATCTTCACTAGGAGATAGAGATATGTCCTTGATAAATATATTATCTTTATCTCAGATAATACTTTTGACTTCACTGCTTGGTCTCTGCTTTGATTTGCGCTTTCAACTGCGAGACTTGTTATAGGCTACTAGAATGTTCGATTTCTGGTCATGTACGATCCACTTCATTTACCCCTTGTGGGACGCCTGTGGCATTGCAGAAGCATCTCAACGAAGCATTCACATAGTGAAAGGAGGAGGAAATAAAACTATCTAGAAAACATGTTTATTATGTGTGATAACATGTAAAAAAAAATGATACAAACATGCATCCAATCACAGTATTATGTGTATTAACAGTTCATGACATAATGGGTTAATTCCCATTTTCAGTGATTTCAAAAAAAAATTGAGTTTTGCTCTACTGAAAATCCAACTTGTGTTAATCCTTAAATAAGAGGTTTTTCTGACACAACACGACAAATATTTGACATAAAGACACCAGACTTTGTCCTCTGTCCATTCATCACCTCTGTGTCAACCAGTTCCCGACTCGTAGTTTCAGTCCTCTTCCTTTCCCTCCCCCATCTTCTCTATGAGGGATCTGAGTTGGGTGGTATTTGTATTCCCAGGCTCTGCAGCAGGTTAGAAGCAGGTCCAGCCAGTCCAGCCTGGCTGCTCAGAGACTCCAGTAGATTCGCCACCAAGTTGACATCGATGTCTAAAGGCTGGATCTCCTCCTCAGCCTCCTCCGTCAAAAGCCCGTCTCCCGTCGGAGAACGAGACGAGTCATTGTTCACGCAGGCCTTGTAGTTCTGTAAAAGTCACACATTCGCAATGGCCTCGGTGCATTTTAAACCTGCTACTTTTTGTATAAAAACATAAAAACATAGTATTTACCGTTTGACTGAAGCTTTTCCCAACATTAGTGCTCTGCAGCTCCTGATCCATTTGGTCCATGTAACTTTTGAGGCTGTCCAGAGTTTCGGCTGCGCTCATCTCTGCAGGACCAGATGAGCCTTCCTCTGTCTCATTCGCCACCTCTTCCTCCTCCTCCTCCTCCTCATCATCATCATCGTAATCATCATCCAGATCATCTGAATCCAGCTCTTCTTCTTTGCCTCCTGTGATGGAAAATTACTACAAGTTAACATCTGCTCATCGAGTTACATTAAATGCTTGTGAACTCTCACCAAAATAACTATTTGGGTTACATATACAAGGTTTCTAAGTTGTTTTCTGCAGCTGCATCAGAAGCAGACTGTCTTGCCCCTTGTTTTGAATTCCTTATCCTTGGTATGAAACTCGTGTGTTGTCTCTGCCTGGCAGAGCTTTTCACCCCAGCCCTGCATTGTTACTGATTGTCCTACAAGCTCCCTGCATTGTGCACAATATATGAATATGTGATTTCACCTGACAGTGCTTGGTAAAATAGTTTGGTTTTTTTTCCACAACCCTCCTAAAATATTTAAAATGATGAAATAAAACGACGGAACGGAAGAAGAATCAATCATTGCTCTTACATACCTAAGAGCTTATCTAGTGCGTTGGCCATCGAGCCTGGGTCAAAACTGAAAGGCTGAATTTGAAGGCTCCTAGAAAACATTTAAACAAAACAGGAACTATCAAACCAGAGTTAGAAAAATATATTTAAAAAAAAAAAAGAATGACTGCATGTAACTTATCTCACCAGGGTGTTTCAGCCCCCTCATGAGACGACATGGCATTGAGGAAGTCCTTCATCCCTTGACTGACAGCTACAAGACTGTAACCTGCTTCTTCCTCTTTGGTGTCCTCCTCTTCCTCCTTCCCTGAAGCCTCCTCGACAGGCCGCTTCTGCTTGGCAGAGCTGAAGCCTTCACTGCCGACATCAGCGACCCTGCTGCTTCTCTCCTGCAGCAACTGCTCTAAATCCTGAGATGTGACTTCCAACCAGCTGTCGCCTGTAGATTAGCGAAAAGGAAAAAATAAAAATAAACAAAGGTATCATAGGAAATTGCAAATGAGTAGAGGAAGGATGATATAGGCAATGTGCACACATTTGTTTTGAGCTCTTTTATTGAGATGCAGTAGAAATTGCCAAAGTGAGAAAATGTGAGAAATGAAGTGTCGCCCTGCCCCCACGTGTTGCTGCTCAGTGGCTGACAGTTGGGGGAAAGGGTGGTAGGTTTTTTTTTTTTTTTTTCTGAAATCTTCAAAATGTGACACATTTTTCTTTCCTATTAAGTCTTCAATCTGATTATTTCATAAATACTTTAATAGTAAGAAAAGGATCTACTCCGTTTCTGTGAAGCTGTTCACTCACTGTCCTCCGGGGGGAGCTGTGACTCCAGTTTCTTGAACTCCTCCAGGTTGAGCGGACTGTTGTGAAGCAGCTGAAGAATCTCCTCGCCTGCAGAAATGGAGCTGAAACAAAATTCACAGCAGGAATATTGAGGGGAAAAAAGACAAGTGCGTTTTTTTTTCTTTCTTCAGTTTAATAAACATTACATTTGTCAGTCCCAACTTAAACCACAAATACAAAATTTAATTTGTAGAACGGAATCCAGCGATCTTCGTGGAAATCATGAACCCTGGTGTTTACATTCATCACCTGCCAGGTTGATCTGTACACTTGAAAGCACATGACTGAATCCTCACCTTGACTTTGAGGCAACCGACTGTTTGAAGAAGATTTCTGCACATCTTAAGAGTTCTTTGTGAAACGCCGAACCTTCCAGCTGGCCCTGCATTTGATAACATGGACGTTAAAAACGAGCTTCCTGGGAGAAATGCTACATCTGCTGTTTATAGAAGTGTGGACAAAAAGAAGAAAAGAGTGCGACTCACTCGGAAGTAGCCGTTCTTTTTTAGACTTTCCAAGAAGTTCTTCCACTGAGGGTTGCAGCTCACAGGAGTGTTGGCCTCCGAGGACGGCAGCCTGCTCTTAGAGCACAGGATCTCAAAGCCGTGAGCCTGAGAATAAGGTGAAAACAGATTCACATTTCCACCTTTACCTTCGCCTTCTTCCTCGTGACAAAAGAAAACCCCAAACCACGCCTCACCAGTTTCGTCCCGAGTTCATGAGCCTTGTACCGTGGATGAGAGCGAGGCGGCAGGTCGAAGTCGCTCCTCCGATCTGGGGTGAACTGCTGCTGCTGCAGCTGGGCGTACAAGCAGCGGGTGAATGTCACCTGGAAATTCACGCAGGAGAAGGACACCGTGTCATGAAAGCTGAAAGGCCAGCACAAACAAATCCTGCATATTTTGCATGCGTCTACCGAGGCGAGGACTCTCGTATCAGGAGGAAACGTCTTGAAGCTGCGACAGGCCTGCAGGTCCACTGGATCCCGCAGGTAGAAGGCCGAGACCGCGGGGGCGACTAAGTCTGGACGCTGTGCCAGAACAGAGGCAACGCCGGCAGGGATGAAACAGTGGGCCCGGTGGAGATTAGCTTTAATCTTCTCTGGGTATCTACATCAATGTCCAAAAATGTACGTCATAAATTTATATATTTTTTTTTACATTCTGATCATTTCCAGAGAAGTCCTGAGGATGTTGTTCCATTTGCATTTCACATGTAATTACTGTAGAAAAAAATCAAAGAAAACTGGGATTGTGTGAGAGCTCACCCTTGTAGCCTTTTTTTTAGAGCTGAACGGATTTTGGGGCTAGCTAGACAAACTTCTGGGTGAGCCGAAAGGAGCACTAGAGCTTGTGCCAAACTGGGGACCACATCAAGAGAAAAGCCAATTGAACTGGACTTGGATGGGCAGGGAAGGATGTGCAACTCTCCCCTGTAGATGAAGACCTGCGAAAGAAAGAAGAAAAAAAAAACAAACAGCTGCTTTATTTCACTCTCCACTAAAGAAATCACACACATCCTTTCAACCAGTCACTGTTTTATTCCTCTTAAACATGTACGTTAAGATGTGTTTTTGGCTAATCGCTGACTGACAGGCTATGTTTTTCTTTATTATAAATATTAATAGGCTGTTTGCTCCAAACTAACAGGGATTTTTATGTTAGAAATCAAACTATTGCGTAAGATGGTCAAATTAAAAATGAGGAATGTGAACATCTGGAAGACTCACTCTGTTTTCACTTGTGTCTGGGTTCAGCCACTTGGGAAGATGATCCGCTGCTTCAATAAGAAGAAAATCCCCATCGTTGTCCTCAACTCTGCCCACATAAACAGTACTTTCAGCTTATACGAAGGAAGTAAATATGAGTTATTATGTAAATCCAGCAACATCTTGTCTAACCTGGCTGCAAGTTCTGGGAACAACTCTGTGAGATGCAGCAGGAGGTAAACAATAAACCACTCATCCTCAATGTTGTCTCCATACCGAGTGCTGCCTCCAATGTGAGCGGGAACATCTCCTGTCAGCGAACAGGAAAGTCACATTGTTCAGATCCGCCGCCATGCTTTATTACAGTGAGCATCGGTAGCTTTACCGCGGTACTTAATGCATGAGATAATGTTAATGAAATGAAAGATTTTTTTAAGGCGTCTTCTCCAGGGATATCATCAAACGTGTCTACATCTGTATATTTAAAATAAACTCATCTGAGTTGTAAAGAAAAACCAGAAAATATAACCTTTCTCGGGATGGTATTTGAGGTTGAATGGTTGATCCTGCCAGATGTACTGGACCAGAAGCTGGGCAACCTTAGCCAACATTTCCTCCGTCAGGTGTTTGAGCCGTTCTTCGGTCTGCTGGGAAGACATGCCGTTTGTCTGGACCAGAAAGAGTTTGTACTGAACCATATCTTCCGGAATCGACCTCATCTGCAGAACATCCATTGTGATTTTCTTTAGAGAAACGACTGATAAAACAACAGTAAACCAGATTCCAGAAGTCGTTGATGTGCCGCCAGTGTCTGCAAACAGTTAAACCCAAAAGAAGAAACTGTTGATTAGCGTCACCCTAATCGACAGTTGACATGTGACATTTTATGTCAGTCCATTGCAAAAACGTGTTTATATTTGGAGAAAACACACTCTAGTTTGGGTTACGTCGTAATCACGCCATCTGTCAGTGTTTAGGTCCTTCCCTAATTTCTAACCGGCTTCACCCTAAGACATTTGTCAGAGAGTTCCGGTTTGGTAAATGTATTAGTTACAAAGTGTCTACTGAAAAAATTATACATTTTACAAATTTAATAAATAGCTTTTTAAAAAATATATTTTGGGATTCGTTATGGATAACAGCAAATTAATAAAAAAGTGAAGTTGTAGACTGGTCAGAATCGGAAACATTTTACAAACGTAGTCACGTCACTACGATGAACTATGGGAAATGTAGGAAAATAACACCAAAGAGATTTTTGAAAAGCTTTATTTGTATTTGTGCTTTACAATACCATTTTAAATAAAATTGAACCTTAAGAATAAAACCGAAATCCACAATAATTAACAACAACAACAAGATCAATTTGTGGAAAATAAATATCTGATCAAATAAGGCTGAAGAGTAATAAAATATAAGTACACAGAGTAAACATACTATTAATCGACGAGGACATAATGCGACTTAATTACAAAGTAAAAAAAAAATAAATAAATTAATCTTCAATGTCTGGATACAAATGATCTGTGCATTGAACGTATATGGGGAAAAAGCAATATACAATGCAATACAACAAAGCGGTACATGTTTTTCTACTTTTCACAGTGTTATACAAAGTTTTTACTAAACATACGTTATAATATTGTTGCTGTTTTTTTTAAAGAAATGTATGCAGTTTTTCTCTTTTTGTCATTTTTTTCTCCATGAGTCTATATTTTATTTTTTCCCAAAACAGGTCTAGCAAAATAATTTTATTATGCACGTGACAGAATTATTTTCCCAGAGCAGAAATACATTTCCCAGGTAACCGTGCGGCTGTGAAGTCTCGTCTCCATGACAGCCGTGCTATTGTTGTCGTCGTTGGTGCTAGTTAGCATCGCAAATTCTCAAATAATTTAGACTCTAAGAAAGACAGACAGGTAAATATTTGACCACATTCGACAGCTATTTGGTGAAGCCAGACTAAACCGACGATGAGTCAAATTATACAAGTGCTGCGGCACCACCTTTCTCTTATAGTGCGTTTGTGTCACCGTTCATGCAACGCTAGTTAGCTCATTTTCAAGTGTAGCCTCCCCCTCCAGCGTTAGCCGCAGCCCCGTCCAATACAATATTCCAGATCCAGGCTTTTACCTGGTGGGTACCTACAGGGCGACTGGAGGAGATGTTGGAGCTCCCTCTATGCTGTTTGCAGAGAGTCGAGCGAGAGGAGCCGGGGATGAGAGACGTGGTCTCGAGCCCTTGAACCGGAGAGAAAAGAGGATGATTTCACGGTACAACAGGAGACCAGTATCGCATAAACTTGAGATGTGAGTACCAAGCAGTTTTTCCCCCCACTGTGCTCTGTAAACTAGTTGTAGGTCTTTATATAAATTGCTCCACTTTAATCATTATTTATTTGTTATCAGTATAATTATTATCATGTAGCTATTTGCTTAGACACCAGTGTCAATTTTAGCGGTAGACGAGAAGATTATGTTTTGATTGCTTGGTGTAGGCACAGGCCAGTATGAGATTCTAATGGTATGATAACCCTGAGTGAAGTGTCACCGTTTCAAGGTATCTACATGTTAAAAGAAAGTATTTAACATGATCCAAGTGGTTTCTTTAAAACAGAGAAGCGACAGTTGTTCCTACTACTGTAAAGATAATCCAGTATATGGATTATCAGTAAAAATAATGAGATAAAAAGTAATTATTTTACACAACCATGGCAAGCTGATATTAGCTGCTAAATGCAAATAGCTGAGGCTCCATTAATTTTTATTTATCACACTGGAAATATATCCAAATAGTCACACTTCTCTCATTTTTTTAGTCTCCAGCATTGCATCGCAGGAGGAGGCGATGCAATGCTGTTCTCTCTGCTCCATAGTTCATAGTTTAGGTAACTTTGGTTAGTCTGGCACTTTTTTTATGCATCTTATTATAAAGGACTGTAAACCACAGTGAAGTTATGAAGAAATATTTTTTGTTAACCTTTTAAAACTTTTGTGTACTTCAATAACGGTAATCAGTTTATGCTCCATATTCTTGGTACAAGTAGTTTGTGGTACTATCTAAAGCCTAAGCTAATTTTACTTAGCTTAGGCTAAGTAAAATTATGCAATCTTTTTTGAGCTTTTTCTTTCATAGTGGAGGTGTTTAATGTCATTTACAAGTTTTATTAGTTCCCAAGGAGATAGTTTTGTTTCAGTCCACCTTCTCCCACCTTTTTTTCATGATTTTCTGTTGTTTCAGTAGAAGAGAAACACAGCATCTCTCTTATGTCATCACGAAGACAAGCTGTCAGGCGTTCATCCTCAAACGCCATGTTGCCGATCATTTCTCAATGTCCCTTCTGTGCAGTCGTGGTTTGTCTCGAAGCAGCCTCGATCACCACCCTCTCCCTGAAGAAGCAGACGATACCGAAACCTCTCCGCATTACCTCCACGACCTGCAGGAAGCCGTCTCTGCACACAACAGGTGACCAAGTGCCTGCAGGCTTGAGTTCGCCTCCCCCCACCCCTTTAACGTTCAAACCTTTGCACGTCCAGAGCAAGAGCAAGACGTAGAACAAGCGTTTGCACTGAGTGCGCAAACACAGACACTCTGGATATTTTGTAACTGTACACCGTCTTGAGCAGACAGCCGATTCTCCGAGTTCTCGCCATGTGACACCCAGAAGCAGCGGATTAATTAATATCACATTGCCTCCTTCAGATGTGCAGTCAAAAGGATGAATAATTAGGCAGGCTGTTAGAATATTCTATTAAGTTGACATTTGCTCCTTATTTCCACTTTGATTCTATCACCAGTCACTTCTAATTATATTTCTGTAGCCCCATTAAAGAGATTTATTTGGCATTTAAATGTATATTATTAGACCGGTTTTGTTTATTCACATGAAATATAGAAAAATAAATAGATTTGGCCTAAAAAGTCTTTGAGCATTATCATAGATTTTGTACCCTCTGCACATTTCTTACAGGAGATTCAGTGCCTTGGAAAGTATTTATACTTCTTGAGTGTTGGTGTTAGACTGTTTCACATTTCATCCTCAAACTTCAATGCATTTCACTAGGATTGTGTTTGATAACCTTACGGAGAGGAGAAGTTGAAGGTTAATGGCACTTTTTACAACTAAACATAGAAGTCTTATGGGCATGGCTTTACCAGCTTTGCACATTTAGAGACTCAAAAAGTCAAAGTAGTTCGACCTCCATCAGATTAGTTAGAGGGCATCCGTAAAAAAAAAAAAAAGCAATTTTCGTAGCTTCTCGGTTGGATTTAAGTCTTGACTTTGGCTGATTAAAAGTAAAAGATTACTGTGTTTTCCATGCAGCTCGCAGACGTCTGCCGCCTCGGACCACTCCGACTGCCCAACCGTCATCTCAGTATCACCCAGCCAGTCCTGGTCCGGCATTCACAGCTCCACAGGAACCGGCATCTCCACAGAAAGGAGCTCCGTTTTCTCTTGGGGCTATGATGTAAGTCTGCTCTTCTTCAGAAAGAAATCTTGGCATGAAATGAAACCCCCTTCTCCACCCCCCCGCCTCCCTCCGACCCTGTGAGTTGTAAAAGACGTTCCTTTTTTTTGTGCTGAATGCCTTCTCTACAGTTTGTTCTGCTTCTACACAAGCATGCTGCCACATTTTAATTAAGTCTAACCAGCATTTATCACCTTTTGGAAAATGTGTGGGAAACAGAAACAGTATCCGTGTAATATACCAGATGGCTAATTTGCATGCTGGTTGTTTTTATGCAAGACCTCGTTCTTGTTGCTTCGCTTCCCTGTTCTTTCTACATTAAAACTATTTTCAACTCCTAATGCTTTTAAGAAAAATAATAACTCGCAGCTCTACTCTTTTTCTTCCTGTGTCCCTCTATTTTTTTTTTTGTATTTTAAATGATTGCTCCACCTGCGACAGTCCATAGGAGCTTATTTTCTTAATAAACTCTGCAGAATCTTTGCAGATGGGACCAGAATGCAAAGCAGCAGCTTTCAACAGTAGATTTGGCATACCAGAACAGAGGGATAGATATCTTCCCCGACTGTGTTTTTGTTTGTGCGTCCCACAGGAGTTTGACAAGGCGGCGTCGCGGCAGGTGCAGCAGATGTTTGATGAGATCGACAAGGAGCTGTACGAAGGGAGAGGCTGTGGCGGGGGGATACTCCAGGGGCTGCAGGACGAATGCCAGCAGTGGACCACACGCTTTCCACATCTTCGGTAACTTATCTGTTGTTTGTCCTTCAGCTCGTAGCTTTTGTTTTGTTTTTCAAAGTTTACTTTTTCTCTGTATGTGTGTGTGTGTGTGTGTGTTTGTGTGTCCCTCAGGATCGTGGGGACTCAGCTTTTGTGTCCCACCGACGAGGGCTTCCAGTGGTACGCCACTCCAGGGACAGTCAGTCTTGCCAGCAGCCCGTCAACAGACAGAAAAACTACTGTGAAGAGCCAAGGCAAAGAGAAAGGGGCTGCAGAGTAAGTTTTAAAAACACAGACCCACTGGTTTGCTGACGGATTGAAGAATTTCAGGCACTTTATCATCTCAGAGGTAGTTTTCTTTTGCTGGTGGTCACATCGGGTTCTTTTTAGCCAATCGAAAATGTTATGTCTTCTTCAGCTCATTCAATCTTTATTCACTGTATTCAGTAGTTTTTCTGCAAATTTGTTATTTTAAAGCTGTTATAAATAAGTCCTGACTGACTCTAGCTCTGTGACCTACATATTCTGCCTTTTTAATTAAGTATTTGGGCCAATGTCAAGTTGGATATTTAAAATATACAGATGGGACTCCAAAGTAGTGTGCACAAGGCTGCGACACTGTCTGACTAGAACGCTTACAAACTGGGTTGGTGTGATCAGATCAGGTTGCATATGCATATATGCATGACGCACCTCAAAAATCCCAAATGTTACCAAGTATTTTTGTCTAGATTTTAGTGCAAGCATGTTAGTACATTTGAAATAGGAAAAAAAGGTAACTTACAAGTAACTTTTCAGCAAGAAATATGAGCCAGTTTTAAGTCAGTAATTCAAGAGAACTAAAATAGTTGCTGTGGAAACTAGACCAAAAACACTTGGTAAGATTAGATGTGTTTGCATTGTGTTTTTTTTTCTGCATCTCAAGATGTGTTTTAAGACTAATTTGCTTTCTTCAGTGTTTTTATGCCTGTACTGAGAATCCTGCAAAAATAATTTGAGCAATGTTTTCTTTTTTTGGGAAAATATAATAGGTTGAATGTTCAGGGCAGGAAAGCTGCACTGATCAAAGAGTGCGATGGCCCTCCCAACAGCGAGCCCAGCAGCTACGACCAGCCGAGAGTGATTGAAGTGGAGGGAGTGATGGAGGAATATCTGGCTTTTGATAGCCGGGACTTGTGAGTTGTCCGCATTCATAAATCACATAAATCCCAAAAAGTCCTCCTGTGTAAGTGCTATTCCCTTCACAGTACAGTAGAACGAGTATTTTCTTTCTCCAAAAGGAATGAGTGTCATGAGGAATGTCCGGAGTCTGTTCGGAGGCATCACTGCCTGCCCCCGGTCTCACCGTACTGCTGCCGCCGGCAGGCTGTTCTCGACCTGCTGTTTGATGACGTCTGGCGGGAGCTGGTCGGTTGGATGAAAGAGCTGGTTCAACGTCACTGGGAGTGCTGCACCTCCCGTAATGCTAAACGTTTCTACTTTTATAATAGAGTTGAACTTTTACACATGCAGGGTTCTTTCACAGTCTGGAAAAATACTGGAATTTGATGGTAGTCGTATCAGGATATGTATGGAAGAAGAACCTGAGCGTCTGGGAAAATATTTCTGTTTCCAGAACTATTCTTCCTTCCTTCCTTGTGTCATTCCTCTCTTTAGTTCCTTCGTTGTGTTGTCTCTCTTTCCTTCCTTCCAGTTTTTTTTAATGGTTTTTAAAAATATCTGCCATAAATTTAAGGACTATGGGGAACTTTTTTTATTTACTATTTTCCAACGACAAAGTTGTAAAGTTGAGTGTGGAAAACTAGGGAATTTTTAAATGTAAAAATGTGTTTACATTTATGCGTTTCTGAATATTAATGTTGATATGTTATTGACAGATGATGAAACACTATCTGGGAGCCTGAGCCCTGTGCAGCCAGATGCTCTGAATCCTTTCATGCTGCTCTCCTCGCTTCCCGCCGCACTTCCAAAACTCGGTCAGAGCCGAGTGCCACCGCTCACGTCTGGACAGCAGCTCCAGGTCAGTGGTTTGAGAAGGACTAGACATGAGAGGCGGCTTATTTCACAAATATCAGTCGGAGTTAATCAGAAAACAAGTTCGGACTTTTTCTCAGTCTACTTCAATGAAAACAATTTGACATCGACAGAACCTGGTAAAAACTCCTATTTAACCCCTGATAAAGGAGACTAAAAGCTTTGTTTTATTGAAGCAGCACATCATCACAGATATTTTTATTTATATATTTATGATCTGATTTTTTTTTTATTATTTGGAGGGGGAAAAATATCTTCTGTTAAAAGAAAGTTGTTTTTAACAAATTATCTTACAACGTCAGTAATTCCTTTAAGTTGTATGCAGCTGAAGGCACAAACACTCCATGCGGTCCGGTGTGAAACATAGGGTGAGGGTTTGGATACTCGCCTGCTGTTAAGTTCGGTAGAGGATCTGTGATGCAGTGGTCCTGTTTCTCCTCCACAGGCCCTGGGAGCTTTATTATCCTTCATTAACTCTTTGAAACATCAGGGAAATTAAAACGTCTGCTAGAAAGCTGAAAATGAATGCTCATCGAGTCTCTAAGTAATATAGCAATCCAAAAAAATACTAAAAAAAGGTTAAATGGTTCACCGATGGCTTATCTCCAAAGCAACTCATAAAGTGTTGTCCTTTTGGAAAAGGAAGGGGTTGAACAAAGTGTTGTACCATTGTTATGTCCTAAATTGGAGTTATACTCCCTACTGAATAAAATGTAGCTAAATTACAGGTTAGATTTTTTTTTTTTTTTTTTTGAAAATATTCTGCACCAGCTTATGATCCTACCACAAAAGAGATTTATTTTAAGACTATCTGAACATCTTTACCAGGGGGTGCCAATCAGTTTGGAGAGGTCTGTGCTTGAGGCAATAAGTAAAGCGTTTTCAGTCGAGACGTCTTGTGTTCCCCAGAGTTTTCATTCCTGCCTGTTACTCTTCACTTTCTCAGTCAGTCTGCTTCAATCCCTTTATTCTAAAGTATTTTTGGACTTGCTGTTTTTGTATATTTTGCCTTCTTAACTCTGTATTCCTCTACTTTCTCCACTGTTTCCTCTCTACTTTCACCATATCTGCTGTCTTTCTTCGAACGTGCCAATCCTCCCTCCCCACCCGGCCCTCTTTTCTAAAGAACACAAAGTCAAGGGGCTCAAAGCACAAGTCCAGATGGAAATCCAAAAAGCAGAAAAGGCCTTCAGCTGTATGTAACTCTCCTGCTTCAAGCCAGAGCAGTAGTGGGATGTGTGCACGCCATCTGTAGAAGCTCATTATCCTGAATATCTGTGTTTGTGCCTGTTGATTAACACCAAAGCATCCCCACTGTTCATCTCTTTAATCATCTTCAACACATTTGTGAGACGCACAACTTCTTTTTTTTTTTTAATTTCGATGCTTTTCTTTTCGAATCTTTTTGAATGTTTACTGCAATTATCCGTTTGGTGTCTTCGCTGCATGATGGCTGTATTTGGAAGTAACTAACTCGGGTTCTCCAGGGATTCCTCCCTTCTTTTGCTTCCCGCTTCGTCGTCTCTGTCCTTAAACCACGCTTCTCAAAATTTTTGCATGTTCCGCCTCTCTTGTTGTCTCCGCTCAGTCCTGTTTTTCCTACGCTCAGGCTGGCAGGACGCCTGCAGGGGCAGCGGCGACGCAGCACAACCTGAACGACCTCATCGTGATTCACAGCATCCCCCTGCAGCAGAGAAACCTGTCTGTGCTGGAGAGAAGCCCGTAAGAAGACATCTCACCCTTCGCGAAGGCGCTTCGTTTCTGGTTTAGAGCAGTCGATCCACCGTGGGTCTCTCTCTCTCTCTCTGTTCAAACGCAGGGATCCGGAGGAGCGCCCGTCTCACAGGCCAGTCTCGAGCGCCATCCCTTCCAGCAGACCTCGTCCTCGCAGAGCCCTGGAGCAGAGCTCTTCCTCTTTGTCCCGCCAACTGCAGTCAGCTCGCCGCCGAAACCCTCCTCCCCGAAACTTGCTGCCCCTTGTTCCGAGTTTGAGTCAGGCCGGGACAGGGGGATACCTGGACGAGGTCATCCGTGGGACACGACTGTGAGTTGAAGCATTGCAGTAACCCTACTGAACGCCCTGCACTCCCCCCAGCCCCCCGTTTTTTTTTGTTTTTTTTATGTAAACAAATGTCACTCGGAGTCATGGCTGTGAGCTATCTTAGCCCGTAAATTTGAGCCGAACTTTGGATAAAACAAATTTTGATCTAATTTTCCATCCAAAGCAGTTAAAATCATAATAAGAGAATTAGAATACGTTTGATCCTTAAAGTTAAATATAGTCTCATCAACTCTAACCGTTTATAAAATGTCAGCGTCACAGAACCGCAGCTGTCATTCTTCTAGCTGGAAACAATTGAACTTTTCAACAAAAAAAATCTGAAAAGCGGTCCGCCTCTCTCCAACAGAACCACAGCCAGCGACCGATTAACATCTCCGCTGGTGGCCCTGAGCCGCAACACTCCCCTGCCCCCCATCGGAACCGGAGACGGCGAGTCGCCCCACCCAGGGCTGCTGTCAAAGCTCACACAGGTACAGATGTCAGCACCGCAAATATGGCTGGTGTCATTCATCACCGACATGTCGAACGCTGTGTGGAGCTGTGCAAAAATATCCATGCCTCTTAAACCTTTTCACGTTTTGTCACTTCGTAACATTAAACATCAATGGATTGACCAGTGCTCTGTGAAATGCTTAAAGCTTAGGATATTACTATGTAGCTGCTGATTTTTTCCCCCATGATGGTTTGCGTTCCATATTTTAATCCCTGCAGCGTCAGAAAGGCCCTTCCAGCCGCGCCCACAGCGCCTTACACGATGAAGCTCAAAGCTCCGTACCGAGGGATCGTCACCACATACTAGACGTCTTCTCTCGTCCCAACACGACACACACGTACAGGGTGAGAGATTTATTTTAGTTTTGTTTTGATTCCTCAAAGACTGAAACATCGCTTCTATATTTTACTGCAGCCTTTAATGTGTTATATTTGCATGTTCCGATTGAAGGCTGTTGTGACGAACCTCTGATTTTGCCTTTCAGTCAGACACTCCGTACCGGAGTTCCTTCACCGTGCTGGACAATATCGGGCAGGGTCGGCCAGGAAGAGCCTCTGTAGGCACAGGTCAGAAACCCTGTTGTTCAAAACCAGGAAGAAGACTAAACACATGATGCACTTTAGTTGCTCATAGCCTCTTACGCTCCATTATACCGAGCGGTTCATCTCATTTTAAATGACGTATCTCATGGTTGAACTGCGGCTGCAGTCGGGGCTAGTCAGTGCTGCACAAATGTGGTCATCCCTGTTCTTCTCGCATCTACACACTTTTTTCTTCCACTCAACCTTCAGTTAATGTGCTTCTGTACAACCCTGTGTGAGCAGCTGGCTTCTTTAACAAATCACTTTTGAGATTTACTGTCCTATTAAGTGACCACTCTTCCAAAAACTACAATTTCTGCATCAAATTTTAATTGTCTTTATGTAATTATGTTAATTTTTTGAGAGTCTGAATTTTAGGTTTTGGTTGGCCATAAGCCACAATCGCCAAAATGAACAAAAACACAAACGTTTCACTCTCTAAGATTTCTTTTTGAATTGTATTGCTGAAAGAAATCAGTAATTATTGGCATTTCTCAGCTAGTTGGAAACTCACTTCACACCGTAGTGTTTTTAACAGCTTAGCTTTCTGTTAGGGCTGTGTTTAACGACTTCCACGTTAATGTTTTCCTCCAGACTCTCTGGGAATCGGTGTGACCGGTGTCGGTCTCGGCATCAGCAGCTCGTCTTTCTTGGACTCATATCCTCACCACCTGCTGGGGCCGTCGCCCATCAAAGACGAAGAAGAGCCCGAGCCTCAGAGCCCTGTCGCAGGTCAGTAAAATAACTCGGCTGAACTCGGGTTAGGCCGTCTTCTGTGTGAAACATTACATTTCCGAGCAGCAAAAACGGCTCAGGTTTATCGTCAGATGTTCCTCCGTTTTCCAGCAGCCGCTCCTGTTCCGTCTCACTCCTACACCCGCAGCGGCATCTCATCCAGATCCAGCAGGCCTGGCTTGTAGTTTCCCCCCCCGGCCTTGATCTCAACCACCTCCCTGCTGTTCATCTTTACCAGCATCATCTCTGCCCTCTGTCTTGTTTCGAAGTAGTTTGTTTTTGTTGATTACATTTTTTTAAGGCCTATTTTTTATTTTTTTTTATTTCAGAAATCACCTTGTGGACCTGCCAAATGTGAAAAACGATCAGTCTTTGTACAATATGGGGTCATATGTGTGGCGGTGAATGTTTGATGAGAATGAGTATTTATTTATGCGAATATGCCATATAAAAATCAGCATATTCATGTGTTGCTATAAATGTAAATGACTATGCAGGGAAACCTATAAACCATATCTGCTCATAGGACATGTTCCTTCCCGCTCTGATGTCGGGGAGCTTCGTACTGTATCAAAATCAAACCGTCCCTCAGAAAGACAGCGCCGTCTCAATGGCTCTCCATAATCGAGGTGCTTTTGCCGGAATTATCCTACAATGTAGGAATCTTATAACATACACATTATTTGTAAATAACAAAAGGAATTTATTCATGGTGTCTGAACAAAGTGGTGTATTTAATATAATTTACTTGCTCTTTGTTTGAGCAAAGCCAACTGGTCGTACTTTGACGAGTAACATCAGGGTTTGTGCACAAATAGTTTCTTTACTTATTTGTCACAAGGGAGACAAAGCAACAACCCCTCCCCCCCTCAATGCTATTATCTGTTTTGTAATAAAAAAAAATAATAATAAAGTGTATAAATGATGTAAACGCATGCATTTATTAATAGAACTTTTACAACACATTACAAGAAATAAGAGGATTTACATGTTTGTGTAGGCTGAAACAGTTTTGCAATCAGTTATCCTTAAAACACTTGTCTGAACTGGAATAACAACATAAAAAAACTTCTTTTTTTTTCCCCTAAGATTTATTTTTTGGCTCTTTTTCCTTTTTGTTGTTTCGTGCCTTTTTGCGAGTACTTTGCTTCCAGATCTGACAGCAAACTGTTGAAATTCCTCTCTCTGGACTGCTGGTTTTTCTGCAAAAACGTGGAAGAGATTAAAGTCAGGCCAGCCGAGCAGAACCCATTGCATTTTTTTTTGTAGGGACGCGATACCTTTAGCATCATGACAAGGCTCTCCTCGTCCTCGCCGAGCCCCATTTCTTTCTGCATTTCCTCGGCTTCTTCTCGCTCCCGGTCAGCCTGAAAGATCAGTTCCAAACCGACGCCATTAGCGAAGTGGAAAGATGACAGGCGTTTGCCTCTGCGTGTGCATGTGTTGCGCAAGAACAGGAAACGGTTCAGTTCTCACCCTCTTTCTCCGAGCCCTCTTCTTCGCCTGACTCTCCTTCGTAAAAGCTCGGAAGGCCTCCACCTCTCCGCTCTTGATGGCAGCCTGGATGATGCGGCACAGCCTGGGCTCGTCCTCCTGAGAGCTGCAGAGAGCCGACGCCGTGATGGCATCCATGTCCCCCTCGTGCTGCACGTACAGCCGGATCACGTCCTCCCGCTCTTCGTCNTGTTCCTCTTCCACCTTGCCAAGTCCTCGGTATCTTTGTTTATGACTGGCAATCAGATATTTCCATGTTGCCTCAAAGTAATTGTGAGATCAAAATATTTAGCAGTGTGTTTAGCAAAACAAGTTGATTATGCTTGAGCACAAGCACGTGACATTCTATGACAAAGCAAAACTTGAAGAAATAAAGATGATCAAATCTGGTTGAATCTGCAGAAAGCGAAGCAAAAAAAAAAGGGGGGACCGTAATATTAGGCTGGATGAAAAAAGGAACATTTTTGTATTTTACTATACAAGCTCAAACATTTAATGTATAAACTTATAAACTCTGAGCTTTCCTGTGAATCAATAGACCAAAATTAAATTGGATGACCAATGTTTCTTAGAATTATTACACGTCTGTGTTTCAAGGAACTGACTAACCTCTGACACCTGTCAGCCTTAGACGGTTAGACTACATTTCAAAGTCCAACTGGGTTCCTTGGTCTTGCCTCAGAAACAGCATGATCAATGTCACCCTCGTAGTTTTCCATTAGAATAAAGTCCAGAAATTGGGCAGACCACTGCAAAATGTTAATCTTGTTATTCTGAAACCAGGATGCTGCTTGCTGTTTTAGTGTGCCTGGGGCTGTTTCCCTATTTTTTTAATTGTTTTAAAGTTACCTCTGTAAGTATTTTGATAAGTTAGAAGAGATCTGTAATCCATGATCTCTGGTATGTGCAGGATGGATCCAACGTCATAATATAGGAAATGTTCCCATGCCATGATGCCTGAGCCACGAATGCCTCACAGTTTAAAGCAGCTTGAATTCATCGCTTTTATGTTTGTTTGAGAAATTGTTGGTGATTCCTAGACCGCAAAGCAAAACGATCTGCCATTTACCTTAATTTTGTATCCATCGGAAAGGTAGTGTTCTGCTGGTAGTTTCGGATTTTGGTTTCAATTTCGAAGCACTCCTGTTCATTTTAGCTCAGCAGTCTTACCATTTCTTGCTCTTTTTAATATGATTTTCATTTAAGGTTCACTCTGTTTTGGAAAAATATCTGGAACAATCGATTTTATGCCTAGGTTTTCTAGCCAATTGTTGGCTAGAAAACCTAGCCAACAATTGGCAACAAAACCTAGCCATTTAAACCTTTATTAAAATGCAGCAAAAAAATTTAAAAATGAAAGATTTATGTCACACACACACACACACACACACACACACTTAGGCTGAATTTCTGTGATTATCATCAAGAAAAACATGGAAATGCATATTAGAGAAATCTAGTTCCCCTTAATAAAGTAGGTTAACATACGTCAGTGCTCATATATTTGTTTTTTGTTAGTCATTCTTAATATCTGTTACCATTTTTTATTGTTGAACGTAAACTGTTCCAGATATGAGGACCTCTGAATGAGAACGAGTCTTTCAGTTAATGATTTGTTTACACTTAATCAGCCTCATGCATGTCATGAATGGTAGTTTTCATGACTTTATTACATCCACTTTATAAATGATTTGCTTTATTAATGATTCTACTTTTGACCTAACGGGTATTGTTGGACTGCTGTGTTTTGAACTCAACTTTATATTAAAAAAAATGTCACAAAAACATGACATAAGATCAGATATTATTTAACCCAATTAAATTTAAAGGAAAACAAAGCAATTCTATTTTTGTGTCATAATTATATTTTCAATGATGATAGTTGTCCTGGTTTGCCTTGTTTTTCTTCCCAAAATAATCAGCTTATTGATTGAAATGCAAAGTTTGTGACTATGTGTATTCCCCTCACATTTTTTTTTCTTAAACATAAGGCCAAAAATAAAAAAGAAAGGATTTGTCAAAGCAAATTTACTGGCTGTGAAGTTAGCTGTAATTTATTTGTGGGCTGTAAATCATTAATTCTGTCATGTGGACACCGGCTAGTTCTGCTTCTGCTTTTCTTTGAATTGTCATTCCCCTTACAGAGCTGAACATGTTTGCACTGCTCTCCCCAGGTTCTGGTTTCTCTTGTCTTCATAAATCTCCTCCATGCCTTGGGATTGGTGCATCTCAGACCGTACTCCAGATCGCTGGGAGAGAGGCTGCTGCTGCCCACCATCTGTAACAGCTTTCACTCGGTGCTCATGACTTGGGCCAAAGCAAGCAGCCCGTACGCAAACCTCTTCCTCTTCACTGTTCCTCTGCTGCCTCTGCTGACCCTCGGATTCAGTTTTGCGCTGAAGGTGGCGTCTCCGCCATCGCACCACTTGTCAGTGTTGATTTCAATCCTGAGTGGGATGTTTGTTGTCATCACAGGTAAACCTTAACACACGGCAAAAACTTTCACAACCTTTGAACCTTTTTTGTCACATTGCAGCCACTAATCCCCAACGTGTTTCTTAGGTTTTTTGCAATTTTGCCAAGTGCAATGAAGCGGTTTTATCAGATCAAACAATCAAACAAATAAAAAAGATTCTATTGTCCTATCGCGAAAAACTGTATTGTCAAAAACCAACACTGTAGCTGGCACAGTGAGCAATAAAAAAATCATTTTGGTGAAATTTGGAGCAGTGCCGCAAGGTTGATTGACAGGGCTAAGACCGTCCTCCTGGCTCTGATTGGTTGCTTCTGATGTGATATATTTCTGCAGATTGCTCTAGGTCCACAGGGACAAGGCAGAGGAGCTCAATTCTTTTTCACAGATCACGTGTCTCAAGTTGTACTATCACAACATGATATTTTTAACAAATATGTAAAAAATGTAAATACTGCCTCTTTAATTCCCTCTCTCCATTGGGATTTGTCACACACAATCCCAATAAAACACATTGAATTTTGAGAATAATGAGAAAGTGAGACGGTTCAGTTGGTACGAATACTTTTCCTAAGCATTGAATGATCTTGCATAATATCTTATGCAAGATTAAGAGAGGAATTTTATTAATGTAAATCAATTTTTTTTCACCCCTGCAAAGCGTCCAATGGGATTCCTGGTGTTGAGCCTCTGGAGTGCCTCTACGCGCCTCTCGCTTTGATTCTTCACAGCCTTTCGCTGATCAGCTTCGCTAAAGTGTCCGAGTCTGTGCGCCAGCAGCCCTCTGACGTCCAACCCTCTGTTTTTGACATCTACTACGCTCAACTGGTTAACCAGAGTGGAGTCCTGGGCCTCCTGTGGCTTCTGCACCCAGACAAACCCTGGCTGGTGTTGAAAATGAGCAACTGGCGCAATCTGCTCTTCCACGGATACCTGCTCGCCATCGTCCTGCTGGGAATGGTGCTCAACTTCCTGGTCTGCGTTTCTGCTCTCTGCGTCTCCCCACTCGCGGCTGCGTTGCTATATTCGGCGAGGTACATGGTGCAGCCGTTTTTTCATCTTCTGTAGTTCCTCTGCATGTTATGGAATCCTTGTCTGTCTATAAGCTATCACCATTATCAAAGGTTGAAGTAGCAATTCCGAAAAAAAAAGAAGAAGAAAAATCACACGAAAAACGTGAAAAGGTTTCCGTCAGGTCAAACGTTTAAAATTAATCCGGATAGAATTGTGACTTCTATAATTAAAAGTCTGTCACAGCCAGAAGAAATCTGCCACTAAACTTTCAAACCGAAAAAGATGAAATAAATAACAACACAGCGCACAGACCAAAATTTTGAAGAAAAGCTTTGATGTCCAAGGTTTGATGTTTGATGAGGGTTAAAATTAAGAGACATGTATCCTGTTATGACCACGTTATTTGTTCCTGTATGAAATTAGACAAACTTGGCATGTGAAATGTCTCTCTCTCTCTTTTTAATTTGATCTAAACTAACTGCACTAATGTTTATTTTAAATCCCTGTGTCATAATCAGATTAGTTTTGCTGGTTGAAGCTAATGAAAATATGTTCACATGTTGCATGTGTCTGCAAGAACCTGAAGAAAACAGGCAGTAAACTACTTCCTATACAGTTTATGGTAAACCTTTGGTACAAAGCAACAAAACTTATTTTTTGTGAAAAGCTGGATTTTTCTTAATTTGAGCCAATTCTTTTAATATTATCATTTTCTTGTGCATCTTTTAACATATTTGAGCAGTATTTAAGAGATTAAAGTCCCAGGTTTCTCCTCCACTGAACAAGATCTAACTGGATCTCTGAGGAGGTTTTCTGTGAATGATTCTGAGAAGCTTTTTTTTTTTTCAGAGGAAACAGGATAAAGATGACCAGATTGTTTTTGTTGTTGTTGTTGTTTTTACATTTTTACATGACACATAAAACCACATTTGTAATCAGTGTTAAAAAAATATATGTAACCTCAGACCTTTGGCTGAATGAATCTTAAACCAGACGTTGGTTTATGTCCCTGAATGATTCTGAGAGCTCGGATGAAAGGGCACGGCACCGACAGGCTGTTATGATGCCTCTTGTTGAAGTCTGATGTAATTTAAGACATTATGTTTTTATTAATTTAACTTTAAATATGTATTTTTATATAATTTTATCAATTTGCAAGCTCTTTTTTTTTTTGAAGTAGCCAGTTCTGTTCTGTAAAAATGTGCTGTGCATGTTTAATAAAACCGAAAGAAGTGAATTGACTGTGAAAACGTGTCAATGCTGTAAGCCGATGAGTTTAAATTAGTTGAAAAAGTTGAAGTTGCAATACGTGAATGCTATGAGGTCGGATCGTAGCTCGGTTGGTAGCATTGTTCCCATGCAGTAAGAATAGCAAAAGTTGTAATAGGAACCATTTTCAGAAGTCTGAAAACAGGTATTTGTTTAGAAATAGAACTATAAGTTAATTATTTTTAAATGCTATGTCACCAGAAAGCCAAAAAAGAATTTGTTCAGCATCATCAGAAAGTTTTCACACCCTTTCATTTTTACTTATATATATTTTTTTTTTGATAGTCAAGTTACAGGCTTAACCTAAAAGCGATCGGAGGGTTTCTTTTCCTCAGTGTCAATGTGGAAAACATCTTTTTGGATTGCAGCTATTCACCCATGGATTGATATTCGTCAAATCTATTTTATAGCACATTCAACTAAAAAGCAGTTCAAAGTACTTTACATCATAATCATACAAACGTTCTCCAATCACCAGTTGTGACACAAGCAATGAACATTACCTTTGGTTGGAGCACCTTGAGCAGCAGTCACAGCCACAGGTCCTCTTGGTTACGTTTCTAAACATCTGGAATATCTATTTAGAGGTAGCTTCTTTCATTCTCTAACAGATCCCTCACAGGTCAGTGAGTAAAGAATTTGGTAACACTTCATTTGAAGGGACGTGCATAAGACTGACGTTACACCTGTAATGAACATGAAGGTTTGCAATGTTTACAGCTGTTGTCATGAAGTGTCATTCTGTAAATAATGTCACTCTCAGTGCAAAGTAGACTCTTTTACTTGACTTTTAATGTAAGTTTTAATGCAACTTTGAATAAAAATGCAATTCTTTACTAAAACATGCTAAATAATGCACTTTTAATTACACTTGATGTCATTGTACCAACAGACACTTCATGACAACAGTCACAAACATTCATGAAGACTCCTTCATATCCATGACAGTGTAATGTCAGCCTTCAAATACAGTGTTACCAAGACTTTTTTTTAAAAATCTTTTTAAAGATCTTCAATTGAATTTGATGCCCAAGTTCTGCATTGTGTGGCCAGGTAAGGAGTAGTACGTGTTTTGTTTCCCCAGACATGCTGCTTGGATTTCAGGTCAAAAAGTTCCACTTTGGTTTCATCAGACAAGACAAGTTTGTTTCTGATGGTCTGAGAATCTCTAAGGCGTACATTTACAAAATGAAAGTGGGCTGCCCAGTCCTTTTTCATGATGAGTGACAACTTATGGCCTTATTGGTAAAGTACTTTAAGAGTGGTTGACGTTCTTGACGATGCCTCCATCTTCACTAGGAGATAGAGATATGTCCTTGATAAATATATTATCTTTATCTCAGATAATACTTTTGACTTCACTGCTTGGTCTCTGCTTTGATTTGCGCTTTCAACTGCGAGACTTGTTATAGGCTACTAGAATGTTCGATTTCTGGTCATGTACGATCCACTTCATTTACCCCTTGTGGGACGCCTGTGGCATTGCAGAAGCATCTCAACGAAGCATTCACATAGTGAAAGGAGGAGGAAATAAAACTATCTAGAAAACATGTTTATTATGTGTGATAACATGTAAAAAAAAATGATACAAACATGCATCCAATCACAGTATTATGTGTATTAACAGTTCATGACATAATGGGTTAATTCCCATTTTCAGTGATTTCAAAAAAAAATTGAGTTTTGCTCTACTGAAAATCCAACTTGTGTTAATCCTTAAATAAGAGGTTTTTCTGACACAACACGACAAATATTTGACATAAAGACACCAGACTTTGTCCTCTGTCCATTCATCACCTCTGTGTCAACCAGTTCCCGACTCGTAGTTTCAGTCCTCTTCCTTTCCCTCCCCCATCTTCTCTATGAGGGATCTGAGTTGGGTGGTATTTGTATTCCCAGGCTCTGCAGCAGGTTAGAAGCAGGTCCAGCCAGTCCAGCCTGGCTGCTCAGAGACTCCAGTAGATTCGCCACCAAGTTGACATCGATGTCTAAAGGCTGGATCTCCTCCTCAGCCTCCTCCGTCAAAAGCCCGTCTCCCGTCGGAGAACGAGACGAGTCATTGTTCACGCAGGCCTTGTAGTTCTGTAAAAGTCACACATTCGCAATGGCCTCGGTGCATTTTAAACCTGCTACTTTTTGTATAAAAACATAAAAACATAGTATTTACCGTTTGACTGAAGCTTTTCCCAACATTAGTGCTCTGCAGCTCCTGATCCATTTGGTCCATGTAACTTTTGAGGCTGTCCAGAGTTTCGGCTGCGCTCATCTCTGCAGGACCAGATGAGCCTTCCTCTGTCTCATTCGCCACCTCTTCCTCCTCCTCCTCCTCCTCATCATCATCATCGTAATCATCATCCAGATCATCTGAATCCAGCTCTTCTTCTTTGCCTCCTGTGATGGAAAATTACTACAAGTTAACATCTGCTCATCGAGTTACATTAAATGCTTGTGAACTCTCACCAAAATAACTATTTGGGTTACATATACAAGGTTTCTAAGTTGTTTTCTGCAGCTGCATCAGAAGCAGACTGTCTTGCCCCTTGTTTTGAATTCCTTATCCTTGGTATGAAACTCGTGTGTTGTCTCTGCCTGGCAGAGCTTTTCACCCCAGCCCTGCATTGTTACTGATTGTCCTACAAGCTCCCTGCATTGTGCACAATATATGAATATGTGATTTCACCTGACAGTGCTTGGTAAAATAGTTTGGTTTTTTTTCCACAACCCTCCTAAAATATTTAAAATGATGAAATAAAACGACGGAACGGAAGAAGAATCAATCATTGCTCTTACATACCTAAGAGCTTATCTAGTGCGTTGGCCATCGAGCCTGGGTCAAAACTGAAAGGCTGAATTTGAAGGCTCCTAGAAAACATTTAAACAAAACAGGAACTATCAAACCAGAGTTAGAAAAATATATTTAAAAAAAAAAAAGAATGACTGCATGTAACTTATCTCACCAGGGTGTTTCAGCCCCCTCATGAGACGACATGGCATTGAGGAAGTCCTTCATCCCTTGACTGACAGCTACAAGACTGTAACCTGCTTCTTCCTCTTTGGTGTCCTCCTCTTCCTCCTTCCCTGAAGCCTCCTCGACAGGCCGCTTCTGCTTGGCAGAGCTGAAGCCTTCACTGCCGACATCAGCGACCCTGCTGCTTCTCTCCTGCAGCAACTGCTCTAAATCCTGAGATGTGACTTCCAACCAGCTGTCGCCTGTAGATTAGCGAAAAGGAAAAAATAAAAATAAACAAAGGTATCATAGGAAATTGCAAATGAGTAGAGGAAGGATGATATAGGCAATGTGCACACATTTGTTTTGAGCTCTTTTATTGAGATGCAGTAGAAATTGCCAAAGTGAGAAAATGTGAGAAATGAAGTGTCGCCCTGCCCCCACGTGTTGCTGCTCAGTGGCTGACAGTTGGGGGAAAGGGTGGTAGGTTTTTTTTTTTTTTTTTCTGAAATCTTCAAAATGTGACACATTTTTCTTTCCTATTAAGTCTTCAATCTGATTATTTCATAAATACTTTAATAGTAAGAAAAGGATCTACTCCGTTTCTGTGAAGCTGTTCACTCACTGTCCTCCGGGGGGAGCTGTGACTCCAGTTTCTTGAACTCCTCCAGGTTGAGCGGACTGTTGTGAAGCAGCTGAAGAATCTCCTCGCCTGCAGAAATGGAGCTGAAACAAAATTCACAGCAGGAATATTGAGGGGAAAAAAGACAAGTGCGTTTTTTTTTCTTTCTTCAGTTTAATAAACATTACATTTGTCAGTCCCAACTTAAACCACAAATACAAAATTTAATTTGTAGAACGGAATCCAGCGATCTTCGTGGAAATCATGAACCCTGGTGTTTACATTCATCACCTGCCAGGTTGATCTGTACACTTGAAAGCACATGACTGAATCCTCACCTTGACTTTGAGGCAACCGACTGTTTGAAGAAGATTTCTGCACATCTTAAGAGTTCTTTGTGAAACGCCGAACCTTCCAGCTGGCCCTGCATTTGATAACATGGACGTTAAAAACGAGCTTCCTGGGAGAAATGCTACATCTGCTGTTTATAGAAGTGTGGACAAAAAGAAGAAAAGAGTGCGACTCACTCGGAAGTAGCCGTTCTTTTTTAGACTTTCCAAGAAGTTCTTCCACTGAGGGTTGCAGCTCACAGGAGTGTTGGCCTCCGAGGACGGCAGCCTGCTCTTAGAGCACAGGATCTCAAAGCCGTGAGCCTGAGAATAAGGTGAAAACAGATTCACATTTCCACCTTTACCTTCGCCTTCTTCCTCGTGACAAAAGAAAACCCCAAACCACGCCTCACCAGTTTCGTCCCGAGTTCATGAGCCTTGTACCGTGGATGAGAGCGAGGCGGCAGGTCGAAGTCGCTCCTCCGATCTGGGGTGAACTGCTGCTGCTGCAGCTGGGCGTACAAGCAGCGGGTGAATGTCACCTGGAAATTCACGCAGGAGAAGGACACCGTGTCATGAAAGCTGAAAGGCCAGCACAAACAAATCCTGCATATTTTGCATGCGTCTACCGAGGCGAGGACTCTCGTATCAGGAGGAAACGTCTTGAAGCTGCGACAGGCCTGCAGGTCCACTGGATCCCGCAGGTAGAAGGCCGAGACCGCGGGGGCGACTAAGTCTGGACGCTGTGCCAGAACAGAGGCAACGCCGGCAGGGATGAAACAGTGGGCCCGGTGGAGATTAGCTTTAATCTTCTCTGGGTATCTACATCAATGTCCAAAAATGTACGTCATAAATTTATATATTTTTTTTTACATTCTGATCATTTCCAGAGAAGTCCTGAGGATGTTGTTCCATTTGCATTTCACATGTAATTACTGTAGAAAAAAATCAAAGAAAACTGGGATTGTGTGAGAGCTCACCCTTGTAGCCTTTTTTTTAGAGCTGAACGGATTTTGGGGCTAGCTAGACAAACTTCTGGGTGAGCCGAAAGGAGCACTAGAGCTTGTGCCAAACTGGGGACCACATCAAGAGAAAAGCCAATTGAACTGGACTTGGATGGGCAGGGAAGGATGTGCAACTCTCCCCTGTAGATGAAGACCTGCGAAAGAAAGAAGAAAAAAAAAACAAACAGCTGCTTTATTTCACTCTCCACTAAAGAAATCACACACATCCTTTCAACCAGTCACTGTTTTATTCCTCTTAAACATGTACGTTAAGATGTGTTTTTGGCTAATCGCTGACTGACAGGCTATGTTTTTCTTTATTATAAATATTAATAGGCTGTTTGCTCCAAACTAACAGGGATTTTTATGTTAGAAATCAAACTATTGCGTAAGATGGTCAAATTAAAAATGAGGAATGTGAACATCTGGAAGACTCACTCTGTTTTCACTTGTGTCTGGGTTCAGCCACTTGGGAAGATGATCCGCTGCTTCAATAAGAAGAAAATCCCCATCGTTGTCCTCAACTCTGCCCACATAAACAGTACTTTCAGCTTATACGAAGGAAGTAAATATGAGTTATTATGTAAATCCAGCAACATCTTGTCTAACCTGGCTGCAAGTTCTGGGAACAACTCTGTGAGATGCAGCAGGAGGTAAACAATAAACCACTCATCCTCAATGTTGTCTCCATACCGAGTGCTGCCTCCAATGTGAGCGGGAACATCTCCTGTCAGCGAACAGGAAAGTCACATTGTTCAGATCCGCCGCCATGCTTTATTACAGTGAGCATCGGTAGCTTTACCGCGGTACTTAATGCATGAGATAATGTTAATGAAATGAAAGATTTTTTTAAGGCGTCTTCTCCAGGGATATCATCAAACGTGTCTACATCTGTATATTTAAAATAAACTCATCTGAGTTGTAAAGAAAAACCAGAAAATATAACCTTTCTCGGGATGGTATTTGAGGTTGAATGGTTGATCCTGCCAGATGTACTGGACCAGAAGCTGGGCAACCTTAGCCAACATTTCCTCCGTCAGGTGTTTGAGCCGTTCTTCGGTCTGCTGGGAAGACATGCCGTTTGTCTGGACCAGAAAGAGTTTGTACTGAACCATATCTTCCGGAATCGACCTCATCTGCAGAACATCCATTGTGATTTTCTTTAGAGAAACGACTGATAAAACAACAGTAAACCAGATTCCAGAAGTCGTTGATGTGCCGCCAGTGTCTGCAAACAGTTAAACCCAAAAGAAGAAACTGTTGATTAGCGTCACCCTAATCGACAGTTGACATGTGACATTTTATGTCAGTCCATTGCAAAAACGTGTTTATATTTGGAGAAAACACACTCTAGTTTGGGTTACGTCGTAATCACGCCATCTGTCAGTGTTTAGGTCCTTCCCTAATTTCTAACCGGCTTCACCCTAAGACATTTGTCAGAGAGTTCCGGTTTGGTAAATGTATTAGTTACAAAGTGTCTACTGAAAAAATTATACATTTTACAAATTTAATAAATAGCTTTTTAAAAAATATATTTTGGGATTCGTTATGGATAACAGCAAATTAATAAAAAAGTGAAGTTGTAGACTGGTCAGAATCGGAAACATTTTACAAACGTAGTCACGTCACTACGATGAACTATGGGAAATGTAGGAAAATAACACCAAAGAGATTTTTGAAAAGCTTTATTTGTATTTGTGCTTTACAATACCATTTTAAATAAAATTGAACCTTAAGAATAAAACCGAAATCCACAATAATTAACAACAACAACAAGATCAATTTGTGGAAAATAAATATCTGATCAAATAAGGCTGAAGAGTAATAAAATATAAGTACACAGAGTAAACATACTATTAATCGACGAGGACATAATGCGACTTAATTACAAAGTAAAAAAAAAATAAATAAATTAATCTTCAATGTCTGGATACAAATGATCTGTGCATTGAACGTATATGGGGAAAAAGCAATATACAATGCAATACAACAAAGCGGTACATGTTTTTCTACTTTTCACAGTGTTATACAAAGTTTTTACTAAACATACGTTATAATATTGTTGCTGTTTTTTTTAAAGAAATGTATGCAGTTTTTCTCTTTTTGTCATTTTTTTCTCCATGAGTCTATATTTTATTTTTTCCCAAAACAGGTCTAGCAAAATAATTTTATTATGCACGTGACAGAATTATTTTCCCAGAGCAGAAATACATTTCCCAGGTAACCGTGCGGCTGTGAAGTCTCGTCTCCATGACAGCCGTGCTATTGTTGTCGTCGTTGGTGCTAGTTAGCATCGCAAATTCTCAAATAATTTAGACTCTAAGAAAGACAGACAGGTAAATATTTGACCACATTCGACAGCTATTTGGTGAAGCCAGACTAAACCGACGATGAGTCAAATTATACAAGTGCTGCGGCACCACCTTTCTCTTATAGTGCGTTTGTGTCACCGTTCATGCAACGCTAGTTAGCTCATTTTCAAGTGTAGCCTCCCCCTCCAGCGTTAGCCGCAGCCCCGTCCAATACAATATTCCAGATCCAGGCTTTTACCTGGTGGGTACCTACAGGGCGACTGGAGGAGATGTTGGAGCTCCCTCTATGCTGTTTGCAGAGAGTCGAGCGAGAGGAGCCGGGGATGAGAGACGTGGTCTCGAGCCCTTGAACCGGAGAGAAAAGAGGATGATTTCACGGTACAACAGGAGACCAGTATCGCATAAACTTGAGATGTGAGTACCAAGCAGTTTTTCCCCCCACTGTGCTCTGTAAACTAGTTGTAGGTCTTTATATAAATTGCTCCACTTTAATCATTATTTATTTGTTATCAGTATAATTATTATCATGTAGCTATTTGCTTAGACACCAGTGTCAATTTTAGCGGTAGACGAGAAGATTATGTTTTGATTGCTTGGTGTAGGCACAGGCCAGTATGAGATTCTAATGGTATGATAACCCTGAGTGAAGTGTCACCGTTTCAAGGTATCTACATGTTAAAAGAAAGTATTTAACATGATCCAAGTGGTTTCTTTAAAACAGAGAAGCGACAGTTGTTCCTACTACTGTAAAGATAATCCAGTATATGGATTATCAGTAAAAATAATGAGATAAAAAGTAATTATTTTACACAACCATGGCAAGCTGATATTAGCTGCTAAATGCAAATAGCTGAGGCTCCATTAATTTTTATTTATCACACTGGAAATATATCCAAATAGTCACACTTCTCTCATTTTTTTAGTCTCCAGCATTGCATCGCAGGAGGAGGCGATGCAATGCTGTTCTCTCTGCTCCATAGTTCATAGTTTAGGTAACTTTGGTTAGTCTGGCACTTTTTTTATGCATCTTATTATAAAGGACTGTAAACCACAGTGAAGTTATGAAGAAATATTTTTTGTTAACCTTTTAAAACTTTTGTGTACTTCAATAACGGTAATCAGTTTATGCTCCATATTCTTGGTACAAGTAGTTTGTGGTACTATCTAAAGCCTAAGCTAATTTTACTTAGCTTAGGCTAAGTAAAATTATGCAATCTTTTTTGAGCTTTTTCTTTCATAGTGGAGGTGTTTAATGTCATTTACAAGTTTTATTAGTTCCCAAGGAGATAGTTTTGTTTCAGTCCACCTTCTCCCACCTTTTTTTCATGATTTTCTGTTGTTTCAGTAGAAGAGAAACACAGCATCTCTCTTATGTCATCACGAAGACAAGCTGTCAGGCGTTCATCCTCAAACGCCATGTTGCCGATCATTTCTCAATGTCCCTTCTGTGCAGTCGTGGTTTGTCTCGAAGCAGCCTCGATCACCACCCTCTCCCTGAAGAAGCAGACGATACCGAAACCTCTCCGCATTACCTCCACGACCTGCAGGAAGCCGTCTCTGCACACAACAGGTGACCAAGTGCCTGCAGGCTTGAGTTCGCCTCCCCCCACCCCTTTAACGTTCAAACCTTTGCACGTCCAGAGCAAGAGCAAGACGTAGAACAAGCGTTTGCACTGAGTGCGCAAACACAGACACTCTGGATATTTTGTAACTGTACACCGTCTTGAGCAGACAGCCGATTCTCCGAGTTCTCGCCATGTGACACCCAGAAGCAGCGGATTAATTAATATCACATTGCCTCCTTCAGATGTGCAGTCAAAAGGATGAATAATTAGGCAGGCTGTTAGAATATTCTATTAAGTTGACATTTGCTCCTTATTTCCACTTTGATTCTATCACCAGTCACTTCTAATTATATTTCTGTAGCCCCATTAAAGAGATTTATTTGGCATTTAAATGTATATTATTAGACCGGTTTTGTTTATTCACATGAAATATAGAAAAATAAATAGATTTGGCCTAAAAAGTCTTTGAGCATTATCATAGATTTTGTACCCTCTGCACATTTCTTACAGGAGATTCAGTGCCTTGGAAAGTATTTATACTTCTTGAGTGTTGGTGTTAGACTGTTTCACATTTCATCCTCAAACTTCAATGCATTTCACTAGGATTGTGTTTGATAACCTTACGGAGAGGAGAAGTTGAAGGTTAATGGCACTTTTTACAACTAAACATAGAAGTCTTATGGGCATGGCTTTACCAGCTTTGCACATTTAGAGACTCAAAAAGTCAAAGTAGTTCGACCTCCATCAGATTAGTTAGAGGGCATCCGTAAAAAAAAAAAAAAGCAATTTTCGTAGCTTCTCGGTTGGATTTAAGTCTTGACTTTGGCTGATTAAAAGTAAAAGATTACTGTGTTTTCCATGCAGCTCGCAGACGTCTGCCGCCTCGGACCACTCCGACTGCCCAACCGTCATCTCAGTATCACCCAGCCAGTCCTGGTCCGGCATTCACAGCTCCACAGGAACCGGCATCTCCACAGAAAGGAGCTCCGTTTTCTCTTGGGGCTATGATGTAAGTCTGCTCTTCTTCAGAAAGAAATCTTGGCATGAAATGAAACCCCCTTCTCCACCCCCCCGCCTCCCTCCGACCCTGTGAGTTGTAAAAGACGTTCCTTTTTTTTGTGCTGAATGCCTTCTCTACAGTTTGTTCTGCTTCTACACAAGCATGCTGCCACATTTTAATTAAGTCTAACCAGCATTTATCACCTTTTGGAAAATGTGTGGGAAACAGAAACAGTATCCGTGTAATATACCAGATGGCTAATTTGCATGCTGGTTGTTTTTATGCAAGACCTCGTTCTTGTTGCTTCGCTTCCCTGTTCTTTCTACATTAAAACTATTTTCAACTCCTAATGCTTTTAAGAAAAATAATAACTCGCAGCTCTACTCTTTTTCTTCCTGTGTCCCTCTATTTTTTTTTTTGTATTTTAAATGATTGCTCCACCTGCGACAGTCCATAGGAGCTTATTTTCTTAATAAACTCTGCAGAATCTTTGCAGATGGGACCAGAATGCAAAGCAGCAGCTTTCAACAGTAGATTTGGCATACCAGAACAGAGGGATAGATATCTTCCCCGACTGTGTTTTTGTTTGTGCGTCCCACAGGAGTTTGACAAGGCGGCGTCGCGGCAGGTGCAGCAGATGTTTGATGAGATCGACAAGGAGCTGTACGAAGGGAGAGGCTGTGGCGGGGGGATACTCCAGGGGCTGCAGGACGAATGCCAGCAGTGGACCACACGCTTTCCACATCTTCGGTAACTTATCTGTTGTTTGTCCTTCAGCTCGTAGCTTTTGTTTTGTTTTTCAAAGTTTACTTTTTCTCTGTATGTGTGTGTGTGTGTGTGTGTTTGTGTGTCCCTCAGGATCGTGGGGACTCAGCTTTTGTGTCCCACCGACGAGGGCTTCCAGTGGTACGCCACTCCAGGGACAGTCAGTCTTGCCAGCAGCCCGTCAACAGACAGAAAAACTACTGTGAAGAGCCAAGGCAAAGAGAAAGGGGCTGCAGAGTAAGTTTTAAAAACACAGACCCACTGGTTTGCTGACGGATTGAAGAATTTCAGGCACTTTATCATCTCAGAGGTAGTTTTCTTTTGCTGGTGGTCACATCGGGTTCTTTTTAGCCAATCGAAAATGTTATGTCTTCTTCAGCTCATTCAATCTTTATTCACTGTATTCAGTAGTTTTTCTGCAAATTTGTTATTTTAAAGCTGTTATAAATAAGTCCTGACTGACTCTAGCTCTGTGACCTACATATTCTGCCTTTTTAATTAAGTATTTGGGCCAATGTCAAGTTGGATATTTAAAATATACAGATGGGACTCCAAAGTAGTGTGCACAAGGCTGCGACACTGTCTGACTAGAACGCTTACAAACTGGGTTGGTGTGATCAGATCAGGTTGCATATGCATATATGCATGACGCACCTCAAAAATCCCAAATGTTACCAAGTATTTTTGTCTAGATTTTAGTGCAAGCATGTTAGTACATTTGAAATAGGAAAAAAAGGTAACTTACAAGTAACTTTTCAGCAAGAAATATGAGCCAGTTTTAAGTCAGTAATTCAAGAGAACTAAAATAGTTGCTGTGGAAACTAGACCAAAAACACTTGGTAAGATTAGATGTGTTTGCATTGTGTTTTTTTTTCTGCATCTCAAGATGTGTTTTAAGACTAATTTGCTTTCTTCAGTGTTTTTATGCCTGTACTGAGAATCCTGCAAAAATAATTTGAGCAATGTTTTCTTTTTTTGGGAAAATATAATAGGTTGAATGTTCAGGGCAGGAAAGCTGCACTGATCAAAGAGTGCGATGGCCCTCCCAACAGCGAGCCCAGCAGCTACGACCAGCCGAGAGTGATTGAAGTGGAGGGAGTGATGGAGGAATATCTGGCTTTTGATAGCCGGGACTTGTGAGTTGTCCGCATTCATAAATCACATAAATCCCAAAAAGTCCTCCTGTGTAAGTGCTATTCCCTTCACAGTACAGTAGAACGAGTATTTTCTTTCTCCAAAAGGAATGAGTGTCATGAGGAATGTCCGGAGTCTGTTCGGAGGCATCACTGCCTGCCCCCGGTCTCACCGTACTGCTGCCGCCGGCAGGCTGTTCTCGACCTGCTGTTTGATGACGTCTGGCGGGAGCTGGTCGGTTGGATGAAAGAGCTGGTTCAACGTCACTGGGAGTGCTGCACCTCCCGTAATGCTAAACGTTTCTACTTTTATAATAGAGTTGAACTTTTACACATGCAGGGTTCTTTCACAGTCTGGAAAAATACTGGAATTTGATGGTAGTCGTATCAGGATATGTATGGAAGAAGAACCTGAGCGTCTGGGAAAATATTTCTGTTTCCAGAACTATTCTTCCTTCCTTCCTTGTGTCATTCCTCTCTTTAGTTCCTTCGTTGTGTTGTCTCTCTTTCCTTCCTTCCAGTTTTTTTTAATGGTTTTTAAAAATATCTGCCATAAATTTAAGGACTATGGGGAACTTTTTTTATTTACTATTTTCCAACGACAAAGTTGTAAAGTTGAGTGTGGAAAACTAGGGAATTTTTAAATGTAAAAATGTGTTTACATTTATGCGTTTCTGAATATTAATGTTGATATGTTATTGACAGATGATGAAACACTATCTGGGAGCCTGAGCCCTGTGCAGCCAGATGCTCTGAATCCTTTCATGCTGCTCTCCTCGCTTCCCGCCGCACTTCCAAAACTCGGTCAGAGCCGAGTGCCACCGCTCACGTCTGGACAGCAGCTCCAGGTCAGTGGTTTGAGAAGGACTAGACATGAGAGGCGGCTTATTTCACAAATATCAGTCGGAGTTAATCAGAAAACAAGTTCGGACTTTTTCTCAGTCTACTTCAATGAAAACAATTTGACATCGACAGAACCTGGTAAAAACTCCTATTTAACCCCTGATAAAGGAGACTAAAAGCTTTGTTTTATTGAAGCAGCACATCATCACAGATATTTTTATTTATATATTTATGATCTGATTTTTTTTTTATTATTTGGAGGGGGAAAAATATCTTCTGTTAAAAGAAAGTTGTTTTTAACAAATTATCTTACAACGTCAGTAATTCCTTTAAGTTGTATGCAGCTGAAGGCACAAACACTCCATGCGGTCCGGTGTGAAACATAGGGTGAGGGTTTGGATACTCGCCTGCTGTTAAGTTCGGTAGAGGATCTGTGATGCAGTGGTCCTGTTTCTCCTCCACAGGCCCTGGGAGCTTTATTATCCTTCATTAACTCTTTGAAACATCAGGGAAATTAAAACGTCTGCTAGAAAGCTGAAAATGAATGCTCATCGAGTCTCTAAGTAATATAGCAATCCAAAAAAATACTAAAAAAAGGTTAAATGGTTCACCGATGGCTTATCTCCAAAGCAACTCATAAAGTGTTGTCCTTTTGGAAAAGGAAGGGGTTGAACAAAGTGTTGTACCATTGTTATGTCCTAAATTGGAGTTATACTCCCTACTGAATAAAATGTAGCTAAATTACAGGTTAGATTTTTTTTTTTTTTTTTTTGAAAATATTCTGCACCAGCTTATGATCCTACCACAAAAGAGATTTATTTTAAGACTATCTGAACATCTTTACCAGGGGGTGCCAATCAGTTTGGAGAGGTCTGTGCTTGAGGCAATAAGTAAAGCGTTTTCAGTCGAGACGTCTTGTGTTCCCCAGAGTTTTCATTCCTGCCTGTTACTCTTCACTTTCTCAGTCAGTCTGCTTCAATCCCTTTATTCTAAAGTATTTTTGGACTTGCTGTTTTTGTATATTTTGCCTTCTTAACTCTGTATTCCTCTACTTTCTCCACTGTTTCCTCTCTACTTTCACCATATCTGCTGTCTTTCTTCGAACGTGCCAATCCTCCCTCCCCACCCGGCCCTCTTTTCTAAAGAACACAAAGTCAAGGGGCTCAAAGCACAAGTCCAGATGGAAATCCAAAAAGCAGAAAAGGCCTTCAGCTGTATGTAACTCTCCTGCTTCAAGCCAGAGCAGTAGTGGGATGTGTGCACGCCATCTGTAGAAGCTCATTATCCTGAATATCTGTGTTTGTGCCTGTTGATTAACACCAAAGCATCCCCACTGTTCATCTCTTTAATCATCTTCAACACATTTGTGAGACGCACAACTTCTTTTTTTTTTTTAATTTCGATGCTTTTCTTTTCGAATCTTTTTGAATGTTTACTGCAATTATCCGTTTGGTGTCTTCGCTGCATGATGGCTGTATTTGGAAGTAACTAACTCGGGTTCTCCAGGGATTCCTCCCTTCTTTTGCTTCCCGCTTCGTCGTCTCTGTCCTTAAACCACGCTTCTCAAAATTTTTGCATGTTCCGCCTCTCTTGTTGTCTCCGCTCAGTCCTGTTTTTCCTACGCTCAGGCTGGCAGGACGCCTGCAGGGGCAGCGGCGACGCAGCACAACCTGAACGACCTCATCGTGATTCACAGCATCCCCCTGCAGCAGAGAAACCTGTCTGTGCTGGAGAGAAGCCCGTAAGAAGACATCTCACCCTTCGCGAAGGCGCTTCGTTTCTGGTTTAGAGCAGTCGATCCACCGTGGGTCTCTCTCTCTCTCTCTGTTCAAACGCAGGGATCCGGAGGAGCGCCCGTCTCACAGGCCAGTCTCGAGCGCCATCCCTTCCAGCAGACCTCGTCCTCGCAGAGCCCTGGAGCAGAGCTCTTCCTCTTTGTCCCGCCAACTGCAGTCAGCTCGCCGCCGAAACCCTCCTCCCCGAAACTTGCTGCCCCTTGTTCCGAGTTTGAGTCAGGCCGGGACAGGGGGATACCTGGACGAGGTCATCCGTGGGACACGACTGTGAGTTGAAGCATTGCAGTAACCCTACTGAACGCCCTGCACTCCCCCCAGCCCCCCGTTTTTTTTTGTTTTTTTTATGTAAACAAATGTCACTCGGAGTCATGGCTGTGAGCTATCTTAGCCCGTAAATTTGAGCCGAACTTTGGATAAAACAAATTTTGATCTAATTTTCCATCCAAAGCAGTTAAAATCATAATAAGAGAATTAGAATACGTTTGATCCTTAAAGTTAAATATAGTCTCATCAACTCTAACCGTTTATAAAATGTCAGCGTCACAGAACCGCAGCTGTCATTCTTCTAGCTGGAAACAATTGAACTTTTCAACAAAAAAAATCTGAAAAGCGGTCCGCCTCTCTCCAACAGAACCACAGCCAGCGACCGATTAACATCTCCGCTGGTGGCCCTGAGCCGCAACACTCCCCTGCCCCCCATCGGAACCGGAGACGGCGAGTCGCCCCACCCAGGGCTGCTGTCAAAGCTCACACAGGTACAGATGTCAGCACCGCAAATATGGCTGGTGTCATTCATCACCGACATGTCGAACGCTGTGTGGAGCTGTGCAAAAATATCCATGCCTCTTAAACCTTTTCACGTTTTGTCACTTCGTAACATTAAACATCAATGGATTGACCAGTGCTCTGTGAAATGCTTAAAGCTTAGGATATTACTATGTAGCTGCTGATTTTTTCCCCCATGATGGTTTGCGTTCCATATTTTAATCCCTGCAGCGTCAGAAAGGCCCTTCCAGCCGCGCCCACAGCGCCTTACACGATGAAGCTCAAAGCTCCGTACCGAGGGATCGTCACCACATACTAGACGTCTTCTCTCGTCCCAACACGACACACACGTACAGGGTGAGAGATTTATTTTAGTTTTGTTTTGATTCCTCAAAGACTGAAACATCGCTTCTATATTTTACTGCAGCCTTTAATGTGTTATATTTGCATGTTCCGATTGAAGGCTGTTGTGACGAACCTCTGATTTTGCCTTTCAGTCAGACACTCCGTACCGGAGTTCCTTCACCGTGCTGGACAATATCGGGCAGGGTCGGCCAGGAAGAGCCTCTGTAGGCACAGGTCAGAAACCCTGTTGTTCAAAACCAGGAAGAAGACTAAACACATGATGCACTTTAGTTGCTCATAGCCTCTTACGCTCCATTATACCGAGCGGTTCATCTCATTTTAAATGACGTATCTCATGGTTGAACTGCGGCTGCAGTCGGGGCTAGTCAGTGCTGCACAAATGTGGTCATCCCTGTTCTTCTCGCATCTACACACTTTTTTCTTCCACTCAACCTTCAGTTAATGTGCTTCTGTACAACCCTGTGTGAGCAGCTGGCTTCTTTAACAAATCACTTTTGAGATTTACTGTCCTATTAAGTGACCACTCTTCCAAAAACTACAATTTCTGCATCAAATTTTAATTGTCTTTATGTAATTATGTTAATTTTTTGAGAGTCTGAATTTTAGGTTTTGGTTGGCCATAAGCCACAATCGCCAAAATGAACAAAAACACAAACGTTTCACTCTCTAAGATTTCTTTTTGAATTGTATTGCTGAAAGAAATCAGTAATTATTGGCATTTCTCAGCTAGTTGGAAACTCACTTCACACCGTAGTGTTTTTAACAGCTTAGCTTTCTGTTAGGGCTGTGTTTAACGACTTCCACGTTAATGTTTTCCTCCAGACTCTCTGGGAATCGGTGTGACCGGTGTCGGTCTCGGCATCAGCAGCTCGTCTTTCTTGGACTCATATCCTCACCACCTGCTGGGGCCGTCGCCCATCAAAGACGAAGAAGAGCCCGAGCCTCAGAGCCCTGTCGCAGGTCAGTAAAATAACTCGGCTGAACTCGGGTTAGGCCGTCTTCTGTGTGAAACATTACATTTCCGAGCAGCAAAAACGGCTCAGGTTTATCGTCAGATGTTCCTCCGTTTTCCAGCAGCCGCTCCTGTTCCGTCTCGCTCCTACACCCGCAGCGGCATCTCATCCAGATCCAGCAGGCCTGGCTTGTAGTTTCCCCCCCGGCCTTGATCTCAACCACCTCCCTGCTGTTCATCTTTACCAGCATCATCTCTGCCCTCTGTCTTGTTTCGAAGTAGTTTGTTTTTGTTGATTACATTTTTTTAAGGCCTATTTTTTATTTTTTTTTATTTCAGAAATCACCTTGTGGACCTGCCAAATGTGAAAAACGATCAGTCTTTGTACAGTATGGGGTCATATGTGTGGCGGTGAATGTTTGATGAGAATGAGTATTTATTTACGCGAATATGCCGTATAAAAATCAGCATATTCATGTGTTGCTATAAATGTAAATGACTATGCAGGGAAACCTATAAACCATATCTGCTCATAGGACATGTTCCTTCCCGCTCTGATGTCGGGGAGCTTCGTACTGTATCAAAATCAAACCGTCCCTCAGAAAGACAGCGCCGTCTCAATGGCTCTCCATAATCAAGGTGCTTTTGCCGGAATTATCCTACAATGTAGGAATCTTATAACATACACATTATTTGTAAATAACAGGAACTTATTCATGGTGTCTGAACAAAGTGGTGTATTTAATATAATTTACTTGCTCTTTGTTTGAGCAAAGCCAACTGGTCGTACTTTGACGAGTAACATCAGGGTTTGTGCACAAATAGTTTCTTTACTTATTTGTCACAAGGGAGACAAAGCAACAACCCCTCCCCCCCTCAATGCTATTATCTGTTTTGTAATAAAAAAAAATAATAATAAAGTGTATAAATGATGTAAACGCATGCATTTATTAATAGAACTTTTACAACACATTACAAGAAATAAGAGGATTTACATGTTTGTGTAGGCTGAAACAGTTTTGCAATCAGTTATCCTTAAAACACTTGTCTGAACTGGAATAACAACATAAAAAAACTTCTTTTTTTTTCCCCTAAGATTTATTTTTTGGCTCTTTTTCCTTTTTGTTGTTTCGTGCCTTTTTGCGAGTACTTTGCTTCCAGATCTGACAGCAAACTGTTGAAATTCCTCTCTCTGGACTGCTGGTTTTTCTGCAAAAACGTGGAAGAGATTAAAGTCAGGCCAGCCGAGCAGAACCCATTGCATTTTTTTTTGTAGGGACGCGATACCTTTAGCATCATGACAAGGCTCTCCTCGTCCTCGCCGAGCCCCATTTCTTTCTGCATTTCCTCGGCTTCTTCTCGCTCCCGGTCAGCCTGAAAGATCAGTTCCAAACCGACGCCATTAGCGAAGTGGAAAGATGACAGGCGTTTGCCTCTGCGTGTGCATGTGTTGCGCAAGAACAGGAAACGGTTCAGTTCTCACCCTCTTTCTCCGAGCCCTCTTCTTCGCCTGACTCTCCTTCGTAAAAGCTCGGAAGGCCTCCACCTCTCCGCTCTTGATGGCAGCCTGGATGATGCGGCACAGCCTGGGCTCGTCCTCCTGAGAGCTGCAGAGAGCCGACGCCGTGATGGCATCCATGTCCCCCTCGTGCTGCACGTACAGCCGGATCACGTCCTCCCGCTCTTCGTCGGATCCCTTGTACTTTTTCTCAAATTCGAGGATGTCCTGCACTGTGATCTAGGAGAGGAACAGAAAGACAGATCACCGTAACAGGTAGCCTAATTCTGACTCCAGGGTTGTTGTTTTTTTTATGTGTTTTTTTTTTTTTCTTAATCAGGAGCAAATATTTAAAATGGAGTTACTTTCATACAGACGCACAAACAAAGAAAAACAAACACTTTTCAGCAAAGTGAAGAATGGTTTTCTGTTTGACTTAGTGTCTCACACACTCAATACAAAACAAAAATCCCACTAAATAAATAAACTTTTTTGATGCATTTCAAGGTTGGAATGACGATGCAAGAAAACAAACAAAAAAAAAAACAAAAAAAAACAAAAAACTTGAATAATGAAAATTATGCATAAAGACTCAGAAATATACATACACCTTCACTGATATTCAATGACTCTTAGCAAATTGTACATCTACAAGCATTTTATTGGCCATTAACGAGGTCAATGACCTTATTATAATGTGTGTGACCGCTCTGACAGAATTTACAGGTCTGTTGTTTCTTATTCAGCTTTTGGGCGAAGTTTAGAAGTGTTTTATAGGTTTAGGGCCAGAGCCATTTCAGAGTCTTGATACAAGCCTGCTTTATCAATTCCATTTGGTTCTAGCTGGTTAAAACTAGGTCAAATTTTAATGTTCAGAACAAAAACAGAGTCACCACATCTTGCCTTGGAATAAAGCAACACGTTTTATTATAAAGCAATAACATGAAGCTTAATCTAGTTTAACACTAACCAATTTCAACTGAACTCTATTAGTATCTGATAAGAGTAGTAGTTAAATATCTACAAAATGTGCTGATGCAATAAAAAAGTGTGTGCTTGTCCTGCAACTTGCTTACTGACATTTATCTAAACATTAGTGGGCATGTATGAATATTTTGGATAGAAAAAAAAAACTGACAACTACTTCTAGCCTTTCAGTGTTGTTCAAAAATGTTTTTGTTATGGTTACTGCATTATTTTAAATCCATCATAACTGAAATTGATAAAAAAAGAAAAAGTAAACTAATAATCTATCAGCAGTTAATGCACACAAGGCTTGAGGTTAATAAATGCACACAAATAAACGGGCATTGCATTAAAACAGCTTTGATAGCAAAAGAAAAAACTTCTGTGCATGTGCTGCTTTTGGGACGTGACCACTGTTGTATTTCAGTACCTTGGGGAAGAGCAGTCTCCAGTATTCTTCCCAGCAGCGGTCCTGACTGAGGACGTCCGACTCTTCATCCACCAACCCCTGCTCATCATACACGGCCCTCTGCTCCTTGTCGCTCAGTACTGCATAAAGCTTTCCCAGCACCTACGGGTAAATTTTTTTACACTCAAATGTAACCGTGAATTAACAGTCCGAAACATTTCTAGTCAGCATTGAAACTCGATTCTTAAACGTGTCGGCGCCGCAGCACTGACGGAAAACATGCAATAAATATGTTTTTAAGACAGCTAATGTTAGGTTTTTTCAGACGTTATCGCAAATATAAGTTAGCTTCAGTTAGCTATGCTAGTCCCTAGCTTGCCAGTTTTGAAAGCTGACCTGAAACTTCTCTGTGGCTTGCGGGTCGTCTGGAGCCCTGTCTGGATGGACTTTCAGCGACACTTTGTAGTAGTTCTTTCGGATGTCTGCCTCACTCGCCTCTTTGTTTACACCCAGAACCTCGTACAGATTGGAGGTGTTGAACAGCTCCCGACACCGCTCGAGCAAACCCATCGTAGAAGAAAGAGTCCTGGTTTAACGGGGTAAGTTGGTACAGGGTCTAGTTGGCACAGTGTCCACACGATCTAAATCGATTATTTGACGGCAATACTTAAATAATTGCTCAAGTATTCTCCGGGTCCTAAGCTGTTAACGTCACTTTGGCGCGCTGGCCTATCCTTTACATCCGTACGTGCAGGGACGCGCTTACGTAACATTGTACGCGTTCTTTCATTGGTTGTACTCAGAGCCTGCCTTCTTTTTACCTAGCATTTTTTTCCTGTTTCACCCCTCCTCGGCCCTCAATTAATACACTTTATGGAGTAATTAAACTGCAATATGAAGAAATGCATAATTAGTAAAATATGGGGGGGTGGGGAGGGGGGGTAGAATGATATTCGAAATAAATTTAACAATCTCTGAGATTCAAACAACGTAAAGAAAAAGAAAAAAATGTAGAGTTACCCCTCATTTCTTTATCCTGACCGAGAAATGACCAATTTCAGGTTTGCTAATAGAGTCCAGCAGATTTGAAATAACATATTTTGCTATTAAATTCCATCAGAGTTTCCAAGGTTTTTTGGAAGAGAAACTTGCCCCGCAGCATCTATGTGTGAATTACTGTCATGTTGTTACAACATGCTTAAAGACCTTTGTTTCATTTTGACACCACAAATAGAAAATATGAAAACAAAACAAAAAAATGTTTTGAAAAAAATATATTTTGCATATTGGAAGAAAGCTATTAAGAAATCCAGAAAACAATAAGTAGGTGAAAAATACAATGAACGTATAAATGATCAAACTCATTATACAAATAACTGGAGTTTATTGAGCAGTTCAATTGCTATTACCAAAGTTATGTATTGAAGTACTGAAGCAAAGAGTGGAATCTCTCAACACAATTTGCCAATTGTAATTTACCAAAAAGGCCTTTTCTGTCCTAACATCACAAACATAACCATTTAAAATTTTGCTGGGCAACAGAAGGTGTAGGTGGATTTTGCATGAAACAAAGGATGAATGCTGAGTGTGGAAAAGCAGTCATGCTAAGTATGGTGGAGGATCTGTGATGATGTGGCTCTGTTTCTATTCCAAAAGCCATGAGAACATCATCATCATGGCATCATGCACACTTTGAAATACCAGTGCATTAAAAAACAAAACAAAACAAAACAAAACAAAACAAAAAAAAACATGTGGTTGACTCAAACATTAAATGAAACGTTTCTTTTTGTTTGTTTTTCATTTAGTTTTTCAACCAGATAATACTGCGTTGCTGAATCAACACTGATTTAATTTATAAGACACAAATTTAGTTTTCTTCCAGCAGTTAGTGGTCATCATTTTCCCCAAACCTACTCAGAAGTAGAACACATAGAGACATTGTGTAAAGAGGAATCTCTCTGACAATGTTGCTCCAACTTTGTGAATTGTTCAATAGTGTTATAGGGGAAGATAAATTATCCTGTTGGATTAATGGGGCTGTTCAAATTAAGAACAGCAGGGTTATAAACAATTGTGCTAACAATGATTTTGTTAAAAATTAATATTTTAACACATAGCCTTTTCCCCCTTTGATAAATTATGCTCAAGTCAAAGAGAAGATTTGTCTAAAACTTTTAGTGTGAGACTACAATAAAACCTCAAAAGGCTTTTGACATCTTTATTGGGGCTGATCAAAAAGGCATCCGGTACTGTACACTTACCGTATCTTGTTAGAGAACTTAGATGCTTAGTCTCTCTTACAGTGCATTTGTTATCACCAGTTCCAGGCAATGCAAATTTCTCTGGCCAGAACAGACAAGGTATAAGTTAACTTGAGCTGTTTGATGGAAGATTTCATATTTTAGGCTTTATACAATATAATCCATCACCCAGGAGTACACAGATACCTTAGTATTTATTGATGACTTTGAAGCAGCACAAGAATACATCAAAGACAATGAGGCAAGCCACTAGAAATTTCACACTGCTTCATGCGAAAGCAGAACACAAAGACAAACACAGACTTTGAATTTAGCATCTTCAAGATCATTTCCACCTGTGTTTATTAGTTTGTACAAAATGCAGCTCTGCAGGTGCATGCTGCGATTCCCTACGTCTCAGATCTTCTCTCATTATTGCCCCATCTGCTTCTGTTGCGTCTTTGGCACAGTCTCCTTTGTTGTTTTCATAATGACTTTCTGTCATCTCAAACCTTGCCCGTCCATTGTACCCAGACACAGGCAAAAAAAAAAAAAAAAAAGCATTTGGATGACTGGCATGTCATTGTGAGGATCTGCAACGAGGAACAAAATGACAAGAGCACAAAAGTTTTGTAAATGTTATGAACTTTTGCTGGTGTGTACATCCTTCCCTAATTCTTGCCGTCCACTTGCATTGATAAAGTGGAGTTTGTGTGCGACCACTTTTTTCTTCAAGAGAACATTTCTTCTTTTTTTTTTTTGTTTGTTTGTTGCAAAATGCCTCCTGACAACAATCAAATGGCTTGAGCTCTTGGTCTCTTTACAGCATGTCCGGGGGCTGATGCACTTTCCCGTAAACCGGGACAACCTGTGAGCCTCCTCTAGGGGGCGGCAGCTCAGCATTCCTTTCTGGTCTTCACCATCTTGCTGGCATACTTGATAGGGATCCCCCAGCGTCTCATTAGATACACATCAAACACATAGGCCACTCCTGGCTCCAGGCCCCCGATCACAGCTGTAGTGACGGCCCGTCGAGGATTCAGCTCTTGGAAATACTTGCAGAGAACCCTTTCAGTGTCGGAGCGAGACTCTGGGCCCAGGCAGGGCGCGGTCAGAGCCGATGCTCCCCCAGCTTCTGCATCAAAGCCACTGAGCTTTCTGCGGTATACACAGTACAGACTTCTTTCCTCCGTTCCCATCCAGGCCAGGGTGACGCTGTTGCAACCTCGCAGCCGGTTGAAAGATTTTATCTGCAAGGTGGACGGCAGAGATGGGACCCCTCTGCGGTGGTAGGCGGATGAAACTTGCATTTTGACCGAAGCTTTCAGAGCTGCTAGTCGAGCTGCGTCTTTAACAGAAGTTACTTTGCTCATTGCAGTTCCTTCTTGTTGTAAGTGGATAAGATAGGATGGACTTCCTTGGAGCCAAATGTGGATTAACTCTGCTTCCACACCCTGAGTGGTCAAAACCCGTCCCTTACTGGACACAGTTACCTTCATCTTTTCACCCCCACCACAGCTCTGCAAGGTGAGGAGGCCACTCTGCTGCCATCCCCGAGGACGGAAACTGAAGAACTGCTGCGAGTCTGAGCCTCCGTCCTGAAAGGTCACCCACCTTAGCTCACCTTCTCTCAGAGGCAGGACTGCAGCTTGAGCTTCCTCGTGCGTCCGCGCAGAAGCCCCCTTGTACGCCGCGCTGGTCCCGTTCACCTTATCCAACACAAAAACGTCAAAGTAGTACGAGGTGTCAGGCAGGAGCTCGGAGACCGTGCAAACGTTCTCCGTCCCCTGACACGCGCACTGAAGATTATCAAAATCATCAGCAAGTGAAGATGGCAGACTCTGGGACTCGGGATAACTCTCCCACTGCTCCCACCACCACTCTTTTAAGATCGGCCATGGTGTTGCTTGCCTCTTTTTCTCCTTCTTGCCTTGACTCCGATCTTTCTCCCCTCTCTCCCTCTCTTGAGCAGCGCAGAGGCTGGGGTAGTTTTGCAGAGAGTTAACGAGGACGCAATAATCGTAACCGTTTTTGGCTTTTGGGAGGCTTGTTATGGAGGCACTGGGCTGCCAGCTGAGGGTGACGCTGGTCATACCAACTCCTAACTTGTGAACTCGCGGGTCAGCTGGTAGTCGAGGGAATATGCCTGAAGGCCCTTGGCCTTCGTGGAGGAAGACCGTAGCTCTGGTGCTTTGCAGTTCTGAACGCAGCCTCACGACGTAGACAGAAGCGCTGAGATGTGAAGGGCCGTTGAAGGCGTCCACTGTGTCACCGGTGAAGCTGTGGATTTTCTCTTCTGTGCCAGGGCCTCGCCACCACACCTCGGGCGTGCTTTTCTTGGTGCTCCCTGGAGGAAAAGAACATGAGTATTTAATTCTACATTGAAGTCGAACTCATCTCGAAAACGGATGTGCTTGTTTTGAACCAAATTATCGCTTTAACTTACTTAACTATGCGCATCAACACTAAATAATTAAGACTAGTGAGAACTTCAAGGAAAGGAAATTACATTGAGCTGAACTTGCACTACCCATCCCTGACAGTTTCTGAAAAATATTTAAGAGCCTTTGGATTTTCAACAAATACTTTTTGCTACATTACCTCCCTAAATCTTAAAAAATACAAACCGGCTCTCCCGACAGTGGTTTGTAAAAGTATACTGTACTCTTCAAATATATTCATATTTTGTTATATTACAACCACATATGTCTTATTAGGATTTTATGCGATAGGTCGTAACAAGGTAGTGCATAATTGTGGAGCAAAAAGCAAGGAAAATGTGGGTTTAATCATTTTTTATGAAGGTAATATAAATAAGTTTGTTTCTCTATTAGGTTTGCTCGTCAAGGGTCTGACATTTTTTGCCAAATTTTCGATGCAAAATACCTTTGTGCACATCAGTTTTTAAGTGTTGCCACAGATTGGAATCGACTGGGACGTTCCAACACATGATTAAACTTTCAGTGGAGCTGTTCCATTGTAGCTCCGGCTGTATGTTTTGGGTTGTTGTCTCGCCAAAAGTTAAACCTCAAGCCAAGTCACTGTAAAGATTTTACAGGGTTTGTTTCCGGCTTTGGCCTCTTAACCTTCGTCTTGTTCCCGTTAATTCTAGGTAACGTCCCTGTCACCGCACAAGCAAAGCACACAGGACAGTGTTGCTACCCATATTTAGTAGTGAGAATCTGTTGATTCTTCCACCTTAGCTGTAGATATCAGGCTGCTTGTCCGGTGTAACCATGATCCCGTTGGCTGCTTGTAGTGATTATAGAAGTGTGACGGGCTAAGAACAAATAGATTCTTATTCTTTTCACTTAAGCAGCAAGAGTTATGTCATAAGAATTTGCATTTAGCTGATGATACTCATATTTCTATCGACAAAATGACTTGTTGCGTTAGCGTTAGCAACTGCCTACAGGAGTAAATCTGACAGATTTCTAATAAATTGTGTACACAGCAACCCTGATCAATTATTTTTTTTTTTTTAGCTAGCGTGTATTAGCATCCTAGTGTGTGTAAATTTAGACTGTTTCTCTCCACTCTAAAGATTTTGGCAAAATTATGATTTATAGATGACTATAAGCTGAAATCTCTACCCTAAAAATGATAATTTTACCTGGACTTTGAGTTTGAAATATCTATCTATCTATCTATCTATCTATCTATCTATCTATCTATCTATCTATCTATCTATCTATCTATCTATCTATCTATCTATCCCAGATTATTATAGGCTGCAGCAGCTTGTTTATTATGACAACAATAAATTTTCTATTTTCTTATTTTCTGTTGTTGCTGAATTGCCTTTTACAAAAATCCATTTATCTGTTATGTTTGTTGTGTTTGTATCCAAAGGTGGGTAAAGGAAATACAATAGCTTAATACTGAAAATATCTTGGAATTCAATCAAACAATCAAACTGTGCACATATCCATATAATATCTACTTACGTTATGAAACCAAAGGCATAGCTGCAAACCCTCTTCAAACTGCACACAACTCATAACCCAGATGTCGAAAACTCCTCTGCACCTAATTAATGAACAGCCGCATGAAATGTCGAATGCCACTTCAAAAATTACTGCCTTTCATTCAGGCAAACATTGTTTTTGTTGTGGACTATGCAAGCTCCTCATCTGAAAGACGCAATGGACGAATGCACACACACACACACACACACACACACGCACGCACACACACACACACACACACACACACACACACAAAAATAAAGCAAAACACCACCACTTGTTTTCTCAGTTCATGTCTCCTGGAGCTGAAAAATCCCTCCTCAGTCGAGACCAAATGTTACAGAATCAAAGTGAATAATTCACGCTGGCGATGGAAACCCACAAGCTCAGAGTCTGAATGATTTATGTGTCATTTTAGAACTTCATAATGTAATCTTTGTATGTGGGAAAGCTGGCTCAGGTAACCTTTGCAGGTTACCAGACACACTCGCACAAAACAAAATCAAACATGCTTTTTGTGTCCCACCATCTCTGCCTGTTCAGTACCAAAGAATGATTTATTCTTGGTTTATTTTGAATTCCTTGATTGCGGATCGAATCTAATGTAGATTTCTGTTGCGAGTTTACTCAACACGCTTGTTTACAGAATCTTGCTGGACTGCAGAGCCCAGTAGTATGTCGTCGCTCTAGAAGTATTAAAATTAAACAGAGTGTAGCCGTTTTCAGTGTTTGTTTTATGATACCTTAAAAATAGAAACCCCGAGTCAAAATACACGACAAAGTGGGAACCGGATATAATCACGCAATCACTGGCCCTGTCTGACTTTGAAAGAATGCACAGCACTGTGTATCTTTACTCCTGTTTTCAACTTGAACACTTGGGTAAAATTTACTGATAAGAGCCTAAGATTTTTTTTTTTTTTTTTAAGACAATCACTTTTTAAAACACACAGAAATACCCTGCCTGCCACATAAAGTGGTTGCGATATGCAGTAGTAAACAAAAGCAGATGTGAAATGGGTGACATTATGTATTTTCCAGGCCCATACTTTCTTTTTATAGTGTAATCAAGTAACTACGTTACCTTCAGTTGTGACATAAATGCTGTACATATCAAACAGAAATTAAAAGAAATTTGAATTTGACGCCTTGACATTGGGCCTCTGTCCCTTTAAAGCTCCTACTCTTTCTGACACGTCACCGCAACAGGCTTCTCATGATGACATTTAGGAGCGATGGGCTGAGGAGTAGATCCTATGATATGCTAAGCAGGTGTGCGGTTCCATCAGGTGTTTGCTAATTGCTGCTGCCACTAGTCTGGTGGAGCTGATTGGGGGAAGGTGCTCAGAAAAGCTGATTTTACACAATGTCCACTACTCCTTTAAACTTAATCCATACAGTAAAGCTGCTTATAAATTCTCCTTCCCAAAGTCACCTCTCTTTTACAAACACAACCCAAGGTAAGATTAGCCATGCCGCTCCCCCCAATTAACCCAGAGAGGGTCACGATAATATCTAATTGATCGTCTCAGCTTAATAAGATTTGGCGATGATCTTCAGGATTTAGGAAGGCGCAGTTTGTTTACTCACACTGCAGGTTTTTGAGCGGTTTGTCCTTCAGAGTCCGAGCGGCCAGGCTCCATTCGATGGGGAGGCTGCAGGGACTCACAGTAACCGACATCGCAGAGGTCTTCTTCTTCAGTGTGAAATATAACCTGCGAACAGGCAGGAAGAGATAGCCAGAGGACCTGGGTTCATTCTTCATGGGACACGTCAAAAGAGATAACATCTTATTTCAATTCAGCTGCAGAGGCGAGATATTACCCACTGGCGTTTGTGTGCCGTCGAGTTCTTTCATTTTGGTGGATGTAGGTTTCTTCTAAATGTATCGACCAAAGCTTGATTTGATGTTGCAAAACTTTTCAAGATTTTCTACTTGCATTGTTTCCCCCCTTTCCTACATGCAAATTAGTTACTATTTTTGCAGGAGGTCTAGACTGAGAATCAGATGTGGCCATTAATATCCGTAGCAAGTAATGAAATTCACAATCAACCAGAATGCTGTGTTTGTTGATGCCACTTTAAAACAAAACAATGCTTTACGGTAATTTATGTACAGTTAGTTTTACTTAATGAGAATTCATAACTGCGTCGGTGAGTCCTAATAAATATTTGTTGTCCTTAAGCAGAAACACAATCATTTATGATCTCGGCCAGATGCCGGCTATTTGCAAACAGATGTGCGGCAATGTCATTTTCAAGGGCACTTAGTTGCTTGTTTAACAGTGATTAATTTCCCCGAATCAGTGTTTCTCTCCATTATTTGCCATGCGGTTCAGCATGACTGCACCGGTGGACAGACTGCAACACACGGGGAGACGTAATTTTCAGCTCCCACCTCTCAGAAAGCAAAGCGGGAGCTCTGTGATGAGACACTCGGGCCAAACGAGCTGCGTTTTCTCTTCCACGAAGACGGATGGTTGCCGACACGTGACTGAAGGAAGGACAGAATTTGTGAGCCCTTTTTTCTTTAATAAAACAACAACCGGAGACATATCTAAGTGTGAGTTAGCAAGAAGAGATCTCTTTAAGCTAGTTTTGTTGTCGAGGAATAAGAAGTACGTCTCCTTCAAAAGCGTTAAGTATGAAAATTGTAACGGGTAAATGAATCAAGAGGGATTACATTATTCAACTTGACGACGTAGAAAAATTTAATCCACGTTAGATTTGAATTACCAAAAAATACACACATCAAGTAAATAAAATTTTTAAAAAAAGGAAAAACAGAGAGCTCCAGCTTGGCTGTGCATTTGCTTAATTTTTCATCCTACGAATTAAATATTTTGGAGCCTGAGGATGATGATGTTCTAGCAAAACAAATTCAAAAACCCAAACTTTTTTCCTACATTATATAACCTGGAAGGCCTCATTTGCAAATGCAGCGATCAACACCAGGCCTGACTATTTCACACTTGCAGTCAGGCAAATTAAGTTCATTTGATTTAGAAATTCTGCAACAGACTGACGACCTGTCCAGGGTGAGCCCCGCCTCTCACCCGAAACCTTCCCTGGAGACAGGCACCAGAAACCCTCCCGACCCCACTAGGGACAAGGGTGTAGAGAAAATGGATGGATGGATTTAGAAATTCAATTTGATAAGTAAAACACTCTATATAGGTTAATTACACACAGACTGATGCTTTTGTGGCTTTATTACTATTAATTATGATGATTTTCTACCTAGTTAGTGAAAACAACAGTTAAGACATTTTATTAGATCTGACAAACAAAAAAGAAAACAATTTTAATTCAGAAATGTGACCTTAATGAAAAGAACGCCTGCTTAAAAACTTGTTATATTCAAAGGGTACTTCTTCCTCTGACAAACACGACTCATTGAAACTCATATTCTGGTTTATGGAATATATATATATATATATATATAATTATTACAGCCGTTTTCTGGCTTTTATTGGTCTCCCGTGTTTCAAATAAATAAGGCTTTACAAAAGCCTTTTCTTTTCATTACTATAATTCTATTTTTATAGCAAAAGCTGCACAATCTATTCTGGCAGTGTCGTATTGCATCTCTAGAGGCAGAGTGTTATGTTCCTCTCTCATAATTTGTGTAAAACAGTGAGTGACTTTATGTAAATGAGAAGCTTCCTGTGAGCCCAGTGCTCTAAACCGAAAACAAAACCAGGCAGTTGTTGGTTTTATTTTAAAGACCGACTCGACTGCTACGTATTTACAGCCACGAGAGACTCCTGACTTGCATTTTGTTGAACAATTTTCATGGAGCAAAAAAAACAAAACAAAACAAAAGGTCTTGAAATGTTTTATTTATCCTATAGTCGTGTTTATCTGCTGCCTCGTGAAGGAACACCACATGTTTACCATCCTTTGCCACTTTCACTTCTGATAATGAAACCTCCAGTCAGAAGACAGTGCTGTGAACACAAGCTGCATGTTGAAAGAGGTTTCTGATGTTAGGGGGAACATTTTGTGATTTCACATTGAATCTATATGTCATTGTTTGATATTTAGGGAGTTTACATGTTCTTCTACTACAATGGATTTGGAGTTTACGTAATGTTTGAGTTCTGCCTTGTTTCATATATTTTGGTTTTCAAATTGACTTGGCCTGTTGACTTATCATTATTATTATATGTTTCCTAAATAGGTTTCAGTCTTCTAGTTATTTTTGGCCAGATTTATTTATGCGTACGAGTTTGGATTTTTGCTCTTTCTAACTTTGCTCTTAAGCAGTGATTTTGGTTTGATTGCAACTGGAGGGAGTGAACACGCTCTCAAATTAACACACAAAACTTTTCAACTTTTATCAGTCAAAACTTAAAATAACCCAACAACAGCGTCTCACTTTCTGTTTGTTACACGTTAGCATTTATTACCACTGGTGGCTGTTTATCGATATAGGCAATATAGGCAGTTGCCCAGGGCTGCATTAGAAGAGGGGTGCATAAGCACATTTTTACTTCTCATTTAACAATCCAGAATGAGTTTTTTTATTGCATTTTTTTGCATGTGCAGGATTTGGTGCCTCCTTGTGTTGAACAGTTTCTGGCAGAGCAATTATTAACTTTCTTATTTTCTTTATTAGTTGTTAGTTAATTTGTTATTTCATTTTGTTTTGATATTTTACTCGTTTTTTTTTTTTTGTCTACGATTAGTTTGTCATTGTGTGTCAAAAGTTAAAGCTGCAGTCTATATTTAAGTATGTTGCCAGTGATTTTAAGGAAANTTTACAAATGTCTGTTTACAAAAAACAACTAACAACAAAAAACAACTAAAACACGTTCTCTAAATTTCCCAATTTGTCAACAAGGAGGAATATGAATTTTCTGTTCTCAATGGACATTGTTTTTCCAAACTCAGTGATAACAGCGGTTTGAATAATTGTAATTTCCATGATTAAGCAGCCCTAGAAGCTACTGCTACATGGCTGCCAAGAGTGTGGTGAACTGTAACAATTTTGCAACAGGCTGCCATTGGTTCAACAATAACTGAAATGGTGCATTCCTTTCAAATAGTTTCATTAAAATCCTGAACTTTAAGAAATTGTCAAGAAGTGGCAGGACATGGGAGCTTGCAGCATCTCTATATTTTTCTTGAGTAGCAGATAAAAAAGCTGCTGGTTCAAGAATATATATATATTTTTACTTGTGTATCATCTTTAGTGTTGCTGTGAACATTGTTTGACACTAAATGGCCACTTTGGTACAAAAAAAAAAAGTTCTTTGAGCAACATGTCATATTGCCAGTCCTTCATATGGCCAAACCAAAGCCCCTTCTTAGTTTTAAACGACGAACAAATATTTACCGACTGGTTTAAATCAAGTCCGGGCTCCATTTTCCTTGTCGCTTGTGTTACCTTCGAGTTCGTCCCTTCGGAAGAGTTACTGTCATGACCTTCCCCTCCGGTAACCACGTGGTGGGGCGAAGTGGCACCTCGTTCTCCGGTGCCAGCGCCGAGTGAACCTGGGGCGTCAAAGATCCCCAAACCAGCATCAAAGTTGCAAAGGGACACCAGGATAACGCCATCGCTGATTCGGCTTCTCCGTCTCCTCTTTTTGACCCTTCTTTATTTTTCTCGCTGCCTGCACCGCGGCTGTATCTCCCAGGCTCTGAAAATGTGCAACGGAAAGGTCAGGAGCATCAATCAGAGCCCATGGCCGACAAACACACACGCACGAACACACACACACACACACACAGCAATGCACTTATTTAAACTTCAGCCGTAAACCCTAAAAAGAGCTGCACTGGCTGATGCTTCGCTGATATGAAGAAACATCGCATCCTGTTCACACAGAATTATTCATGTTGGGGATCAGGATTGCTCTGCTTTATTACTCTGGGATATGTGTGTAGCACAGCTTGACACTCGGAGTAAAAAAAAAAAAAAAAGATCATCGCACCACTTTTCAAAGTGTGAAGTGGGTAGCTAATACAGCTCAGAAGTTGATGCCTTTATAGCTCTATTTCTATTTTTAGTTGGTGGATTTAGATCAGGTCTCCTCTCAAAACATCTTTCATTACAGGCATTGCGAGGGATCCGCAAACACCACCAGGGGGTGCTTTAATGACTTTTACTGTGTTTTCTTTGCTTTACCAACATTCTATTAGCGTTCAGCCTTCTTCTTTTTTTATCTATACTGACATGTGGATGTGTGGTTCAGAGACGGTATGTAATTGCAGCCCTCTGTGTGTTTCTCTTTTTTCCTCTGGAAAAGTGCATTTGTTCAAAGTCACGCAGTTTTCACAAAAACACCAACCCTGACTTCACCTAACAAGGTGTATTATGTCACACACACACGCGCACGCACACACACACACACCCATAGATCAGAAGACAATCGCTGTGGAATCGCGAAGGCAGCTACAGACGGCACATCAGAGGCTCCTGGGCCCCGGGACGCTACGGCATTCAAACTCACAAAACAGTCGCTCAGCTACAAAGTCGCTCAGAAGCGCCTCGCTCATTATTTCACAGAAAAGAAGGCAGTGAACGACCCATAAAGCTTTAACGGAGAGAGATGCAGAGGGGGCGAGGGGGGCGACGTATTGAGAGGATGGGGAGGCAAAGGGAGGGAAGGACTGGAAATGGAGAACAAGTAGAGGATGTTGGATGTAATTACAGGGGAAGAAAGACAGAGATGGTCACAGTGGAGGAAAGTGACACTGAGAATCATAGAGTCCTAATAACCAGCCAGTGCAGCAGACATATGAAGGCCACTGGTGTCTTCTTCTTCTTTAGCCCCCGTGCCAAATGTCCAGAGCAACACACATCACCAGACGGCTTCACAACCTCGCAGCCCCCCCTCCCCCCCTCTCTCAGTCTCTCTCTCTCTCACTCTCTCTCTCTCTGTCTCTCACACACACACACACTCCCCCTCATTCAATCTTGATAAAGATGAAGATGCAGAGAAGGCGCTGCCGAGGCCCGTTTCTTCAAAAACGCGCCCGCTGATAAAATATGCATACGGCTTCTCTGCAAATTATGGCCAGCTGAATTTTCATAAGGCTTTGGGGGGGGAGAGAAAGAAAAAGAAAAAAAAAAGTCTGAGTCTTTTTGCTTTAAGAGAAGGAGCTTAGTGAACTTAACTACCGCCCTCTATAAATAAATACACACTCCACTTTAAACACAGGCGCTCCTGATGGTGCTTTGATGGTCCTGTACACTCACAGCTCAGCTCTTTTTTTTCTTTTTTTTTCTCCATTATGTTTATCCCAGACTCTCAAATGACTGCTTTTATTCCGGATACTGTTTGGGTTTTAATTAACTCTCACGCTGCTCTGTTTAACCCCCCCCCACACACACACCTCAACCCCCAAGAACCAGTGGCTTTTTCTCTCCTCTTGTTTATTTGGAAGTTGATGCGGGCTCGGTTTCAGAGGGAAAAGGTTTATCTGTCTGGACTATGTATTAGTGATCTTCCGTCTTCCTGGACTCCGGCGGGACCATCTGCCTTCTGTTATCTGTGAGCAGGGACAGATTAAATGGCATAGGGTGGTCCCTTCAGTATCCGTTGTCCCTACACGCACACACACACACACGCACACACACCCGCATACACACACCACCTCAGCAAAACTACAACGGGCAAAAAGAGCTGGTCTTTGATTCACTGTGGGGGTTGACGAGATGATGGCTAGGAACCGAGCAGTGACCGTGGAACTTGATTGGATTTCACGGCTAATTTTCTACCTCGCTGCAAGCATGATTGAATAGATGAATCCTGTTTCTTATTGTCCACACTTTTTTTAAATACTTGCACATCTTATCCTCCCTGGTACTTTTCCAAAACTTTTCGCTCACTGTAGACACCGTTTCTTGATGATACCTGCAGAAAGATGGACTAAAGCAACCCCTAAACGTCTCCACGCTGTGAATAGATCCGGATAAACAGAATCTTGGCTGATAGTTAAAGTACCATGTGTAACGCTGTAGTGCTTTTCAGCATCATAAAGAAATCACACTCCTTTTTTTCCCCCCCTTCCTCTCTCCAACGCAACAACAAATAGCTGAAAGAGACAAGTTCCTAAACAACTTGCCCGGTGGAAATCTGAGAAGCTGAGGCACTTAAACACACACGCACACGCACACACACACACACACACACATTCTGCAAGGACAATGTACATGCATGCATCCCCCTTACCTTTCTCTCAGCTCCCGCTCTCCCTCTGTGGTGCAGGGAATGAGGGATGGGATCAAATGAGAGACGGAGAGAGGATGGAGGAGGAGGAGGAAGAAGAGGTGGAGAGGGGTGGGGATGAGAGCTGGTTGCGAGGAGAGGAGGAGCAACAAGCAGGTTGTTGTCGGGGGAGTTCCACTGACTCCTTCTCCCGTGAGGATCCCCCCCCTCAACCCCCCGGCCCTGTAGTTCAGAAGGTGTCTCTTCCCTGCTCAGGTGTCCCTCCAGGGCTGTCCCACGCATCCTCCTCTCTCCCTCCTCACTCTTTCTCTCCTTCACACACACGCACACACACACACACACACACACACATGGAGGCTCGTCCCGCTAAACGCCGTGTGAATGTCACCCGGTCGGCAAGGCCTCCGTCCTCCTCCCTCCCCTCCTGTTGTTTTCCCACTTGTTCCCCACCTCCTCCCTGTTTTCCGAGCACGGCGGCTCACTTGCAATTCAAATGGGGCTCCGTGTGCGACCGTGTGTGCGTTTTTGTGGATCTGAAAAAAAAAAAAAAAACGGGGATGAGTTTGTGGGGGGCTGCGAGGGTTATGGGGGAAGGTTGGAGAGGAGAGGAAATATTATCAGGAGAGGCATTAAGGAAGAGACAGCCGATGCGAACGTTAAGTGGTCATTCAATGGCCCGCCGGTGATGGTTGACCGGTGAGCATGTTGTGAAGGATTCTCGTTGAACTGAATAGGCGACAGGTGTGTCGAAATAACACGGCTGAAGAGAGAGAGAGAGCAACAACCGCCCCCCCTCTCCCCCCCAAAAAAAAACCAAAAAACGAAAACAAGAAACAGCCCAGACTCAAATTTAAGGGCTATTTAGAGAGGGCAGTGGAGGAAGGAAACCAGAGTACATGGGAACTCCACACAGAAACATCCTGGATGAGATCTGAGTCCAGGTCATTTCTGCAAGGATTACTGTCAACAACGTCTTCACTATGCAGTCAGTACTTGAGTTCAGTGGTAAAACAAATAAATTAATAATTGGTTCAAATATGTGTTAGTAGCTTCTGAAGGTTTTAAGGACATGTTTAACTCATCCTCTTCAACCTAAAATGTGTTCATCAACTTATTGAAAACCTCGACAGTTTTAGATTTAAATTTATTCCACCAAATAATTAATAATAATAATAATAATAATATAAAGCAATCCAAAAGCTGTTATTTAAATGTTTCTAAATAGAACGTTGAACGAATTATTGGTGTCCCTCTCAGAAATCATTATTTACTGACAAACTTTTTGAAATGTTTCCGTTGGTATTTTATTTTATTTTTTTTTTTTTGAAAGCTGTCAAACTCTTTAGCTCAATTCACAGATTCTCTGGCTGAGCCACTTCAAAAAGTTAATACTACCTCCAGTCAGAAGAAACGGGCTAACAAAATGTAAAGAAAAGATTATTTTAAACGTAAATCTGCAAAAGACATGAATACATTTGGATTTAAAAGCAGCAGCTTGATATCCTCTGAAGTCTTCTTTACGAACATTTTATGAGACATAAAGACCTTCAGAGACCATTGTTCTTTAAATATAACAGGGCGCCCACTCGCACCTGACAACCGTCCAAGTAATTAAAACCCATAACTATAATTAAACGAGGTGTTTATTCCATCAGCTTCCAGCGTTTTTTGTTTGCAGCAGATCTCCTCTCTGGTTGTGTTTATTAGGACGCAGAAAATGTTGGGATTCACAAAAGCACATGTTTGAAAATGACTTGGGTTTGATGCCGTTCCAAGAATGTTTTATGCTATTTTCTAATCTATTTTAAGCTTGAAAAAAAAGAGAGTGATTTTCCATGTAAATCTCTTTCTGTGTTTCTTATTTTTTAATAAGAAACACAGGAAAGTGTCATGGTGTGTCAGTGATAAAAATCCATATATATATATTGAGATTTTGCTTTGCAATAATAATAATAATAATAATAATGCACAGGTCGCCATATCTGTGAAATCTGTATTAGGAATAGTTCAAGTTTTGAGTGATTTCACTGAGGTTCTGATTAAAGGCTGAGCCAAGGTAACGTGTCTGTTAGAAGTACTGAGTTTGAATCTTCCTTATTAATCTAGATTAGTTGTTTTAAGAGGGTGAAGGGAATGACTAAGAGAATTTCAAAGACCAAGACTTAAAACAACTTAAATTGCACACATATTATTTAGAAGTGAGGGGTTTTACACACTATTTTATTTTATTCTTTAAATTCAGTCATTTTCATGTTTGCACTAGGTGGGTATCAGAGACAACAATAATTATTTACATGAGAAATAAAGGCAGTAGGTGATATGCCGCCAATGTGTACCATAAATAAGTCTTTTGGGGAAAAACAATGACTTATTCCATTATTTTAGGAAGATGAGGGTGTGCAAATGCGGAAAGCTGTGAAAACAACCGTTCTTGTGGAAATAACTTTGTTCTTATTGTTTCTCTATCTTTGTGATGTCTTTGTTTACCTTAAGATTCACGCCTGTCTTCAAACACCAGGCAGAAATTCATTTCTTAAGTCTGCACAAGAAAAAAATATTTTAAAAAAAGCAAGCGTTTTTTTTTTCCCCTCTCGCAATGCCTTTGTTTTGAGAAACAAGATTTTATTCCATGATGTGGCATTTTATTTAAAAATTTTTTTGTCTCATCTCTACTTCCTTCTTGTCATAATGCCACAAGAAGTGTTAGGGTTATAAAAGTATCTCAGTCACATTCTGACACCTGAAGTTCATCTGTTTAAGACTTTATTTGGGTCTGGATCCAGTCTCTCTTTTTTTTTTTTATCTGTGCTGATTTTTCTTTTATCCAGATTTCTCCTCCTGTCACACCTGGTCTGGGTTACTAATTATCACACCTGCTCTTCTGTTTGTCATTTTTTCCCTCAGTTTACACATTCCCTTGCCTTTCCACGTTGTCCCAGTAAGAAATTTAAAGTGAGAGTAGCAAAAGTGCTTAGACAGTCCTGCTTTCTGTTTTCGAATTACCTTCCTCAGCAGGTAATTATTTTATTCTTAAAATAAAAGTTTATTTTGGTCAACATTCTGTCACCTGCCTCCAGCTTCTTCAGTCCTACCATTCGATATGCTTTAAATACAGACAGTAAAGAGAAAAAATATATACTGTAGGAAAATAATAATTGCTTAGCAGTACTTTTAATTTCCTGGAAAAGTAAGACTCCAAAATGCAATATTTAGTTTTTTTGCAATCTTGTAACATATTTTGTCTCTCTTTTTTTTTTTTTTTAAAAAAGAGAATACATTTATCTTAGTGACAAAGGGTTATATTCAGAAAAGATAAGGGAAGATTAGTGTTATCTACAATGAAAACAAGAGCCGTCTTGTTAGCTTGATGTTCCCGTCACATGAAGTAGAAAATCCGAAGAATAAAGGACTAAAAAAATGCAACACTTTTTCTAATTGGCCATGAAAACATAATAATTTTAAGTTCATAGAGTATCAGTTAGCTAAAGCGGAAAGTTCAAGACCTGTTTTGCTAACGTAGTTAGCTATCTTCTGGTGCTAGCGTCGCACTAACTAAAATAAAAATGTTAAAACCACATTAATACCAGTTATTTTAAATGCATGTATTATTTAATTTCCTAAATAATAATACCAAAATACTTGTTTTGGTTTGTACTTTAATCACTTTTTTTTATTTTTTATTATTATTTCAGAATATTAATCTAATCAGATACAGGGTCTCCTCCAGTAGTTGGATTTCAAAATACATTCTCAAATTCTGTGTAGCTGAAATTAAAACCTTGCGTTCTTCAATCTAATTTGTGCGTAATGTAAAAGTAACCTTCACGGCGGAGACATTTAAAGTCTGTAAACAGAGTAGCCACATGGAAAGCTTCTGGTCCTCAGCCTACAGGTCAAGTGGAAACCTTGGAGGACTCGAAACATTCCTAGCAGTGGCTCTCCAGCCCTACCCAGCCCTCTCATCTTCACACAATGGCGGGCCTCATGTGTTCAGATCTTCCTCCTAAGCTCTTTAATCAATATCATCAAGAAGAGAGAAAGAGCTGTGATCTAACTCCCCCTTTTCCATTTTCCGATGGGGCCTTTTCTCACTCTTTCACTTCGCACTTCACTGTAGGACTATTGAGGTCACTGTGAATGGGACCCACTCCACCCAGAGGGAATATTGTCTGACCGCAGAATCTGAGAGACCTCCTCTCTCTCTCTCTCTCTCTCTCTCTCTCTCTTTCACTTATTCTGTCTCTCCCTCTGCCCGCTCCACCACTTCAAAGAAAAATAAAAAAAAATAAAAATGTGGCACATGAGCACTATTAATAAATGTATCGCTTCAGCTGCCTTTTTTCGGGTGAGGACCCTTCGCTGCTGCAAAGCCACCAGACGTTTCGCAGTGTAGCTCGGTTTTCGTGCCCTACTTTTTCAGTCTAAGAAGTTTTGAAAGTTGGGCCGTCTGGCTGAGCACGATATGACAGCTGCTTTTGAAGGCTTGCTGGTGATTAGTGTTGGAGAGGTTTACAACGCAGCGTGCTGGTCATTTTCCCCTTTCATCATCTTTTTTTTTTTTTTTTGCTTTTGCGGTTTTGGTTGTTCTGTAATTTTAGGGACCTGTTTTTCGCTGGAGATTTTGTAGCAGCCATCCATCAATTTCTACTCACACTGGTCGCATTTCATGTCTGGTTTGACAACCAGTGATTTGAAGTACTTCCCTGGGCTTTTTTTTTTTAAATATATAATCTACTCTATGAGGAAATGCTATGCTACTTGTGATTTAAAACAATTAGCTGAAATGGGGTGTCACATAAAGTTTTCTGAAAAAAAATATACTCACTATGCTCTTTACCAGGTAGACCTGCTCAAGTGAGTTTAAATGTGACACAACTTCTCAGTAGCAGTTTTGTGGACCAAAAAAAAAAGCCTAAACCCAACAGCATCTCAAAGAAGCTACTATCCTCTGCATATAATCAATGTACGCAGAGAACCGTCTCTGACTGTCTAGTCTTGAAGCAGATTGAAGTTGGGAACATAACAGTGAACCTACACTTCACACTGGCTCATCAAAACTGGACTAACTTGTTCGATGAGCCTCGATTTTAACTTTGACGTTCACATCAAAGGGTCCAAATTTGACATCAACAACATCTGTTTTAGACTGTTGGGCCCCTTTGTGCTAAATAACAGCCTACGTGAGTTTTGCGTGTATTCCTTTATGACAGCAGTTCTTCCAGCAGGATAAGGCCCCCCATGTCCCAACTCAAACTGTTCTTTTTTTTAAAGATGACAATGAGATCCCTGTTATCTACTGGTCTCCACAGCCACTTGATCTCAATTCAAGTGCGTCCTTTTGGGATTTGGCGGAATGGCGGTTTTCTTTTCTCTTTTTTTTATGGAGGCGCACACGACAGATTTGCGGCAACTGTGTGGTACTGTCTTGTCAAAATGAGGCAGAAAGTGCGAATTTGTACTTTGAAAAGTTAAGGCAGTTTAAATGAAAAAAAGAGTAATTGCAGTTTGTATTGTATAAAGTGACCACTTTGTGTCTGAACACAATTAAATGTGATCTTTTGGCATTTTGCGACCAAGAGAAATAATTTGATATGCACACGGTTTGTACTTTTGAGAGCGAAATGGAAAAAGGAATGGACGAAATGGCACAGTGTGGGGACGAAGTCAGGGTACGAACTGATGAAGGGAGGAACTTATCTGGAGCTCAGTACACTAAAAACTAAAATCTTCACCTTGCATTTAGGTAAAGTTGTGAATCACATCAGTTGTTCCTTTGCAGCCTGCAGACGTTTGTCTGGCATCTCTCAGATCTAGACCGACATCCCTTCCGTTTCATCATGGCGGGCCAGAATATTTCCTTTGATCCAGCCGCCTCCGCTGTGTTGTCTTTGAATAATTTAGCAATCAACACTGAGCGAACAAATTTGAAAAGTGACAGAAAGCGAACGTAAAAATTTAATTCGGCATAATTTGCAAGAAAAAAAAAAAAAGAACCCAGCTAAACTGACTTCTTTATCTATTATTGATGCGTTCTCACAAGCCAGGCATAATACAGAGCTCTGTAGGTCGGAAAAGACTTGTATTAAATATCATGTAGGGAGTGGTGGAGGGTTAGGGTTCTTGGGCTTGCAAGCTTTAAGTGGTACGGTTAGTTGATTTGGTAGTGTCTGAGTAAGAGCCTCCACGGGTAGAGTTGCAGACTAAATGCACCGAATGAAAAAAGGGACTGGTGGTGTGAGAAGACGATGGGAAGAGATTGACAGGAAGAGATGAGATGAGGTGAGGGGACACGAGGGAAAGGAGTGGGGGTGGGGGGACGCTAGCTGACAACGGGTTAACAGGAATCTTTATTTTTAACAACATGTCATCACTAGCCGCCCATCTGCTCCTGTGCTGTCACAGTCCCTTGGGAGCATGAATATGTGCGTGTGTGTGTGTGTGTGTAATGTGTTAATGTGCGTGTGAAAGGAAGAGATGTGTACAATCCCATCATAGATCGCAACAGTGATGAGCACCCAAACGAGGAGCAGGGGAGAGGACAAGGTTAGAGAGGTGGGTGGCACACGGGATATCGGGCTCATCTAATATCCAAGGTGAGCTTCTGTGTGTCTGTGGCTTATTGAGATTAGTTGGGTCGATCTGCCACTGCCCTTTCCCTGTTTGGATGGGGGATGGAAGGAGGTGGAGATGGTGGATGAGAGGTAATGAGAGGGAATCTGTTAGCACCGAGGATGGTGTGTGTGTGTGTGTGTGTGGGAAGGGGAGGGGATATGAGGACACACAAAGAGAGAAATTTGATGGTGGCGCTCCAGGGGTGGCCCCGATAACTCATTTTATGTATTTCTGTCTGGGTTAAAATGAGTCCCTGCAGAAGGTGGGAGTGATGGCGGAGAGACGTTCACCAGTGGAAGTAATGTGGGGAGGAGCAAACAGCTGTTTTACTGACAGAGGTCTTGGCATAGGCTTGAAACGTCTGGAGGGGTCTGGACTAATTTTATCAAGTCCGGTTGGATAAGTATGTGTGCAGGAATGATGTGAACCTGTAAGGAGAAAAATTATTAGTTTCGTAAATCCATCATGATTCTGTCTGAAGGAGGAATTCTTCATTTATCCCTGGAAATCTAACGAAGCAGAGGCTCTAGCTAGATGTTTACCAAACCAGTGATTTATTTAGTCAGTCAAAATGAACAGGAGTTATTTTTATTATTAATCCCACTAAAGATTATTTCTTAATGATTTGCTGAAGTAAAATTAGCACAAGCAAATAAACTCAAATATACTTAGTGTTGCTTAGCACATCCAGGTTTAAAGGACAACAAAAACACCTTGAAAGGAACTTTCCAAGAAATGTAGAGAAAGGTAACAAGAAGTGTCGAAGTGCAATGCACAGAAACATTTATTGCATCCAAAATCTGACAAGTCGAGCTGGTTAGGATTTAAATTGATCAGCCAAAAAGAAAAAATTTGTCTTAGTTTTTGCTAACATGTTGTTTGTTAAGTGGAGAATAGATTTCAGACAATTGCAGATAAAATGACCTGAGCTGTTTACTCCGTTAAGGTTCGTGCAATCACCGGCATCAGTCGTCATTGTAATATTTTGAAATTCAATTAATTAAAAAAATAAATCACCATTTAGAGTTTAAAAAAAAAAAGTATGGCTTGTATAAAATGACAAGTAAATTTGTAAAAAAAAAATAAATAAAAATAAAAACTTTGGAACTTGCTAAAATGGGTTATATGGAGGATGATTAAAGCTACTGGGGGGAAAAAAATAAAATAAAAAAATTCTGACTTTAATCTCAGAATTCTGAGATGAAAAGTCTGAATTCTTTTTTTTTTTTCTTCTTTTTTTTCCAGTGGCCCTAATCTTCTTCCGTAGGATTAAGTGCTAAATGTCATGGTGACCTGACCAGGTAACAAAGAGGACTAATCAGGGGAAAATGAAAAACAGCAGAGGGAGAGTCCAGCAAGAGACAGGAAACAGCTGGGAGGGGAAGCAACCTGCAGCTGCCTTTCCATTACAAAAGTGTACAAGTCTTTCTTGATATTCTGCTGATGTTGAAAAATGTAGGTGTATTCATATATCAGGCATTAGCGCTCATCGCCAGTAATATAAAAACAAACCATCACCCTCCTGTTGTCTTCTTTGTCTTTTTCTCCTGTAGTAAAATCCCGCTGTTGATCGAATGATGCAAAAAAAAAATGTTTCCATTGCAATTTTGCAAAATACAAAAATGTCAAATTGTCCGAAAAACCCCCCCACCTCATCCTAGCGCAAAAACATTTTACCGAAAAACCTGAGTTTTTTTCAATATTTGCATGTCTCCATTGAGCAAATTTATTTTCGTATTTTCAATTTGCCCAATTCTATGGTCGATGGAATAACTTTTAAAGGGAAGCTGAGTTTAATAAGTTTCAGCGTGGTACTGTGACAGAGTGCTGCCACCTGTGCAATGAGTAAAGTTAAATGTGTTCTCTCGCAGCCTGAAATGATTGGTTTATCGTTCCTGTTCTTCTCATTAAGCTACCACATCAGCATCATCCTGCCTGTGTTTTGCTCCTACGCCACTTTAACCCAGAACACTTTTGAATTTGTGTTCCAAAACAAATTTGATCTCTCCAGTGGTTCACATTACAGTTGAGGAAAAAAAATTACTTTAATCTGATTAAAAAGAAAACATCTTGAGTGTGATCTTAAAGATAAACTGTTTTTTTTAAAAACACATTTCTAGTGAGCAGTTCTTAATCATCATTAGCGTTAAGTCTGGGCTGGAGCTGCATCTCACACTGAGTCCAGAAACCTCTCCTCCTCCTGATGTCTCTTTTTCTTCCCCTCATCCTGCAGGCAGGGCATATTCGAAGGCTAATTAGTCCAGGGAAACCAGTCATACTGAGAAGTCCACTGCAGGCCAGACATTTCCTCCAACAGTTCTGCCTCATGTACCCTTGAAGCTTTCACAAAGTTGCAACAAGAGTTTTTAGTGCACAGTGTTTTATATTTTATGCCATTTTTCTTTCTTCCTTTCTCTCTCTCTCTCTCTCGCATTTTGTCTCCCTCTCAGTTACCGCCACCTCTCTCTCTTTCTCTCTGTTCTCCATCTTTCCTTCATTTCTGATCCATTTTTTATGCATTACTCCATTACTAGCAGTCCCATTTACAGTGCATTACCCCTTCCCATCTTTCACAAACACATTTTCTCTTTCCCTTTTCTTCACGTCTTTCCTCCGTCGGCTTCTGCAGATGCCCCATGACACTTTTCACTACTGCTCTGGTTAACCTCCTTTTATTATCCCTTTGCCTTCTCTGGTCACGTCACTTCGCACTAAGGATTTCTCCTACACATATCTTTGTCTTCGATCTTGCTTCTTGTATCTTTCTGTGAACTCCGCCGCAGCCGTCTTTCCCTCTAATTGGTTATTCAAAGCATGCCGTGTTCGTTTGGTTTCAGTATTACCCATTGTCCTCGACGTTTTACAACACAATTGTAGAAATGTCACCAAAAGTAATTAGCAGTAAACGTAATTGGCAGAGGAGGTCTTGTTCGGGCATTTAGGGCGTCTGTACAATGCAATGAACAGACAGCAAATGAAGTTAGTGTGATGAATTGCCATGTTACAAGCAGTGAGACAGAGAAGTCGACAGTGTTTGCGGATAAACTGTTATTTTTTATTTAATCAGGCTGCTGTACTGATGCAAGTTCAAAGGAGATGCAGGAGTTCTTGTTTGACAGTAGGACACAGCTGGTTAGAGCCCATTTTCATTGCTGTGGACAAGGTACAAAAACAAAAATCACCACTGTGGACAGTGAGAAACAGAAAAAAAATCATCCTTCATTTTTCAGCTAAAAGCTCGTAGAGAAGAATGGTTAAAACTGATCTTATTTATTAAAGATTGCTAAAGGAAGGTATACTATGTTCATTTAGTTTTCACATCTGTTCATGAGAGAAATTAACAAATCTTTTTTTGGGGGGGGTTATTGACTTGTACTTGAATCAAAGTCACTAATTCATCTGCTGAATTAGACGTTCAGTGAATGTTCATTATGAAAGATTTAACTAACTAATCATCTGCTGAATCAATGCAGCCTTCACTTTTCAGATCGTCTCTCATTGTAACCCACACACAACAAGGCTTTACTGAAATTAAATACAAACAGACAACAGATAAGGTAATGGAAATGTATAAGGGTACTAGTAAAAAAATTAATTCAAGAGAGGAAATGGCAAAAGAGTCTAGTGATCAGCACAAATACTTGTTGAAATATGTTATCTATGTCTCTCTTGATTTTTTTTTTTTTTGGTAATAATTATCAAAACTTGGAAAACAAAAGTTGTAACTGACACATGAAACGATAAAACCAGGCCTCGGAACGATCCACCAGGCAGGCTGTCCACTCTTTCACAGTGACTTTCCTGTTCTTGTCGCGATCACAAGACCTGCAAGCACAGCACAATACGGTAACGTGGCACATTCGACCAATTCTGGCAATGCGTATGCACACGACTAGAGATTTGCTGCGTGGAGACAGAATGGGAATGCATTAAAGAGGCATCACCGCAAAGCAGACTGAGATCGGGAAAACACAGCTGTCATTGTCTTTGAGTTCGCCGCACGGCGTTATCTCTGAAGGGTACTCCTTCAATTTGTGTTAATCCGTGAGCGGCAGGGGACACAATGGGTAATAAACATTATCATTGCTGGGAATGGCTTGACATTGACACAGACAGCCCCACTGACACAAAACCTGTCACTGAAGACTGGCAGAGCGAGGTGGCGGTGTGTGTGTGTGTGTGTGTGTGGGGGGGGGCGGCGAGTGGGTGAATGGACAAGTGGATTGTAGAGAAAAATAGCACGAGGTGGCGGTGTGTGTGTGTGTGTGTGTGTGGGGGGGGGCGGCGAGTGGGTGAATGGACAAGTGGATTGTAGAGAAAAATAGCACTTGGAATGATGACAGGAGAGATACAATGAAGGACAGACTGACATAGGAAGGGGATAAACGTATGAGCTAAAAACGAAGCAGACGGTGGGTAAAGAGGAGGGAATGGGGAGAGGAAAAGGTAAAGAAAGAGAAAGTTAACGGAGAAATTGTGTGGTCATATGAGATCAGCGGGGAGGATGAGGAAGGAAGCACTGCCCAGCGTGGAGGATGGATGGATGGCGTGCAGAGAGGGAACAGCATGGTGGGAGGCGCAACTTGATCAGAGTCGGGGGGGGGGGGAAACATTGCCCTGTGATACATTTCAACCTCATCGTAATGGCGATTAGCTGCAAGCTAACATATTGCAAGAGACAGAAGGTTTCCACCATGAACCTCTCTGTGTGACTCGAGGTCACGTCAACATGAGCATATGAGCAAAGTTAAACGGCTGCATGTTGCTTTGTAAAAAAAAAAAAAAAATAGATCAAAACTAGAGATATGTTACAATCGTCTTAAAAATCAAATAGTTATATGTATGAAAAGGAATGTGTTTTATTCGACGCGTTTGTAAATGGGTGCAGATGGGACTAACAGGAAGAACGGTGTAGCGCAGCGCTCCGAAGGCATCTTCTTGTAATGCAGCTTCTTCAGATCCCTCCTGCTCAACTTTCCATCTTTGTTCTTGTCCAGTAAAGTAAAGCTTTCCTAAAAACAAAAGAGAGAGAGAGATGTAGAAGTAAGAAGATTATTGCACTTTGCTGCATTTTAATAATACATTAATATTAATATTGCTCTATTGAAGGTCAGGCTCAGTTTATTAAAAGTAATAATTTATAAAGAGTGAAATTGAATTGTGGTGCACCTCAAGGCTCCATTCTCAGCCTACTGTTGTTTTTTAATTTACATAATGTTTCCTTTTCATGCTGATCATATTTTTAAAAAAAATAAAATAAATTCATTGAAATACTGGTGCCAGGAGAAGAAGTAGAGTCTATCTTCCAATCAGATTTGTGATTAACTCTAACCCAACTAAGAGATAAAGTAGTGGAGACATTTAAAATAGAATTAGGTTACAAAAACAATGTCCCAAACTTTGTACACCTCATGGAGAACTGTTCAACCCATCATTCAAAATGAGAAAAAAATGTAGCACAATTGGATAATTGTACTCCACTCCACACTTTTCAGATTTCATTTACAAGAATCTCTGAAAACCCGGTATCACTTTTCACTCTTTTCTCAAATACACACGACTTTGTGTCGGTCTAGCACATAAAATCCTAATAAAATACACTTTGAGTGATGTGACAAAATTTGGAAAAGAGGCACACATGCTTTCACACTGTATGATTTAAAAAAAATAATTATTAGATATTACCTCTCTAAGCAAGTTAAACGGCAACCTTCATAATATTTGAAAAGCTTCTACTCTTTTACATCACATATCGCTTCCCACATACTGGAAATAATGCACAGGTTTTCATTTAATTTATGTGAGGCTGTGGAGATCAAGGGTTGCTGGAGAGAGGCTGTTAAGTTATCCCTCTTTCATCATCTTATTGAATAATTCAGCGGATATTGACCAAACCCCTAGCATGCATTGTGTTCCTGAGAGCCCCTATCTCAGTTTGTGGGCAACCAGGCCACAAGCAACAGAAGAACTCGCCACTTCCAGTTGGTTGTTAGCATCGATCAGCCACCAGACAAGTGCACAAAGGGCAACACGGTGTCTGTTGGGGGGAAAAAAAACAAACAAAAAAAACTTTGTGTTTGGAGTAGGGTTACACTGGGAGCGAAAGCAATCTCTTAGCTTGTCGTTCTTCCAGTTTTAGTTTCTTAAGTAATTCAATTCGCGGTTGATATTGATTCGCATTGTGTCATCGCTGGCTGATGTTATCGTAGGCGATAAATCAAATGTATTGCTTTACAAAGGTCTCCTACGAGTCGACTGCTTTTTTAGTCACTTTCAACCCCAAACTTTGACCTCTGCCAGCTGCGTCCTCTCGCCGTGGCTGAGACAGGTTTGTGGCAGAGCTGCAGGTGTGTACGACTCCCTCATTCGCCTCAGGAGAAGAAACCAGTCCAGGAGACGATATGGAAACTGGCCCAGCTCTTCCTCGGTGCATTCGCTCTTGAGGACTGGTGAAAGGAAAGGGAATAAGAGAGCTGATCTAGAAAGCTGGAGAGAACTGCGGATACTCCGCGACATACTGAATGTTGTGCGTGTTTACCCAAACAGGGTCCTGAGTGGGCCACTCCAGTGCGGCGCCTCTTCCGACAGGCTTCTTTGTGAAGCAAACACTTGTTCCCGTAGGTCTTTCCAAGAACACTGCACACTGGCGCCCTCTGCCTGATGGAACAAGTCAGCGCCCACACAGATCACAGAGTGTGTGCACTTCAAACATGGTTTACAGAGAGCAGGTGAGTGAAAAAGAATACATGATTTTTTTTTAAAAAAAAAGAAAAATTCAAGCTAAAATCTGGAAAATGTGGCATACATTCGTATTTGGCCACCATTTAATTTAAAATTTCCAATTTTTAATTCGGTACATAAAGCTGTCTTCTGACCATTTATGAGCAAACAAAAAGATACAAAAAAAGAACAAAAGATTCAAAAGAAAGGTAATCCTAGAAAATATTGAATCTAGGACTAAACACAAATGCATCCCATGACTCACTTTTTTTTTGGAAAATACAACCTCCATCTTTTATGTCATATCTTTGCAATACGTTGACACCATAAGGCAGTGCACCAGAAAATTTCAAGAAAATACACAACATTTTTGAATATGTACTGACAAAGGTCAATGTTTGTGAATACTTTTGCAAGTATCTTCACAAGGGAACTTGACCAATGTAAAGTCATTGAAACGATTTGCTCACAAAATAGTAAAAAAAAAGAGTCACGCAGGGTGTTTACCGTGGGCATGACTGCGGACAAACACACTTGGGTGTGAGAATTCCCTTTTCCTGAACTACTTGGCACCAAGATCCAACGGGACTGTGGCATCTGAGCAGCTCACAAAGCTTTTCTGAAATAGTAAACAAGGTATAAATTATTATTTGCGCACCTTTTTTTCATTTTAAACAAGTCAGCTATTTTTTATAAAATACAAGGCAGCTGAGCTTTGAAAGCTGGGATCTTGAGGTGATCCCCTCTTGAGCGAAGACATGAGTAAACTGTTGAGATTGTGTTGAAATGAAAAGAGCCGTCAGGGAAAGAATGAACAGCATGCGCAGCATTATTTCCACGTCTTTTTTCCAAAACACCAAAAACACACCAAAGATACCAACACTTTCCTGAACAGTAGTTTGTGCCGATAATCTGACTGAAAATGACCCAATGGACTGAACAATTTTAAGTAAGCGTAAGTATGAAACTTGGAGATATCCTTTAAACTTTTATCATTACACACACAAAGAAAGGGTATTTGTCTAACCCTAACCTTGACTATAGATATTTTTAATGTCTGCTTGTCATTTTTTTTTCTTTTTAAGTATTTCACTTTTTTTTTTGTCCTCTACATGGGATAAGTAAAGTGGTCATCTTTTCCGATTCTACATGTTTATTACATGAATACCAGGTAGCGGGAAAAATATGCTTGCTTATTCTTAGCCTTAGATGACTTTTTCATGCAGACACATACGGCTTTCCTTTGCTGTTGGATCTTACCTGGGTCCACTCTACCAATGTATGGTGTGAGCCTCTCTTCAGCTTCTCTCTGTCTGCGCAGAGCTCTGCCTCCCTGCGCCAAAATGACACGCATATTCTGAAAGTTATCTGCCAAGCTCAGCACAGAAAGCTAAAGGATCATGGGTGTTCATTTTATTTCAGAGGCGTCAGTGAATTACCATTTTAGTCCAAAATTATAATCTAAGTCACTTACAGGTTTGCAAACATCTAAAAAAAAAAAAATTCAAAACCACAGTGAAAATAATATTCTATCTCCACGAGACGCATTTGAAGACTCTTTGTAGTTTACGCCAGCTCCACATCTGCCCCCCAAAAGTTTCCCAGATTACATGCAGGTGGCCAAGTGCTTGAGCCAGGCTCCCATAACTCGTATATATATATTTTTTTTATTTTAAAACTTATAACCAGGCAATCTGATAGCTGCAGCAACAAATAGATGATCTAAAGAATCTTCTATCTGTAATTGTGTCTGAAATCAAAGGCAGACAGAGGTCACAAAAGCAACACAGCATCTATTTTTAACTATAACGTGTAGCAAAGTGAATCTTTTTGTGGATAATCATACTTAGAAAAACTTACCATGGCTGCGTATGGGTAAATAAGGAGAAAGAAGGCAAGTATCAAGTTCAGCTTCATGACTGAGACATCCACTGCAGTAAAAAGTGGCAAATAAGGAAGTTTGGTGAGGTTAACAGATGATGGTTTCTCCCTTCTTTTGCTGTGATTTGCTTACTATCAATTCAAGCTGATAACACAGGTTGTGCCTGCAGTAGGAAACAAGCAGGCACACTGAGGATCCAGAAGACCACAAAACGTAATTTTAAGGAGTAAGGAGAGCATTGCTTCACACTTAGAGTACTCTTGACTTTTAGTTGTGGAAGTTTTTATATATATATAGTCAAACAGTTGAATTTCTTTCTTATTACACTATTTTGATGATAGAGAAGTGAAGAAACTTACCAGGAATCCCCGTTCCACCTTTCCTTTGCTGCTCTTCTTCTTCACCTTGTCTCCAGATATCTCTCGTCTCTCCTCCTCCTTTCAGGCTGTGTTGAAACTTTTGTCTTTCTTCTGTTTGATCCATCAACATACAGACATTTTCACATCTTTGCTCTATATAATTTTTTTTCTGCTTTGGCGTGTGTTTGCTCCCTTTCCAGAGGGGGGAAGTGAGGAGAACGTTTTTGTGAGAGGTAGATGGCATTTATTGCAGTTGGGACTGGTCCACAGTGTGATTTATGAATACACTTCTTTTTGCTCTATTGTTTTTTCTCTCTTTTTTTACGCTAAGACCTTTAATATATCCCAGACAGACAAAAGCATGAAACATGGCACTAAAAGGAAGGAGTGTGAGAAGAAGGATAATGAGAATCTGAGCTATGACTGGCAAAAAAACAAAACAAAACTACAATACTGCCCTCTTGTGGTTTCATTTATGAATAACAGCTTAACGATAAGCAGGAGAAATCTAAAGTCAACATTTCTGTCAGTAGTTTTACTTTCATTCTGTTCTGTGAGTTATTTTGGCTGCTGGCTTTTAGAACCATAACATAGTGCTCTTAGAATATTTTATAAAATATTTTGGAAACATTCTCTCTGAGTAAAGTTGGCTTGTGGACAGAAAGCTCTGAATATTAAATTGTTGATATATAGTTTTTTGTTTGTCTTTTATTGTAGCAATCTGACAGAATTGACTTTGGAATAAAAATAAAAAAAATAAAAATTATCTATGAAAGAATAAGTACAAAAGTTAAATTAAATTATTGTTTAATTAAAATAAATAAATAAATAAATAAATAAACAAATAAAATTTACCTATAAATTAGAACGAAATCAATCGTGAGGTTGACTTTGCAGCAACAGCAACAAAGTTAAAAATAAAATAAAACAAAACATATCAAGATAAAATGTATGTCCAAAACATGATACGTTTACTGTCACGTTAGGAATGTGGTATTTATTTGGACCTAGAAGCCTGTCATGAAAAAACGTAAAGACAAACTGTGGCCCATTAGCCGCCGTCAACTGTCAGATTAGCATACCCAGGCTGACAGCTCCAAGCTCCGCCCAGCAGAGCGAAGAGGAGGGCGGATGTCGTAATGAGAAACAGCCGCTGCTGCCTGGGGGAGCCCGGCGCTGCTGTACTGTGTCGTGTGGGTAGCTTATCAACAAAACGCTGTGTTATTACGTCTGAGTTTACGATCTTGTTTTTACGACCAACTTCTCCTCCTTTGGTCTACTTACCACCACTGTAAGTCCATTTAGCAGCTGTCAGCTGCCAACTAGCGGATCGTAAACATATAGCCGCGTCGTGTTTTTAAAACAATTTGAGGGAAATGTTTGATTAAAAAAAACCCCCACACAAACTACTTTACAAGAGTAAGCGTTATAACCAGACCTTCTTTACGACTTCAATGTGCTTGGGTTGATTTGATTGATGGTGACTGCTTGAACTTCTGCTGGCGAGTAACTTCATCACTGCATCCCAGCACGTTTTAAGCGAAGTCAGAGATTAACTTCCGCTGCAGATTTTTCTTTACCACATGCTGTTGACGGGAAAACAACCGGGCTGCTTACTCGCAGTTGGATGGGGAGCCATGCTGGAGGAATAATTAAGGTAAGTCGCCAAGCACACTGTAAATCTGATCTGTACCGGTCAAAGATTTAATTATGTTTTGGTTGTGTTAGCTCGATACCGAGTTCATCACTGTGTTCATCCTCCTGGTTGTCCAATGAGGCTGATGGGTTTTCTCTTGCATCGTCACCCCCTACAGTCATAGCATTAAGTCATTGTTCCATGAATGAGGTCGGCCAAGCCTTTAGAAGCATGAGAAATAATTTTTATTTCTGCAAATCTCAAACAGGAGGGATGTTAAAAGCTTAGTCTGTTAAGGAAACTTCTATTCACATTTGTATACTGATAAATTACACGAAGTTAGACTGCTAATTAGAGTTTAATGGCAGTTGTTTTTTTAGGGCTATCGGAGTAAATGGGGGTGAATGCACCTGCTCAGATTAATATTTGAACAAAAATCTAAAATTATGCTCTCCCTTGTGTTAGCCTTTGCTTTTTTCAGGGCTTTGTACATACTGCCTGGGCATATGTCACAGGACTCCAGGGCGAGTGATGATGACTCACGCAGTCATAAAGTTTCAGCAGACAGACGTTAAATTTTAGCCAGGGTTTTTAATACCATATGATCGTATTTTTACGCCACAGCTGAAGTTGTTGTCAGTCAAGCCTGTTGCCATATAGCGTCTGAGCGTGCATGTGCGGTCCATTTAAAGCGGCAGCATGTACAGACCAGACGGTGCAAAGCGCCCACTGGCTTTCAGTACAGTCTAACTAAGTGAGATGGACACCTGTGGTTTCTCCCGGATTAGGGCAGCTGCACATGCTCCTACATGCGAACCCGTGTGTGTTTTCCACAGGCACCTGTCGGCAAAAGCCGTGGTGCACCACCTTGGGCCGAGCGTGTGTTTATGGGCTAATTGCACCAGCAGCAGCTGAGCGTCCACAATGACTTAAAAAGACCACCCAAATTCAGAATGCGCGTAACTTTTCTCTACTGCGTGTTTTCCCCCTCACAGTCCTCATGTCTGCTATGTGGACCACGTGTGAAATCACACACGTCTCATTACTCTGTGCATTGCAGTCATTCCAAGACAGCATGGTGCCCAGGAGGGGCTCCCCTCAGGCTGATGGGAGGTTTAAATGTGCTTTCATCAGGGGCCTTTTTGGCAGCAGGGAGACATGTGAAGTCATTTGCTTTGACAGCGCCAGAAGTTCAACAGAGACTTAGACTCACCACATAGCAAGGTGGAGGTCAAGCAGCATCCCAGACAATTGGCTACATGCAAACATCCGTTTAAAAATTATTTTTTACTTGCTCCATGTATGTCCATGGCTCTCTAATCTTAATTGGTGTTTAGATAGCACAATCTTGACAAATGGCACATTTGATAGCACAGAGGACATCCCTCTTTGCATGTTCGGTCATTTTGTTACCTTTCATCTGCTGCGGTGTTGTCGACTTGAACCACTTGACTTTGACTTTTCTTTTATCCTCCTTGCCCTACCGGCTGCTGCATGTGGCCCATCATTAGAGCTATACTTAGCCACGCTTATCAGCAATGTCTTTCACTCGGTAAGCCCACAGATGTTTAAAGCCTTGGAATAGCTCCCTACACTCGGAGTGAAACACAGACACAAGGTCTGAAAGTGACAGACATTTGAAACAAGTGTATTCTGTAAAGATTAGGAAATTCCCTTCTAATAATAAAAAAAAAATTCCACGTAACAGATGGCCAATGTTTTACACTGAAACTGTTTGACAAAGTGAAGCGAGGGCTTAGGTTTTATATTTACAGTCATCTCCGAAGAGTAAATGTTTGTAGGTAATACATGGTTTTAGAATAAAACATGTTCTGTAGGTTAAGTCAATGTAAATGTGTGTCATTCTGTTACATACTTATGAGCTTTATTATTATGTCCAACATTGCCTCATCTTGCCGTTCTCTTAGCATCAAGCATGATAAGCTCTCTTTCGTTTCTTTAGCTTGGAGGGGAACCCTTAGAGGTTTGTATCTTTAAGTCTTATCGTGTAATCCTTGAAAGCTTTGCGTCATGTGATATGGTCTTTACATCCACCAGGTCACAAACTGAACAAGAACAAAAGACTGTGGGTTCTGTTACGAGACAGAAAGATTGCTGAAAGACTGTTGTGCTTGTTCATCTGAACCCTGCCGAGTCATTCCAAGTCAAAATAGGGGATTTGCTTTAATGCGAAGCATCAGACGGAAATATCAGTGTTATGAACCGACATGTTACTGGGTGACTCTAGTTCCTGCCATAAACTACTGCTCTCATTTCACATAATGTCTTAGCGCTGAGAATTTATCCCTTTATTCCCACTAGTATTTGTAGAATGCGTGTGTTGATTAGAATATATTTGAACAATTTATGACCATGCCACCGTAGTTTTGAAGGTATCGCTTGGCTGTGATTTTAAAGGACACAAAGTGCAGCAACATTTCTTAATATTCCTGTTGTCAAGGGCAAAAACAAAAGTTCCTCTCAAATCTTTTCAGCCACGAGCGTCTGCGTCATTTTGATATTCAAATAATGAGTTTGCATGTAAAATGAACTACAACTTCAACTTTCAGTGGTGCCTAATTGATTTTAATGTTTTGTTTGAATTGTTCTTTAAACAACAAATAGAAGGTACATCAAAAATGCTACACTTTTTGATACCATCCGATCCACTTCAATGATCTCTGACAGTAGTTTTGATGCTAAAATAACTAAATAAAAACGTATTAGTAGGATGGGTCTTGATATCGCGCTCGCTCTCATTCAGCCAAAAACCGTTGGCATCCAAAGAAAAATAGCTGCAGCTGTGAAACGTGTTTGGTATGAAATATCATCCGTAGATTCAGTGGAAAACAAGGAGCCACAGGAAAATGGAACCAAAAGGAAGTTGGCCTAATTGTATTGTATTCTATTTACTCACACAGGATATGTCTGCTGGGGATCTCACACAAAGCACCACTCAGACTGTTATTTTTATTGACTTTGCTAAATCTGGTTTTATTGGAAACACTGCGTCTTGTAAATATGGGAAAAAGGATAAGGTAGAATAATAATAAAAAAACACACTCCAAGCAAGAGAGCGGTCATTTTTATTCTTTTTGACAGATTCTGGCATTTTGCATCCTGAGGTAATGACACAGTCATAGGTTAAGATATAAAATTAAGCGCTTTTAAAACATTGGAGTTATGAGTTATAAATCAAATGCCTACAAAAACTTTCGCATAGTGACTAAACAACTGCAAAAGCAGATTGTCATTCAAAGTGCTATGAAAAATTACTACCGATTACTACTTGATGTAAAACCAAGGTCCACCTTAAAAAAATCTGAATATTGTCTAAAAGTTCAATATTTCTTGCCAGTCATCCCAGAAACTCATAAACATAGTGAAATATTCCAATCCATTGCCTTTTTTGCAATTTTCATGATTATGGCTAGCAGATAACAAAACCACCAAATTAAGTGTCTCAGAAAAATAGAATGCCGTGAAAAAGATAATTATTGGAAACTCATTATGTGACACCCTAATCAGCTAATTAACTCGAAACACCTGCAAAGGTTTCCTGCCACTGTGGGTCAGTAGGCAGGAAGACTACTGACGTGTCATTGATCATCTCCACAAGGAGGTCACAAAAGGTCAGCGCTGGAGAAGCAGGCTTTTCAGAGTTCTGCATCCAAGCATATCAGAGAATTGAGAAAAAAGAAGTGTGGCACGAAAAGATGAGATAAGATAAAGATAAGAAAGCACCATCATGTCTAAATTCAAAATGGAGTTGGTAAATCACTCTCTGTACTTATGAGAACATTGATTTAAATGGTTAGGATTTAGGAAGGGAAACATATTAAGTACATGAAACTGTTCCTGAGAACCTTACACAATTTCTGATGGAACATAAAGCTGCTCTCAGTCTCAGGCTTCAGACAAAAAGCTCTATGTTAAGCTCAATAAAATACTGTTTCATTACAGAAAAGAATCCCTTTGATCGTTTAAATCGCATATCTTCCATTTTCTTTTCATTTCTGAGTCCCGCGCATTTTCCGCGTACCAGGAAGATCTTGATGTTTCACCCCTGAACTTGACTCTGTTTGTCATTTAATAACGGGTCACGATTGGCATAGGGTGCACGGTAAAGTGTCTCTTTCGCACCTAAATGCGAGGAGCTGAAGTATTGGTGACGCTGGGAGTCTCGTGATGATGCCGTTGGGGGAGACTTGACATCTGAGCTTCTAATTAGATTTGCAGAAGGTCTGCCAAGACTTTCAGTTCTCATCATCCTACACCTCGGGAAGAGCTCAGGGGAGGACTTTTAATGGATGAGTCGGGGCCGATTCTGAAAACTTCTGAACTGCAGTGTGACTCATACCTGTGACCAGGTATAGCTGGGGCTTGACATTTCAAGGCAAGAGTCATACCACGTACACACAAAAACAACAACTTTGCAGTGCCACTGTAGCTATGCAGATTCAAAACGGCTGGTCTCGACTGAGTCATTTAGCTAAAGCGTTAAATGAAACTCTCAAGTCAAATATAATATCTGTCACTCTAAATCCTTTTTTTTTTTTTTTACCTTTATTTTTGTGATGGATATAGAAAGTGTTGCTTCAGACTGCTTGCTGTGATTTATGAAGGTAACTGACATCACAGACACAACCGAAGACCTTGAAAAGCTGGCACCGCTCAAACGACTTCACTGCCTTGGCAGAAAATAGTTGACTGAGCGAAACCACTAAGCTGTCAACCGTGAAATGATGAGAGGGGGCGAATTAAATTTACGCTGAATCTCTGCGAGAAGCACGATAAATAGTCTTTTTTTTTATGCTCAGCTGAGTGCTCGGCAGGACCCGTCTCCTTTATTATCCCCTTTAGTGGTCTTGTGATATCGCACACAAAAACAAAAAAAATGCTGTGAATGTTGCCATTTGTTTGGAGTGAAGTACTTCTTCTCGGCTTTCTGAAATTTCAGTCCGCAAATGATCAGTTTCGCGATCCCGAATGATCTTGACGAATGTTTGCTCCGAGACGTTTCCGTCTTGTTGCATGCTAGGTAGGTGCTCCTCAAAGGCACCCTCATCAAATATTAATGCGCTCATGAAAGCTCGGCGCTCTCCGCCCACTCACTCACTCACCCCTCCGTCACGAGCTTCACAGCTGACGTTACGTTTGTACACATGTGGGGATTGAGGCTGGCAGCAGGCAGCTCAGCATCTGAAGCCTCTTCCTTTTTCCTGTGCTCTACTTTTTCAGCTCGGTGCAACATTAGTTTCTAGTTTAGATGCAGAGTGATTAGCTTCCTGTTCGATTTTGTCACAAAAAAATGATTGGACAAGTCATCAGAAGTCCACTGACTCAAGGTAATATCTCCAAACTACCATTTCTGTGATATGTTTTGGGTATTTAGAAAAGTGAGATGGTGTTTTTTTTTTGTTTTTTTTTTCCACAAGGTGTTGTTTTACTCTTTGCACAGCTCCATGATAATAAAACCCTGTAATGTATCCCTGACGGAGCAGGTTGCCACACCTTAGCACTTTCTCTCCTCCTCTCTGCTCATTGTGTCCACTGTGGGCTCTCTGTCATTTGATCTACCACTCTCTGAATACAGCATTACAGAAGCATTTATGCTGTCTCGTTGGGTTTGCATCAGGGTGGCTCCATTCAACTCTGCTTTACTTAGTGAACATTTGTCCAGCATCTTCCCTGTCTCATTCTATTAGCCTGCTCTAATGGCACCCTGGTAATCTCCTCCAGGAGAGAGCCATGCCTCACCACTGCCCTGCCCAGACTGGCCTAGTTTTTGCCTTGCTGCCTCATTTGGCTTCCTGAGAGCAGGAGGTTGCATTTCAGTTTGGTTTGGTTTCGATATGAAGTCATTTATGTCGTGTTGTATTTGCTATAAATTGTCCCCCGTGTCAGATTAGAGTCTTTGGACCAAAAAAGGCACTTGATTTACCTGCTTTTATCTTTAAGGTCCTTCTACTGTGGCTTGCTAACAGACTCGGTACATTACTTTTTTGGAGAAACTAAATTGACAGTCATACATGTTCTTAATGCAAGAAGGTTTTAACCTTTGGTCTTTTCTGTTGTTCTCCACTTACCTTTGTATTTTACTCACCCCATCACGCTATTTTCTATTACCGTAGCTCCCTAGGAGATGAAATCACTCACCTATTTCAATTTCTTTGGGTTATTCATTTTCAAGCTTTGTTTATAGTGTTTTTAGGAAGTAATTCTGTGAGTGTGACTGTAAGCAGAAAACTGCTTTACACAGGAAATGACCACTTCAAAGCTGCCAAAATGGGGGGAGGAGGGAGGGAATTCCCACTGTTAAGGCTCTCAATGAGATTAAGGAATTGTTCAGATTTCTTTTCTTAAACAGTAATCTGTATAGGTTTAAAATGTGGTGTTGCTTTTTGCTGCTTTCGACAACTTTGTTTTAACTGTAGCTCAAATTAAAACTTCAAGCCACAAAAATAAAAATCTTATTTCAGTTTCACTGTCCATTTAACTAAAATTGAAATTGGCTCTTTTCTTGACAGGAAACATCTTATATTCAAAATAGAGGTCTTTTCTGGAAAGTGGAGGACATTTACTTAATGCTTCCACTAACATATATTTGCTGTGGCAAAACAATTAAGTGTGTGATTGTGCTTTTCTGTTTTCTTTTGCATTTGCGGGTACTGTGTTGCTCCTAAGCGACGGCTTAAACTCAAATGTAGTTTGGATTACTTCACTTTTATAGTTGGATATACTCTTGTCTATAACCAGTCAAATTATGAAATTTGAAATAATAAAAAAAATATATATATATATATAAATTCCACCATTGATCATGAAAAAGTATTTGTCCCCTTTGCAGATATCTGTTGTTTTATCTTCTTTGTCACCCATTGTTTTGCAGGCAACGCAAATCTGAGTGACAAATACAAAATGATGCTCAAGTTGTGAAGCAGTGAAACGTCCCCAGATAATTGCAGCTCCCCCACTATGTTTGACTGCCATTGCTCAGTGACTCCCTGCAGTTTGCTGGAGTCACAGAGGCTCGGAAGTGGCTTAGTAACTATTTTCACACTGATGGATGTCAGAGGCTTTGTTTTTCCATTTGTTCTCAATTTTTTTATTTTATTTTATTTTTTTAGCTGACAGCATGCTGTGTTGCTTTTCACAGTGTTTTAAGTGACTTTGCGTTGTTCAACAGGTTCTATATAAGCGATTCCTTGTTTCTGTAGGTCTGGCAGTAATCAGGCCTGTGTCTGGCCATTGAAATTGCTAAAAAAAAAAAAAAAAAAATCTATATAAGCGATTCCTTGTTTCTGTAGGTCTGGCAGTAATCAGGCCTGTGTCTGGCCATTGAAATTGCTAAAAAAAAAAAAAAAAAAGTGGTTAATTACAGCTTAATGACTTACCAAGAAAAAGGATAATTCTTTTTTTTCTTTTATAGGCCAGGTTGTTTTGAATTGCTTTGTTATCTTTGCCTGACGGTAAAATGTGTTTGTTGATCTGAAACAATAAAGAATCTGATCAAAATCAAAAACTGAAGATCTGCGAGAAGGAAATACTTTTTCACATCACTTCAAGTTTAGTTCAAATTCTTCAGCTTCTCCAAGTTTGACCTTCTGCAGTAATTTTAAGACGTGCTTATACAGGCCTCAGATTGATTGCAATGTTCTTCTAACTTGTGACCTGCTGCGTAGACGAAAGTTCAAGAGATTGAGTCACTGCATTTATGGCCAATAAGCGATATGCTTTAAAAATAAGATGCTAATTGGTTTTTGCTGCTAAATACTTATAATCCTGTTCTACTGTCAGTTTTTACCCCGACAATATAGAAATCTTGATTTGGATTTCGATTAGCAGACACTAAAATAAACATACACATGGTTTTATTCACACAACAACCAGCTTAATGATTTTAACCATAGCATTTGATTGTTCTGCAGCGTGCTGCTTGTTTTTTTGTTTTTTTTAATGAAGATAAAATGGCAACATCTGCTAACACCTGACAAGTAAGATGTGGAGGACACGCTCCAGAAAAGTCATTAATATAGATTTTTTACAGTTTGAATAATACCAATAATAATAATAATAAAATACAAGAGAGATGCTTGTGCACATGCCGCTCATCTGAAGCTTCACAGGGAGCCGGGAGTCACATGTAGAGATGAATTGACTATCTGGGGGGAGAAACGGCAAGAATAGGGATTTGCTGTGTCTTGTGAAGCACCTTCATTCATGCGTAGCTCCAGTGACCCAATAAATCATGGCCCTCAGGCTTTTGTATCTCATCTGCATCCATCCTGGGCGTCCACGGTGTGTGAGAATGTGCAGATCAATTGTGAAAGCGCTCCCTAAAGGGAAGTACGCCACTGTGCTGTTGCAGGTCTTGGTTTCTCTGCTCCTTTTGCCGGGTATCTTCCCTGCCAGCTGTCTGCCGAGTAGAAAAATGAAGTGAGGCCAAAATCCTTACTGTCAGACGAAAATAAAATAAAGTTGCTTTCCTGGTATTGCAGTGAGTAAGAAGAGATGTCATCTCACCTTACGGTTCATTTCACAAACTGTGCTTGCTGCTGAGGTGCTGAGCTTCAGGTCTTACAGGAGACCTCTCTGAGGGAAACGACTGTCCAGAGTCTTGTCTCTCTGCTTCTCACTGGCACTCTACTTTAAAATATCTTTTTGTCCATACCTTCTTTTTTTCCCCCTCTTTTCACTGAGTTGATGGTGCATGCCTTTTTAGTTTTCCTTGAAGGAGAAGCTCTGTTCAAAGAATATAAAAAGTACAAGTTTCGTGTTGCCGTTGATCTTACCCACATCACTGGCAAATTTTTTCAGGATGTTATTTTCCATTTTTATGGTTTTCTGCATGGAATTACATTTTTTTTTTAATTTCTGATATGAAAAGGAACTGTATCTCATAAGGTTTTTCCCTACCATCCCTGCATCAGTTCCAGCTCATCTATGTGAACCACCATCTATACAGAATAAACTGACCCAGATCTTAGCTGTAATGTGCTTTACTTTTGAAATGTATTACAGAGATAGTCTTTGCTGTTGCTTTTCTAATTTGATGTTGTAAACACGGGTGTTATGCAGGGAAAGTAGTTGGTCTTAGTAAAGCTCTTGGATGTTTTCATTCAGGGGGAGGGACAGAAGGGCAGAGAGCTTTGTTGAGAGTATGAGGGTTTGACAGATGGCCTGCTCTGTTTACTCCTTTATGTTTCAGTCAGTTATGATCTTGTTTATTCGGTTGCCCATGGACACAGATGACATATTTGTATCACTTTTGGAATCGGGCATATCTTATCAAAGCACATAAAAATAAGGGAATAAAGGTGAAGTTGTAACTTAGGAGTAGTCTGAAACAGTTTGGAGTTGTTTTTTTTTCAGAACCATTGGATACTGAAAGAAGCCAACTTGCTTTGTTAAAATTCAGTTTTATAAACATTATTGTTAATACTCTGCCTTTGGAAATTTGAAGAGTATTGTTTTTTTTTAGTATGAAATTCTTATGGTACTTTAACTTCAGATGAAAATACCATAGTTTCATAGTGTTGAAATATTTACACAAACCTTTGAAGCTGCTTTAATTTTTATAACGGGAACACAACGATCACTCCCATCTTTTCTAAAACGTTCTATCTGGTTGACTCTTATCTATATCAATTTGTTTGCTTTGATGCAGGGACTTGAGCAAAAAATATAGAATGAAAATGGCAGTAGCTGAAGTGGTTATTGCACAGAATAATATCCAGAACTGCACATAGGCTAGACGACTGCTTTTCTGTTCTAGGTCAGTGATTATCACTTAAGTAAAACTACATTGTGACTCAGAACGAAGCTCCTGTGTGAATATTTGAAAAAAAGGTTCAAGTATAAACTACAAGCACTAAACAAAAGCACCAGCACTATAATATTTACTTCAGTATTATTATTATTTTTGTGGGCGGAAGTAGCGACGACCCTGATAAGTGAGTGTTTACCGCAGCAATGTGTGCAACACTGCTCTGCCGCTCTGGATCTGAATGAAACTTGAAAGGTTCTGGGGCCACTGATGGTTATGAAAGGCCCCCAATCTTCCCATTAAACGCAGACCTAGTCACTAACCTCTTGTCACAGGCGAAGAGGCTTTAGTAACCCAGACTATCCATGTTGACCTGATTTGGTTTGTGTAACTGTGTGTTTTTGTGTTTATACCCCATGAGTGTGTGCATGAAACAGATTAGGACGGTGGGTGAGTGGGTCTCTCTGACTGCCGACACGTGTGTCTCTCAGTGAAGATGTAGGGCACTGGGAGTTATCTTTTTTTTCTTTTTTTTCCCCAGAGTGAGAGACCCACATTGCTCTGCACATCCATCCCCCATCGTTTTAAAAATCTGATTGAGTCATTTTTTCAGCAACTTAAGTTTTTTTTCCCCAAGAGATTTACTCCGAAAGGATTAACTGCTTGCCTCTGTGTGGACATCCACCAACAATGGGTTATTTTTCTGGTGTAGGCAAACAGCTCTTAGTGCACAGTTTACAGTCGCTGCTTTGCCCAGTCATGCAGATGGTTTACTTTCTGCTAACCAAAGCAGCCATCTGGAGATGAGCAACTTTTTTTAATTCACAATATTCCAGGACTGGCCAGATGGATGGAACATGCAGGTGCACAGTGAACACATGTACACTTGTCACATGGTTGACTGGAAATGAACGAGTCTAAATGAGTTTGAGGAAACAGCCTTGTGTTTTCCATTGGTTGGCTTCACATAATGCAGATCCTCCATTTGCTATTCACCGCATACTGGCCGTCGTCCCAGCATCCCCTTGTCTCTCAGGGACGCTGTATCTGTTTCCCCCAATTTGTTACTTAGCCAGGTCTTATAGCTGCAAAACCTGGGCCCAACTACAGGTTGCATCAGTCTGAAATAATAAAATTCATGATAATAATAATAATAATATTAATATTAATAATAATCATCATCATCATCCTAATGAAAAGGAAAACTAATTCATTTCTATTCCTTTCCTGCATTAACTGGAGTACCAAGTCATTTGTCAACTCGGCAGTAATCAGATGAGACACTTTTTTTTTGCCCATCTGCTTTGATGTTGATTTGTATTCATAATGCTGTTTATGGTGACAATAGATTTACTTATTTATCGACAGAAGAGACAAGAGAAAAGTAAAAGATTAATAGAATTTTTTTGTTTGTTTTTTCATGTTTTTTTGTTGTTGAAGATAATGAAATGAGAACGGATTCAAATCTAAAAACAATCTGCTCATATATTCAAAATGTATTTTTCTTTACCAGTTATGATATTCCAATGCATATTTTGTTATTTACATGTTCAGTGTTTTTTGGGCTGTAATGTTCTCTTCCATTGTAAAAATAGCTAAAAATGTGACCAACACTGAATCTGATGATGAAATGCCCTCAGCGTCTGGCTGTCAATATCTGATTGGACAATAAAGAGAGTTTCTGTACTGATACTGATGTTGGGTTGAAATGGTTTGATTTCTTCTAGAAGAAAAAAACACACTATGAAACTGCTCATCAGTATGCTGTTACTCAATTATTTTTCTGCTCTCTTCACAGGTATGCATATTCATAAATTCTTAAGTGCCTTCTTCAAGATCTAATGGAAGAAAAATCGTTAACTGGGCCTGCCATGGTGTCCAGATTGCCAAAGTTTGGTGGGCGCTCCACAGGCGGTGGGAATAGTCCTGTGTGCAATGGTTCCACACAGTCACCTACATCTGTGCAGGATGGCAAGACCAATTCTCATGGAACACGCTCAAATGGTCTGATCCGGCCCGCTCCACCGTACATGAAATGGAAGAAAGACGATGGTATGAACTCTACTAGCCCCAGCAGACTTATGATTCCATGGGATGGAAATGAAGAGAAGGCACACCACCATGTGCCCTCATTACCTGAGGTGAAAAGTAGCTCTCAATCAACACCTAAGATGCGTAGGTCAGGTACTTTGATGGTGGCTACCTCCAGCCCAAAAACTGTTCCCAAGCAACTGACAAAGATAAACCCCAAAGTGACAAAAGTTGGTCAAAGCCAACTGAATGGGCTTTCTAAAGTAACCTATAGTACTTCTGGCATTCCTGCTCGAACTGGGTCGGAGTCGCGCCTTGTGCGGCCTATGTTGGGCACCAGCTCCCCAAGAAGCAATTTTCAGGATAGCCTATCACAATCCAGAGAGAACCGAAAGATTTTGACGTTGGACCACATGGTGCGTTCAAACAGCTTCACTCACTTCAAGCAGATTCCCTCCCCCAACTGTGAGCCGATGACACGATCCTTCTCCTTTAATCGGGCTGTGGAGTTAGCCAAACCCCTGGCCAACACTCAACTTCGGCCTCCTCGCAGCAGTTTCCTCAAGCCACCACGGATCAGCAACGGAAGACTGTGTTTAGGACTAACCAGTAACCTTGGAGATTCAGGTTTTCAGTACAGCAAAAGCCTTCCAACTGACTCCTCGTTGCCCAACCCATCTTATCCTGCCTTGCCCACCACACCGCAAGGTTTGAGGAAACCTCAGCTTCCTAATTCTGCTCTGACAAAGTCACTGACAAACAGTGTGGGATCTTCAGGTTACAGATCGGGTTCAACCACACTGACATCTCCGTTTCCAGATCAGCCCAAAGAGGGTGTTAGATCTTCTGTCTTATCTGACTCTGGTGGACTTCTGAGGATATCTAAAGGATTTGAGCCAACCGATGAAGATGGGAAAGCAGATTCATCCAGTTACAGTGGTGGAAGCTCTGGAGTTGAAAATGGCACTCATGACCAGAGCTCTGTCCAGATGGCTACCGAGACCCTGGAGGACATGTCCTTATCTTCTGCCTCATCGCTGGAAAGAGGTGACACCAGTGAAGAGATTCTAGATGATTGTGACTCTGCAGGAGATGTTTTTAGTGATGGAGACATTCCTACCAGCACTAATCAAACCGTCTTGCAGAGGTCTTCCAATGACAACACAGGCTGGGAGCCTGTAGATCTGACAGGTACAATGCAAACCAAGAAAATGATTTTGTTTTCTTTTTATTTGAGATTTGACATGGCATATTGCCCACGTTTATTTGCTTTTTATAGAAAATAAAGAAGAAAGCCCGATGCAGAAATTGCAAGAATCTACGCAGGATTCGTTGGTGTTGTCTCCTCCGCAGAGTGACGCTCCTCAGGGTTCATCGGTGGAGCTGTCTCCCTCCAATAGCTCTGGTGGGACCTACATGTGGGATGAAGAGGGTCTCGAGCCTCTTGGGGAGCTCAAGTCTCCACTAGCAAGTTATGAGGATTTGGAGATCAACAGCATGGTGAGGCCCATAATTCCCATTGTATTGATTTTAATATTGTGTAGACTTTTTAAATCTTTAATAATTAATCTTGACTCTTATGTCATAAACGGACAAAAAAAGAAATTTATTTCCTTCTGCGTTCGCATTTCCTATCCTCAAGCAAAAAGAGATTCTGAGGACAAAATGTTTATTTTTTTTTAGAAAAGCTGTTTGTGGTGTACATGTGCCGACTAGAAGTCTTGATGTGATCAACTTTGCCTATTTGTATTAGAAACATCAACAGGGGATCGGCTTTTATGGCTTTTTCCAACATCTGTCTTCCTTTTTGACCGAACTCTGTTTTCATTAAACTTCACATGTGCGCTTCAAAAGAGGAAAAGACGAACGGTGTCTGAGAATGCCCAAGCAAAAATTGTTTGGGGAGAATCAGAGTCCTTGCAGTGCTTTAGAGCATATGTGGTCTGCTTTTTAATTAATGTCAGCTTATTAACACCTACTTGTATTGGTACATGTTAAGACAGGACAAAGTACTTTCAGTGACAATATATATATAATATCGCTCAAGTAGCAGTGCATTTGTGTGGTGCAGTAGAGCTACTCCTAGAAATACTTTTCAAAAAATGACTCAAGTAAATGTAACTAGTTACACCCTTCCTATGGTGTTATTTTTATTTTACTCTAAAAAAGAAAGCGAAAGGAAATTTTAAGTTTTTATCATTTAGTTTAATCTTTTGTGCATTAAAATTGCAAAGACTTGAATAATAAACCTGATATGAGTTTACTTTAAAATATGTTCTACTTAAAACATATTGACTCTGCAAACTTGCGTAAATACCATATTCTTCATGTCAAAGTATTTAAATGAATCCCCAGAGCCTTGAATTTCCAAGGTCTGTAGGATCATTTTTCAATTCAGCATGAAAGTTCAGTTTTCATTAGTCGATTATGCATTAATTATGTTATGCATTTATATTTCACGTCTTAAACCTTTTTCAGTAATGCCGTTTTACTGTGCAGAAGTCCATTAATCCATTTAGAGGTAATTTACATCAATTATGTAAAAAGTAATGGGGCAAAAAAATTGCGAAGAAGAGCAAATTGGCATGATTCTCTGCTGCAGGTTTTCACCGGTGTTTTGATGCCAAGGCCTCTTGCTCTCTTGGAAGCTAACGCTAATCTGCTTTTCTGGCCTTACTTTTTCTCTCTGTATCCCCGTACCAGGGCATCTGATCTTGGTAATGAATAAAGAGCTTTAAAAAACAAGCTGGAATTTAAATTATGCAATAGGCTTTGGGGCGTTAAATATGTTCATATTATGATTTTGGAAGAACTCCTCTGGACAAATAGTGGAGTTTATCTCAAAACATTAGACTTATAGTGACTGGAAAAACCACAAGGGTGTGTTTGAAACGTTTTCGTGAGCTGTCTGTTTTTGCTTAATTTTGTCATTAGTGCAAGCACACGTGGGTTTGGCATGTGCTTACGATTAAGCAGTCGCGCAGCATGCCGTAAGCAGTCGGTGTGTTCTTATGTGGTAGATCTGTTGAAGTGTGTTCATAGCTGGGGGTAAAACAAAGAGCTTGTTTGCTGTCCAAGCTTAGTGAAGAGAGTTTCTAAGACAACAACTGCTGTGTTTTGCCACCTTGAACTCTAAACTAATCTAATCTCTCCAGATAAAACTATATAGCACAAATGTTTTCATAATGTCACAATTAAGGCATCAGTAGGCACTTAGTAGAGGGCTTTAATTGGTCTATAAAGAAAAAAAAAAGCACATTATGCTGATTACATCACTCAGAAGAACTGCAGCATTGGAAAAGAACTGTACGTTGTTTAAATGTGAGCAAACAAAGCCAAAAGAGAAGAATCGTGGTGGAAAACGACATTTTCCTCAACGGCTCTTTCTTCTCATGTCCATCTTATGTTTACCAGTATAGGTCAGCAAAATAAAATATTAAGAAAAAATGTTTAAATTTTCTAAATGCACACTTTTCTTGAGAGAACTGATGTAATTGAGAGAGGTTTGTACAACGTCCTTAACTCTGGCCACAGATTTTCAGTTGACTTGAGGCCAGAGCTTTGTGACATCTTTAGCAAAACACTGACTATGTTTTCCTTAAACCAGTTGGTGAAGTGCACCAGTCCCTCGTGCAGCAAAGACAAAACATGATGCTGCTACTTTCATACTTCACATTAGGGGAGGCTTTTTTTTTTGTAGCCTTGCAGGCACTCCCCTTTTTCTTCTAAGTGAAACAATGGTCATGATTTTAAATTTGAGTTTCATCAGACCACAGAGGCAATTCATTTATGATCACTGGACATTTCTATGCCATTTATTCTTGCAATTATTCTATAAGCAGATGACGGTGACGCCTTGAGGAAATTGTGCTCCGCAACAAAATAGCCTTCCTGATATCTGGCGTTGTTTTAGTTTTTATTTGTGTATTATTGATGTACGTAAAATTACTGGTTTGAAGAAAGCAAAAATCTCCACAAAGGTTTCTCTCTGATTATTCTGTCATTTAGCAAAACTAGATGCTTTCACTAATGTTAACTGACCAAAAACAGAAAAAGTTTACTTTTGTTTAATATCGTAATATAGGGAAATATGGTTGTGTGTGTGTGTTTTTTTTTTAACACATCTAGTTTCAGTCATAATTGTAGTATTCAGACAATAAGTCTCACATTGAGCTGATTATATAGGCCATTCCTACATCAGTGGTAATGTTCATTTTCCACTCTTTGGTGGAGCCATGTGATCTAACATCCAATAAATCAGTGGAGAACTCATTTAAAGCACTAATGTGCTTTTGGTAGCTTCCTTCCCTTTTGAGTGACGAAGGAACACGGTCCTCTCATTGGGGTACTGAAGGTCTGGTGAGTGGAAGCTTAGAGGTGAAAAAGAAGTGAAGGGGGGAAAAAAGGAAAAGGGGCAGAAGCAGAAAGAGAGCAGATGTAGTGGCTGATTGCTGATGTGTGAAGATTGGCTCTATGGGGAATCTGCCTGTGAGATATTTAACCAAGCTATTTGATTAGAGGAAATGAATCCACTTACTGTAATTGGATGCACTGAGCTCCTCTTATCCCCACCCTTTTTTGCCATTTCCTCTCCATCTGTTTGAATATAACCCCTCATCATTCCCTTGTTCTCTTGAGTAAATAGTTGCTTGCAATGAGCTAAAGAAAGCAGCAAATGTAACTCTGTACCAAACCAGTGTTTGTGTCACAAACAAGCCTTTGGTTCTTGAAGATTCAAGAAGCGTGATATTATGGTTGCATAACTTGTTTGAGGCAATGCATTTACGAATCCGTCTTTTAGCAGATTCTTGCTTCCTGCTTACGACTCCAAGAAGATCTTGGTAAAAGGAGGAGCAGGTTGGTAAATAACATTTATATATGTGAAAATTGTCATTTTCACATATATAAATTATTTCTTGCAAGACAGAGTGAGTCAGAGATATACCTCCTCTTTTTTTTTTTGCTGCGGTCGCCAAACTGCAGTGGCTTGTTCAGCCCACTTGGAGGCACTGTGCATCCTTTAAACAAAATATGAGCGCGCTTCAAAGCTTTTCTGTTTTCCGGTTTGTGTCTGCCATCCCTTTTCTTGTGTGTTGATTTGTAGCCATATCTGCATTCATATAGCTTTTTGCAAAATTAAGGAGTGGGTTACCAGAGCTCATAATGAGATTCCCATGATGTGCCAGGCAGAGGAGCACAATACCTGCTTTGCAAAGTAGCAGCTGAAACTGAAAGCTACATCTCACAATTTCTGAGTGTTTTTTTGTTCTCTTTTTTTTTTTCAACCCTCAGCTCAGTGTATCAATAGCATCTGCAAGCCTGGACAGATATTGAAGTTAAGCTTTTAAGATGTATCTTAATGTAGTGAGATTTCTAGTTTTGATTTGAAGTAAAAAAAAAAAAGAGTGCACAACAGTAAATTATTTTACTGGATCCCTTCAAAGACTGACAATACGGGGAGTTTTATGTTTGGTGAATTCAGCATAAACTAAAAAAAAAGAAGAAAGGAAATAAAACAACCATCCAACCTGCAGATTAATAATCAAATCCCATTAAAAGAAAACATGGAAATATTTTTTTTTCTTGCGTTTGCAATATTTTCTGCTGTTTATTTGCTTCTGGTTTCAAAGTTAATGATTTTCCTATTATTGTATCGTAGTACATTGTAATATTAGTGTTTGTGTATAAACATTTCACCCATTTTCTACCATTCTGCTACCATCTTAGCTTCTTTTGCCTTCGAATACATTTTGTTTGCCTGGGAATTTCTTTGCTCTGTCTCTTTCATCTTTTCTACCCTTCCAACAGCTGGCTAAAAAAACAAAAAAAAACAACAAAAAAAACAAAGCAAAAGACGTACTTTGGTTGTGTAATACTCTGGCTTCCTTCTGTGCCTTTTCTCAAAGCTTCAGAAATGCTCGGGCTTTGTCTTATGCCTATTTTGTTTTTCCCACCGTTAGGCTTTTGTAGCCCCAGGTTGAGACACGTTAAGTCATTAGCGTTTAAATGAATAAAGTTCTTAAGTCTTTTTGTCCACAGACTGCTCAGTCCTTTATTGAACCTGCTTCCAGAGTGCGAGCTTCGCCGTTTCATTGATGGGGCTTGGAGCTCGTCTGCCTCAGTTTGTTTTCTTAGATGACAGAAGCAGCCATTTAAGAGAAACTTTGGTGTTTTTATGTTCCTCCGCCGTTCATCACCACCACGATGTTCCTTTAAATGGCCATTTCTTGCCCTAATGTTAGGGAGCGGAATGGCAATAACGACAGATTGCAAAGACGAACACAAAAACCACTTTTCACCATCAAAACCAAGTGGTTTAAATTAAATCAATATTGTATTGATGATAAATTTCACTGTCATTGCTGTGGCTGGCCATAGTGTTTTTCAGTTTCCAGTATATGAGTGCCGAGAGTGCTTTACTTTGCTGCAAAATATTGTGTTGGGGAAAATAAACGTAACATGATTACTTTGGGTAATGGATGTACACCAGCCAGCTGCAGTCCTAGATGTGTAGCCACTAATAAGGGAGGTTTATAGCTGTCATATTCTTACAGTGTCATGGTCAATCAAGTCAGTTCCACAGGTAACTCAGTGAATTAATTTGGTTTGATACACACATTAATAAGCATTAATTAATAAATGGTCATTTGTTTAAGAGATTTGATTCGGAATGTGAAAGGTATAATAATTTACTCCAAATTGTTAACCATTTACTTCTGTTGACAACTTAATTCGACTTCTATGAATAACAGAAACAAAATATATGCTACAGCCTCCACATTAATGGAGCAGACTGTTCACTTCCAGCACAGTCGCTGGAGCCGTCCACAAACGGAGCTCTCCACAGAGGGTTAATGCTTGCCAAATCCAGGCATGTGTTGGAAAGTTGAATGGAAGGAAAACATGCGACAGTGAACCATTCATCAGCAGCATGGATAACTGAAATCTTGAGAGAGTTAAGAACGTGTTTCTCTCTTTTTTTTTTTTTTAGATTCACAAAGTGTGGACTGTGGCCGAGGTCTGTGTTTGAGAGCCACAGCACCTTGTGACGACATCAGAGATCTGACCCCTTTTCTAGATAAAATTAAGTTTTGCATTTCTTTTTGAATTCAAGACTTCAACACCTGGAGGATAAGCTAAGATGTACGGAGCTGGTTTATGTCTGGGGTGAAGTTTCCATAGACAGTGACCATTGGTCCATTAAGGCTCACACAGACAAAAATACAAATACCTGCTTTAATCATCATAGCTAAATGACCAGCAAATTGTTAACCATGAGAAGCAAAATGAAGAAAAAGCAAATAAATTATAGCACTATCGGCATGTTTTCACTTTTATAATTGAAACACTGAAGTAAAATTACATCAGGATAATATCCTAGTAAGCTGAGACGGACCTCTACACGAGAAACTTTCGCACTTTACCGACCTCTGACTTGGTGTCTTTTCTCTGAATCTGTTTGCAAAGAAGCGAAAGCTGCAAATGACGTGCATGTATTTTAAATCACATTCTGTAGCTGGAGATGTACTTTAATACACAGTTTTGATACATACAGAGAGGAGGAGCTGGGAGAAAAAAAAAAGAAAAATTGAGGCCTATACAAGCATTTTCACATAGCGTAGCTATTACTGAAATTGTAACCATTTGGGCACATCATTACGCCGCATTTCTTTCTCCCTTCCATCTTATTCAACATGCAGCAGTCTCATTACATTTCATGGCTGCTATTCTTCTGTATGTAGTCTTTCCATTATCGTTGTCCCCTTTTGTCAGTGTTGCTGATTTTTGGCGAGGCTTGTGTGCCTGACATCAACTTGAACACAAGTTAAAATCACTTTCCAGATTGCAGCCAAATGTAACGCGATTGGGAGATGAGAGCATGGATTTATCTACTACATTTAAATGCCGTCTGTAATTTGTCATCAAATTTTCAAGTGTTCTCGTTCCACATGTTACACATGAATAAAACTGCACTCAGTTTTCCGTGGTTTGCATACATGTCGGACAACAACTATCGCAAATCAAATCATCTTGGAGCGATGAAACAATGTGTAAACAGCTGAGACACCTCGATTGTTTGCTATGCCTCTTGACAGCTTCCCGTTCTGGCACATTTCATTTTGTTATCTAAAGGTCAGTCTGTTCCTGACTAAAATTGTGTTTTTTTTTGGGGTTTTTTTATCACAGCTGTACATATGTGGCGGTTCGGTACACAACATATATACAGTGCTTTCACTGTGCCACAACAGCGTCTTGTTATTCTGTCAGCAAAACAAAAGAAAATGTGAAAGATAGATAAATCGTGGGAAAAAAAAAATACACAGCTGAATCGATGGTTTTCTAACTCTATTTTATTCCTTGCTGCAGCTGCCATCATTCATTTAACAGTTTGGCTCAGTGTGCTTCCTCTGCATCGCCTGTGTCTGTCCCCGAATGTTTGCCTGCGCGCCGCAGAAAGAAAAGCATTTAACCAAAAGAAATGTGATTAAAAAAAAACAAAAAAACCCCTCCAATTTTCAAATGCTATTTAGAGATCATCATATAAGTGTCTGATATTCTTTATGTCTGTATTTGCCTGAGCCTTGTTTGTATTATTTTTTTCAACTCTATAGTCAAACTCATGCATTCAGGCTATTCAGGCTGCATTTTGTAATTGCGTAGATAAGTAACAGTAACTGTTACGTCTGTTAAAACAAATACAACGTATTGAGCTGCAGCTTTCCCTCCTATAACAAACAGCCATTGTTTCATTGCTTTTAACGCAAGTCTTCAACTCCACGCCTCGAGGGTCAGTGTCCTACAACTTTTAGATGCGTCTCTGCTTCAACACACCTGAGTCAAATAACGAGGTCATTAGCAGGACTCTGGAGAACCTGACTGCCCAATTCTGAGGAGGAGATTCAGCCATTCGCATCAGGTGTGTTGGACCAGGAACTTATCTGAAAGTTGCAGTCAACCGGCCCCTGAGGCCTGGATCTGAGGACCTCTGGTCTATAATATCAATTCTTTGTCTCTGAACTCTTTGTTCTAGTTTGACCTTTGCTTTGCACTATTGCTGCTCTTGTACTTATGTAATTTGGACAAAATGTGCTAATCAGAGAAAGCTGTCTAGCTTCTAGCATTGCTAATAAATTGTAGCGACTTTCACATCATTATGGATTTAGGGTGAGGTTTTGTCACACCCACAATTGATTTCCTGATTGTGTGCGCCCACCCACGGCTGCGTTCAGGATTCCTATACATTTTTCATTTAAAAAAAAAAAAAACTATCTTTTTTTTACTCTAATATCCTAATTTTTTTTTCTCCCTGCATTTTACAATAATTCTGGAAGAACTAATCACTTTGAATATGCTTGAAGAACAGCTGAGTGTTATTTTGTAGGTTTCGCAAATGATGAAGCAGGCCGGATGCTGAAATGAGGTTCTGATTTCCAAAATTGAATCAGTTTAAAAGCTTTTACTGTTGGACTCGTCAAATAAGGATTTGGTTCTTTTCATCTCCTCCTCTTCTAAATTAATAATATATAAACCAGCACATTATCGCCCCCTATAATATGCAGTTAAAACTATGCATATCTGAGTGGAATAGGGTGTTTCAGCTGTGCTTAAAAAAAAAAAAAAGTTTGACTCAGACTCTGTGCTTCTCTGTGAGGTACAATCTGGTCATGGACACAAACACGGAGAGGTCTGCCAAGACCTTAAATCAAGTGCGATGGAGCAGGAAAATATATTTTGCATTGAAGAAAATGGATCTGGAGGACCAGCTAAGAGAAACGGCTCGACATAGTTTTCATGCGTGATAAAGTATTGGAAAATGTTCGTGGTCTGGTTCTTATTTATAGCCCTCAGTAGGAAATTTCTCAAACAACCAGCGAGCACAGCGGATATGAAAACATTGCTGCTTATCTATCCATAAAATTTGACTGGTTGTCTTTGATTGAAATGGCCCACCACACTGTTGCAACAGCCGTGTCTTTATACTCATGAAATAGCTGTTTTGTTCTGCATAATTGGTTTGGTAAGTGGCTTACAGGGACATGCGGAAAGGACTGGGGCAGATAATGCTCTCCTCACAAAGGCCACCAGTGACTCCAAAGACAGGGAAGAAGAGTTTTATACTTGTATGTGAGACGGACGGACGGCTACCACATAAGACACACATCATCTGAGCTTTATTTTGGCCGTTCTCGCTCCCACTAAGAATAGCGAGTATTTTACATTGCGAGAATTTTGAATGCATGTCCGGGACTTCTTCAGAAAGCAATCGTTAATTAATTGTGAAATAGGCCTTTTCAGTGCCAGACCATAGAACACAAGGTTGAAATGTCTGAGAAACACTCTGTCAATATTTCTTTTGTGTGCGTATCGATTGGTAGACACATAACCTCCGTTTAACTTTAGCTTTTTGGATGGGTTGAGAGCAGGATGCTTTTGTTTCCATTATTATGTTCCCCAAAATCTAGTTTAGCCTGTTGGGATGAAAAGCTTCTCCTGGACATTCTCAGCTTTTACAGGTCTGCAGTGGCTGGGGTTGCACTTGGATTTTTAAGCGTTCAGTGTCCTCACTGCAGACCTTTGGACTGAAACTCTCCCAGTGGATCAGAAGGTTTGTTTACATGGCCAAGAAGCATATTTTTTCAAAATAAAAGTGATAAATACCGAAGGTGACATTCAAACTGCACAAAGTTTTAATTGGATAAAATTTCAATTGGGACTTTGTCACCGTCACCAATATAAATAGTGTGTGGTTATGCATGCAAGAAGAGTTTTAGATGAATTTTCAACGAAAAAACGTGTCCATTTTATTTATTTACTGAGCTTTCTGCACAAACAAACTGTACCATCCTTTGGGCTTCATGTACTAAAATTTCACATATTTTAATTAGCGTTATACTTTGTACTGCTGTGCTCACAGTGAAAATCAGAGGCCTGTTGATTCATTTAAAGCCTGTTGTCACTTTAAAGATTTGAAACTTTTTAGTTCATATTTTTGTTCAAAACCGTAAAATATTTTCTTGGCCCACAGCAAGCAGCTTGGCAAACTGTGGATATCTTCTAGCAAATACTGAAATAATTCAAATGTTCTCTTGTATTTTTTGAGGTTCTCAATGTCTGCATAAAAGGAACTTGAACATACATCTTTGTGACAAAAAAGAAATAAACAGTTATTTTTTTATGTTTGTTAGAAAATTGTATTTTACACATATCACCAAGATCTGGCAGAAACGCACCTTGTACACATTCAGTTAAAAAGAAAAGAAAATTTGCAATCATACAGAGTCAAATCTACAAAGGTGTCCATTGTTAATGGGACAGTCAGACTTTACTAATTCTGGTAGCTTTGTGTCCATCTAATTTAGTTTTAGACTTCTGTCAAAAGAAAACTATTCAGGAAGTCTTGGTTTTTGTCCAATCAGCTGTTCATGGTATTCCTAATGAGGAAAGGTTGCATATTTCCCATGTTAGCTCTTTCTGATTGTACAGGCATGCACTTTCAAAATCAGCAGCAGCAAAAGCCTGTGGCAGGTCACTTGATTACATTTCACTTGTACTTCTTTAGGCGTTTTGGGTTCTGCTTTTAGGGAAAACCTTCTTGAGCAGCCAGATCTGGATGTGTTGGCAGTTTTTTTTTGTTTTGTTTTTTTTTGAGTGTCCTCCACTTGTAAGCTATATTATCTACAGTTTATTGTCTTATTCCACTCTTGTAACACCTCTACAAATCCCTTCCCAAGCCCATAAACTGCTACGTCATTCTCCTTAGTCAGCTTTTTCAATCTCATGACCAAATCAAACTGAACGTCAGACGTTTTAACAGGACAATACTCTTAAAACACTTAAAATGCAGAGGAATTATGTCCTCATGGTTTGCACCTGATGTTATGCTAATTTAAATGGAGGAAAAATTAAGTTTGACCTAAAATCGATGTTTTATCTCAAAGACAGGAGCGAAACTGGTCATAGCAACAGGGTCAAGGTTAAAGGGGAAGATGTAAAACATGGAATAAGAAGGAAAGGGAATGAAACGGATGAAATCTGTCTTATTCCACATGGCCGCAAAAATTCCACCCACATTTTCTCTCGCACTATTTGGAAGATGGTGGAGTCATCTTTTTTTCATCATAACGTCTGGAAACTCAACACTTGTCACTTATTGTGACACACACAAGAAATTCAATAATGTCTAATTTTGCAGTTGTGTGTTCTTGTCAAAGTCGGGGCTATTTAATTTCAAAGAGCAAAAAAAAAAAATGTCATGAAAAAATAATAAATAAAGCTTTGAACTATTGATTCTTTTCTCTGCCTTTGAGATGCTTTATTTTGAAAGCAAGTCAGACTGCTGCATAATTTGAAGCTGATATGAGAAGTGTTTTTGTTGGCTTTTCAAAGCAGAGTGCATTATCATTCATAATTGGGTGATATTTTTCTTTTGAAAAACCTGTCCTGTCATAAATATCTTGATATTCGGAAAACTATATGCGAGAATGTTATTAAAAAAAAAAACAAAGGGGGAATCTTGAAAATACGTATAAATGTTTGCTAATTAGCTATTTTTAGGAGTGGAAAGACATTTGGTTGTGTTCAATTAACTTTCTATTATCAGTTGTGACGTTAACTACACCCAACCTACTTTGAAAAAGAAGAAAAAAGTATTTCATAGACCTTCAATGTAAATGTAACTACTTACTTTGTTTATCAGGTACATCTGTTTAATTTCCCGTTAGCCCAAATAATTAAACAGGAATCATGTGGCTGCATCTAAAAGCTTCTAGATGAGTTAAAGACGCATTAAAACTGAGCATCAGAATTAGGAACAAAGAGAACTGAAGTACTTTGAACATGTTATGGTTGTTGGACCCAAATGTGGTGATCTAAGACTTTCAGAAACTGCTGGCCCTCTAGGATTTTTCTGCACAACCATATCAGGTTTACAGAAAATGGTCCAGAAAGATAGTAAATATCCTTGAGTGGCAGCAGGTGTACGGGCAAAGATCCCCGTTTACGTCAGTCGTCAAAGCACATTGGGCAGAATGGTTGGAGATATGCAACCAATCTCATGAGCTCCCAAAATATGATAGCATGAAACTAGAAAAATGCTACATGATTGGATTTCTCTCTAAATTTGAGCTGAGACATTCAGATTGTAAGAAGTTGGTGTGAACATGAAATCATGGATTCATCTTGCCTGATCAGTTCATTGATGGTGAAATGGCTACTGGAGATAGCCATTTCACTCAGCCTTCCTGAGTGTTGTTATTCAGCATGTCTATCCCTTTATTACCTCAATGTGCCCACATTGATAATGAATTCACTTTACTCCAATGGCCTTTATAGCCACAAAATCTTAATTCAATATAGCAAACTTTGGGATGTGGCAGAACAAAAGACTTGCATCATAGTTGTCCGGTCAAAATCCTTGAGGACTGTGAGTGGTATATTCTTGAAAGGCTTTAATATTTGCACCCAAAGACTTTGTATTTTGTCTGCCATTTGTCACTTTACCTTTGCTGCAGCTTCCTTTTGCAAAATAGTAGAATGGATGTATTATACTCACAATGTCTCTGCTGTGTTGTGCAATACTATATAGAAGTATTACCTAGAATTTTGTGATTCTCAGGACATCTTGAACAACCTGGACCCTCTGGGAGCTGGAGATTTGGACGATAATGATCTCATGCTGGATGTGGACCTCCCAGAGGATAGCTTGCACGGTCAGCACATGCACGCACACACACATGCACACGCACGCATAAACACTTTCTGGTGTTATTGCATTTACGCCACATAAGGCCATGATGAATACTTAAGTTTCTGTTGCTGGGGGTTGTCCATTATTTTTGTATAAGCGCAAACCTCCAGCAAAACTGTCTTATCATAAATGTAAATTAATACACTGCCAAGGCCTGTGCTTTCCATTTCCAGTAGTTCTTCTGTGGGATATAATGGTTTGAATAAATTGAATCCTGCTTTGCCTTGGGTGCATGCTTGCCATTGCAACATCCATTAAAGAAGTTTAATAGATGCCTTGTTGTGTATTTCGTCCTATTACTCTTTAAATATTTGTCCTGTTTTTTTTTTTGTTTTTTTTTTAAAGAATTGTTAAATGACAACTCCAGACTTTGACTGAATGCTCGTCCGCTAACTTGGAACAGTTTTTCTACCCAGCTGTCTGGCTTTGTTTTATGAACAGATGCACACAGATGTGCATGATTGACAATTACTGTTGCGTGAGAACCAGAGTGCACTTATATAGAAGCGGCTCAAACATATGTTTCCCCCGATGACAGCGGTTCGATGCTGGCGTGATTGCTTTAATAGCTTAATATCCGCACCTCACATCGCCAACTATCGCATCTGTCAAAGTCTCCTAAGTTTTCCGATTTTCACTCCTCAAATACAAACATGTAGACAGCGATCTCATTAAGACAGAATAAATGGTTTCTTTGTGGGTGTTAAAGGTAACCAGGTCTCATACTATTACTACATAATAACAGTGCTGACATCATTATGCCCCTTTCAGGTTGTGTTGCATTATGTTATTTTGGTAGAGTGAAAAGAAGGGTCGAGGATTGACCTTTTCCTGTCATGAAATATAATGAATTCTTGGAAATGAATTTTCCCTTGTCATTCTTGAAGCCAGGCGATTCATTTCTAATGGGTTTGATGCAATAGTTTGCCGTGAATGCACTCGCCAGGCTCGGTTTGTTCAAACAAGACTCCCTTTAGGCGCTATGAAATTTAATCTGCAGAGTATGTCTGTTTGATGTCTTGTGCGTATGAGCGTGCAAAGGGGCATCTGGACGCCAATGGCTGCTTATTGCAAAAACTAAGGAAATAATAAGGTGGAGCATTGTGTTTCAAGGCCAGTTTTTATGATGTCTGTAGCATCCCGCTTTTTTAAAAAGCTGCTTTAAAAGACTTGCCGAACCATAAACACATTCTTATATTTGCTGTGGTCTTCAAGCCCAGAATGGCTTGTTGTCATACAGTCATGTCCAGAAAAAAGGTGAAGTCTGAGGTTTTACTGATTTTTGTATGTGTTTCCTTTTGTTGAGATTGTCTTAGTTTATCATGAAACTTTCTATTTCCTCTTTACTTTTTTTAGAGGGTTCCATAGACCTGAAATTCTCCAAATCTTGTCACATTACAGCTACAGATTTCTGTGAATTTGATGGTATTTTATGTGATAGACCAACACAAGATGGTTTATAATTGTAATATTTTTTGCCATTTTAAAGTTAAAATGTTAAAAACTGCAATTCATCCTTTGCTATACAACAACAACAAGGCAATTTTTTTCCTTCGGTTCCAACGGCAGCTAAAGTAAGTAAGTAAGTAAACTTTATTTCTATAGCGCTTTTCACAGACCAGGGTCACAAAGTGCTGCACAAAGTGTAAAAAATAAATAAAAACAACATACAAAACAATAAAACACAGTATTACGCTAAAAAGCAAGTTTAAAAAAGTGGGTCTTAAGTTGTTTAGCTCGTCCTTAGTGCTAACCAAAAAAAGAGCATGAAGTGAACCAAGCTAGCTTTTTTAGATGGCTTCAACAGAAACCTGGAAAACAACTAACAAACTTTCAAAGCCGGATGTGGAGTTTGTAAGCAGTCATCTCCCTGTTTCTGAGAGCAGGAGGTGGCGAGCGGGAAGGGAATGTTCACACTGCAGGAATGTAAATTGGAGCGTCATCTCTTCCTACTCCTTTGCGGGCAGCAGCCATATTTATAGCTCTTACGTGTCACGGGTAGAGTTTGTGTCACGAGAGGCGAGGCAACGGAAGCGCACACTGAGGAGTTCAGCCAACTCCAGCCCACGGGGCAGGCGGTGCGATGTGGCATGGGGAAGGGAGATTCTTCTAAAGACCCTGACACAAAACAGGAAAAGTGGAAAGGAAAAGAGAAGAGAACTTGTGTTATGTTCTCATCCAGCTGTCAGGCTCCTTGAAAGGAGAGAGGCCACAGCTTTGCTCTCTCCCAGCTGGCGACTTCCTTCGCTTGGACACAAACCAGTCACCTCCCCTGCTCTCCCCAGCACCACCACAGGCGACTCTCTCTCTCTCTCTCCTCTACCAGCTCCAGTTCCTAGGGAGTTCCCAGAAAAACAAGGCCGTCAACAAAGACGGGGGTCAGACAGCCCAGGAGCTGGGCTGACTTTTCTCCCCCCCGGCCTTTTGACAAATCATCAGCTAACTGGGCAGGGTCTCAATTCTCTCCAGTCTGCTCCTGACTTTGTCTGCGTTCATGGATTTTGTTTTATTCAGTTTGTATTCCTTCCTGAAGGACTTTATCTTAGCTGAAAGGAGTCATTGGAGGCTCCTTAGTTCCTAGGAATGTGACGGCTGCATATCAGACCGGCTGTCTGCTTCTGCGCTATGCGGTGACGCTCTGGGTAAAGTATGCTAAACACGGCTGCTGAATTTCTTTGAATGAGGTTTGCTGTCTTTATCTGCTTCTTGCTTCTTTGAGCGTCTCGCACATAAAAGCCAAAGGTCATTGTGGTTTGCTGGGAACCACGCTTTCTCAGCTGTCAGCTTTGTTACCGTCATGGTTTAAGACGTGGCTGCGTAAGTGTCGCTGAATACGGAGTCGTTGGGAGTTTCTTTTCAAAGAAGAGAGAGGAGAAGTACTTTTTTAAACTTGAATCCAGCTTTTTCTGTTCTGCCCCAAGTATAAGTGCATCACACTTTTTTTTTTTCCCACCCCTATCTCTCTTGTCTCTTTGGTATATTACTGATGTCTCACCCATGCTCCACATTCTTTCCCTACAGACTTTGACAGCATGTCTCTCACGGAGGGCTCAGACAGAGGTAGCCGACAGGGGCAACGACGCAAGCAGCACCGCTGGAGTGGCCCAGATCACTTCTTCCATGACAGCAGGTTGGTCAGGCTTCCAAATAATAAAAAAAGAGAAGTAAAGGATAAAATCAAACTAGCGAAACAAATACACCAAAGCAAACGACATGACTTTTTTTCCCCTCTTTCTTTCAGGCTTCATTTCCTTAGTAATTACAACAATCACAAGACTTCCAGGTTTCCTTCTCGTCCCGTCCAGTCTGATGGGAAGCAGCCAGTCTACAAACCAATGCTGGACGAACTCACTCTGGAGCACATGACCCAGGACTGCAGCGTGCTGAGGAATCAACTTCTCAGGCTCAAAACGTTACTTCAGGTTAGACCCACCACCTTAAAAACATGCCTATTTAGCAGCTGAAAGATCTCAGTTTGCTTATGTTGTCGTTCTGTAGAAACACAATAGGTCTTAATGCTATCAGTTATTTTAACCGCAGTTGCACAAACATCGGTTTGTGACACACCGATCAGAGTTGTGGAGCCGGTCTCCGTTTTTTAGCCTTAATCTTGTCACATTCAGATTTCTTTTCAAAATACAACAGAACATATAAAATGCATTAACATAAACATAGGACTTTTATGTTTGGACAATTATTTTTTTCAGTGTTGCGATATTGGAAAATATAGTCTTGGAAATCCTGTTTTTTGTTTTATCCCCTCTTTACATTGTGTCACATTCACAGTTACATATTTTTTGTCCTATCAAAGCAGATCTCTCTTGGAAATGAGATCTTGGATCTCAATGAGACAACCTGTAAAAATAAAGGTTAAAAAAAAAATAATAAAGTAAATGCATTTGTAGGTTGAACATGAAAGACTTGCCAAATTCTCTTCGCAAATGCCTAACATTATTCTGCAACTCACCCCAATTTGATGTTGTTTGGTTTATTTATTGTACAATCAAGTACTTCAGTGGCGAATTGTTGAGCCATACGAGTAACACGACCCGGCATGTTTTCTTCATGCTGACCACCAGCTTGGTCACACACTGCAGTGGGATGGCATGAACCAATACTTGCCCAAAGATGCCAAAGTTGGTTGAGTTGGTCACTGGTATGAACTGTGTATCAGATCTGATTCCACAAGTATTCAGCGGTCAGCACTGTAAGCACCTACATTCTGGAGGTGGTCTGTGGCAATCCACAGTCTAACAGGGCGAACATTGACATCTTGAGACGATGGAACCTGTTCCAAGAATGAAGATTTGGGGTGAAGCCGGTTGCAGAATCCTGTCACAATATCGGCCTGCTTTGAGACTTTATTGATGGCACACCTTGTATTTCTAGTGAGAGAGATGCCACTACACACCATCCTACCACCTCCACAGAAACGCAAAGAAGCCAAACAAAAACTTCCTCACTTTTTTTTTTTTTTTTTTGCTAATTATTAATATATTTTCTTGCATTCCTGCACTCATTAGTTTTTAATATTAGTAGCAGGGGTGATGTGTGAAAGATAAGTGGCTGCAAAACAGGTTTTTACTATTACTTATAGCAAAAACAAGATTATTACGGAGTTGTTTTTTTTTTTTGTTTTGCTTCTCTTAGCATCTTTACATAAATACAGTCATTGGTATTAATAAAACTGCAAATTGTGTATTCTTATGTTAACGCTGGTATTTTTAAATGGCTGCCAATATTTTCCCTGACAGCGGTTTTTATCAAAAAGATAAAGCAGAGCGACTTCATTATAATTATTTTAGCCTTCTCGTTATCTGTGTTAAAGCTCACTCACTCTTTCTCTCTTGCAACCCAAATTAACTGCAGACGTGTCATAATTTCGTGGAGATACTGGTAAAGACATGTATCGCAAAAAAAAAAAAAAAAAAAAAAACTTTAATCCTGAGGTGGTTCAACCCAAAAGCAATTTTGGGAGGGATGAACACAAATGCAAGATATGCTTGAAAAACCTTATACAATGTCATTACATGTCGAAAACTTTTGGGTTTTGCCCTTTAAAAATACAGTGAGATTAATTTCAGTTTTTTTATTATTTTTTTTTTATGTGACATAATGTTGAAAAGTTCAAGGGACATGAATAACTAATTTAATGACAGAATCCCTGGAGTGTGGTTGGAAGCTTTTTTTTTATTTTTATATATATCACTGAATTATTTAAGAACCTGGTACAAATAAGATTATATACACTTTGAAACCATAAACAGGACATTTCTCAGACCCATATTTGAGTTGAAAACTGTAATTCTCCCTTTGTTACATGACAGAAACAAGGCAATATTTTCCCTCAGGTACCAACAGCAGCTAAACCAGACAAGGTCAAGTTTTGGAGCTGACCAAAAATGAGCATGGAGTGAACTCGACTATTTTTCTAAACGTCTTCAACGAATTAACTGCAGACATGTCTCAACATATTACAAGAGAAACTTTGTAAATAACCTCTTATATCTCTGTACTTATTTTGACTTTGGTTTTAAACACTCCAGTCATACTGCAAAACAGCAATAGTTGTTGTTGACTTGGAGGTGCCTGCTGGTTCTTTCGCTTATCAGGAAAAAAAGTTTTGACTTTTGAGATTTCCCAGTTCGTCTAAAACATTGATATTTACATTTGTTTTGAATAATATCTGTTTGCTGAGTTTCCTTTATCTCACTGCAGAGAAAGTCAAACCCTTCGATTGCATTGCCTCAGGTGCAAAAATGTTTCCTTCACCATTAACAAACTCATCATGTTTTTTTTTTTTCTCTCTCTCTCTCTTGAGCTCAAGGCACACACTGTGCAAGGAAGCCTCCTCTTGCTGAATCTAAATTTATCTTTGGCACATTGCTCTGAAATTCAAAGTTCTTTCAGATTTAGCTGCACAATTCCAGCGCAACTTTAACGAGCGCCAGACTTAACGTGCTCTCGCAACTGAGTGACAGAACGATAAAGACCGAACACCTTTCGCGACAGAATAAGATATGCCATTTGACGCCTTACATTTCCACTTGGAATAACTGTAACTGACATTTTGTCTTAAATTTTTGACAAGATTTTTCTTTTTTTTTCTTTCGAATTTTGACAACAAGAAAAGACTATTACTGGAGTATATACCTTCGAACAAACAAACAAAAAAAATTTGTTCGGTGGTGTTGTCAGCAGAAACGCCCACAAAAACCGCTGCTCCTGCGTAAGCTCCCTGAGGTGAGGACAGCTTTTGGATTCAATAAAATAAATATGTTGAATATTCGATCCCATACTGTGCCTTTGGTTTGCAGCACCGTTGGCTGGCAGATCAGGGTCAGAGGAGAGTCTGTGCGGAAGAATGAGGTTCTTTCACGGCTGTGAAATATTGCTTTTGAGGCATGCCTGAAGCAATTGATTCAGCTCACTTTGTTCTCCGCATCTGTTTGTTTGCCCCCCTCTGTGTGTGCGTGTGTTTCTTCTGTTTCAAGCTTGAAGAAACAGGGTCTCCAGCAGATGTTTGTGAGCAGACGGAAGACGATACCGCTGTGTCACAGGTAAAGAAACTTGAGGTTTTTTGCAATGTTTTTGCACCAAATACAAATCAATGTACAATGTTTTCCCCCCTCCATCTAATATTGTCTGCTAGTAGTACTTCATGCTGTATATGTCTGTGCTTTCAGATGGAGGCTCTGATTAAGGAAGTGCAGGTGCTCAGGGAGGAGCTGAGGGGTAGAGACAAGACTATAGCTCTGCTCACTCTGCAGTGCCAACAGCTACAACATCAGCAGCAACATCAGCAGCAGCAGCAGCAGTGCAATCAAATGGTGAGTTGGTATGAACAGGATTGATACATATACTCATAATGTACTCATTAGAGCCTAGATAGGTGTTGTTGTTCTGCTTTATGTTATACACTCAAATAAAAAAAAGAAGCTTTTTTTTTTCCAGGCTGGAATAAAGTCTAAAACTAAATAGCCAGAATGTTTTGAGGAAATTGTACTCAACTTCCTAATCAAGTCCAATAAGAAATGAAAGGTGTGATGGACTTCATCTTTCAGTAGTTAAGATGGAGAGAGGAGCTCCACTTTGTGAATGTCTGCATGGGAGCAAAGTGCAACAGTCTTCATCATCCACGAAGCAAAAACTGCGGAAAATCTGGAGAGATATTCGACACGATGAATACTATTGTTATAAAACTGGTGACAGAATCGATTGTCAAAATAGCAGTTTAGCAGTTTTGTCTCATTTTCCGCCACATGAGCCCGTCACCGTGTTTCACAGTAGCATATGTTCGGGGCAGGAAGGCTTCTGCGTGGTGGCTGAAAAGCTATTTGTCGTGCTATGTTCTGGGAAACTTCTCGAGACTTTCGTTTAACAATGGCTTTCTTCTTGCTGCGCCTCCATTCAGAAAATATTTGCAGAGAGCAGCATTAATGGTCGTTTTGTCGACGTGCTCTTCCACCAGACCTCCAAAGTTACAATAAGCCTTTTGTCTGCTTTCTCTTGTCTGCCCTGTCAGTTTAGGTGAATGCCATGCTTTGCTAAGTGTGTTAAGTGTGCACACAATCCAATTTTCTGTCAATTTTTTTGATAATTGACAGAGGATTGCTTTATGAGATATTCAAAGCTTGGCACATTGATTTATAACCTAACCCTGCTTTGAACTTCACAAATTGTTGTTGACTTATGCTCTCTACAAAACATCTGAGGCTTTTACAGAACAGCTGGATTTTGCTGAGGTCAAATCACACAAAGATAGTCTCTGTTTCCAGATTAAGTCACTTTTGAAAGAAAGTCAGCATCAGAACGCTGCTTATATTTAGAGGTATTGGAGTTAGGATGTTGGAAAGCAAATGGCTTTCACATTTTTCAAAATTTTGTTTGTAAAAAAGAATTTTAAAAAAATCAAACCCATTTCCTTTTTTTTTGTTATGGTTTACTTGATTCTGCTGTAGTTTGTATTGGTCTGCCACATAAAAGTTTTGGCTACGACATGACAAAACTGAATATAAACTCATAATTTTGATAGATGTTCCAATATATATATATATATATATATATATATAATGAAAAATATCAGACCTTCCTTCTGATTTCTGAAAATAATTGGCTGTAAAGATGATGTGTAATTGAATGTGTTGTATTATCCAAATCAACATTTGATAAACATTTTAAATTACCTCTGCATAACCGACTATTTTATTTTTATGGAAAGACACAAAAAGATTTTGAAAACATATATACTTTTAATGTCATTAGAACATAAAGAGTGTAAAAACACACACTTTTTTATTATTATTATTATTATCTAGCTCATGTGCTGCAAGCACTTTGTTTCTCTGTCAGCTGTTCAGTTCCTTCCTGTTAGTGTGTCTTTGAGATCTGTGCCAATGAAATGCTCCTAGTCAGCACAGTTTATGCTGCTTGGATTGTGCAAAAGGAGCATATTACAGACAATACTTTGATTACATCATCCAGTGTGACAGCGCTGCTGCTGCTAAGCTGCCAAACGGATAGAGAAGTCATGTAGTGACGCTGCTCATTTTGTGTGTGTGTGTGTGTGTGTGTGTGTGTGTGTGTGTGTGTGTGAGGGGGGGGGGTTAAATTGATGGCTATTTTGCACCAGCCCTACATGCACTGTTGCTCAAGCCTTCAAACAACATCTATTCTGTTTGATTTTGACTGGCTCCATTTCCACTCTAACATTCATTAGTGTTCTCTCGTTAGCCAATAAAAAAAAAGAAAGAAAAGAAAAAAAATCATCATATGCATGGCTGACATTATTCAAATCACTGCCACAGTGAGAAATACCAAAATGTCAAAGCAAGGACCTATCCACCAGCTTATCTGTAACATGCTGTCTGGCCAATTAGGATTAACAACCACCCAAAGCTCTTCAGTCTGCACAATATTGTTACACCCTTAACTTCCAACAATCAAAGAGACAAATGAACACTTTTTTTTTTTTTTTTTTGCTCTCTGGCTGGCTTTAATGAGTTTAAAAGTTGTTAGAGTGAAAAGAGAAAACAAAGGAAAATTTACTGACTGAGGTTTCTTTTCTTGAGGGAATCCAAACTTAGGTGAAAAAAACTTGGGTGTTATTTTTTTCCCGCTCTGATTTCTTTACACGTAACAACAGACTCATGAACAGGAGGGGCAAAAAGAGCCAAACGACAGGGCGAAAGAGTTTTAGGGTGCAGGCTGAGTGAGAGAAACTAGCAATTCCAGCAGGATTGTTTTTGAGTCCATGAAGGCTGATGGTTCCACCTGAATCAGTGAGTCAATGTCTGGGTGTTTGTTCTGAAATTGGTGTGCTGTTTGAAACTGTTAAGGGGCTGAAGCCGGTAACAGCTGACTGAATGCAACATAATGGAGAAAGGAAAAAATAAAAATAAAAAATGGAGGTGTGCGTTACAGCAAGATGTATTTTTTATTTTTTATTTTTTTAGACCAAATTGTGTGTGTACTTGGAGGGCCGAGATTGAAAAATGTGAGAGAAAAGCAGAGCTATTAGAAACTGAAAAATGCTATTAAAGTCCCACTTGACCAAAAGCAGCCTCGGGTTTTAGCCAGTGGTTCCCCCAATCTTTTTACTTATTATATCTAAATTATCATGTAATCGTTTCTCTTTGAACCTGGGATGGCTCACGTTGAATTTCCAATCATGTCCTTAAATTCTCATCAAAGCTTAAATAATCTGCTGACTTCTGGCTTTCTTCCGCAGTGAGCTGATTCTGTATCTGAAGTCTGAAATAGTATCTCAGAAGACCATAAATATATTCTGATGCATGATAAAAATATATATATAAATCAAATTAAATCAATGTATTTTTATTTTAGTGTGAGACAGATGGGGTGTAATAAAATGAGGCCTTTTACTGGGATCAGTTACAGTTTAGTGTGATAAAACATATAAATTATGTCAAATATAAATACAAAAAAAATGAGACAATTTTTTAAAATGAGTGTCATTATGTAATGTACATAATCTTAGCAGTAGTTTGTTATATTGACGCAGAGAGTTGATGGAGAGGTTGTCAGGGGTCTCTGACAAATATGTTAATGTTTGAAAGTGATTGTATATTGTATTGTACTGTTTATCTTTGAAATACATGCTTTAAAAATCTATTACACTAACCAAAGAAATGGTAATAATATCTCAATAATGGCTCACTTTGGTTTGAAATAAGTTTAAGCAACATTTACCTCCAGTCAGCGTTCATTTTTCATCTAGATCTTTACTTGATAAACGACTACACCTGCTATTTTCCTCAGCATATATCAATATTTCATGGTGGGCTTACTATTTATACTGGCGCCTGCTAGAAGCTTACATACTTGCATCATCTGCTTATGTTGTCTTTAAGCTTTTAATGATGCAGTTTAACAGTTCTTTCTCTAGAATTAATACTTCAAATCAGTTTGAGAAACAAGAATTAGGTGCACAAGCTTGAGTTCAGTGCAGTTCTGGCTGACCCATGCAGGTTTGCAACGGGCTCAAATAAAGACATGCACACGTTTATTGCATTGGTCATGGCATAATTCAGTCTGGATAGTCAACTCTTACACTTGTCAGAAGTGTTTCGTTTTAAGTGGTTAGCCTCCAGGCATTAACAATAGGTGCCTCCCATGTAATGCATCTAGGCAGGCACCTATTGTTCTACACCTCAAAATAACGGCCTCTTCTTAGTACCGTCAATGTGGCTCGTACCGCTGCGTGCCCCCTTCACAATATATATATCAAAACATGCAGCTCGATCCCATGAGGGGATCTATTGCTTTTGTTGGCATTTCGAGTAACTGTGGCGACATAATTAACACAAAACGAGCCAAATTCAACTCAAAACAAAAGTCTGACACAAAACAGTGCCACTCAAAATAGACGTAGACTTTCGTCTGCCCCTGAGCTGCTCTTTAGAACTACAGACATGGCGGAACACTCCGTTAATCCTTTTCCTTTTGTGTTTTATTTACCGTGGTCATAGCAACTGAACTAACGGGCGCCGGGAGAAAAAGAGCGATGGCGGTTCTAGTTAGCTGAGGTATAAACCTACTGTACAGGAGATGAATTGCGATCTGTTTATATGTACAGATTGCTTAATACACCGTCAGTTATCAGCTTTGAAATAAAACGGTTCTGGAAGTTGTTGGAAAGTAATATTGACATGTTGTTCAGATTGTTTTTTCGTTACATTAGTCGAATCTGTTTAGCTATACTGTGTCCTTCTGTGAAAATGTTGGTGTACATACCCCCCCTCCCCAAATATATTGTATGTTCTTTATGCAGTAGCAGATGGGGGTTATTCTGAGACTTAAGTGTGTGACATAAGCTGCACCTTTGCATTAAAGGATCTAAAACTGTTTATTACAGGAATAATATTGTCTAGGATGCCAAATAAAATAACGTGGACACAATGATTATTTTGAAGAAAGATCAGATATGGTGCTGTTTGGAAATGTTAACTATTTAACCAGAACAGATTCCAGGAGGATTAGTGAAGCACAGATTTGTTTCTGCCTCATTCCTCCTACCTGTTCTAGACTTTTTACAGGCAGGCCCCGTTTAAATTTCATCAGAAATGTTCTAGTTATAACTTCTTCTTCCATTACCGTTATTGCAGCTTGTACCGCTGCGTGCACACTCACAAAAAAGGTATCAAAACACATGGCTCGATGCTGAGATTGGAGCTATCATTTTTATTGGGGATCAGAGTTATGATGGCGACGTAAAAAGCGAAAAACGAGCGAAATTTCCAACTGCCGGAAAGAAGAGTGTAACTGACACAAACTGCCGCTCCTTTAGAGTGAGTAACGGAGTGGATTTTTGACCCCAAAATAATTTTGAAATCGCTCTCATGGCTGCAAAAATTGCTCTATTGATATGAAAGTCAGTCATGACATTGATATGCATGCTTGCTCCCGTAAAATGTTTTGAAAATTTCTCTAGGGCTGACAGTTTTCTGTCAAGGTGCTTCAGAGTGAAATCATGCGACAGTGTCAGGCTCTCGTCCATTCATTTTCAGACTTTTCTGAAAAATTTCAGAACTGAGCGCACACCATTTTTCTCTCATTGCTGCTATTTCTGTGAGTGAGCTACAGATATGAGTCGCGGGACTATTGGAGATGACAAATAGCCCTCTCATACGCTTCAAACGGTTTTCAGATCGGCCTTACGGATCCTGAACGGGAAGCAGTTGTTTGGACTGCTTTTTTCATCAAAACTGACTGGGTGTCTCATAAAGATAGGAATCTTTCTCCACCTCTCTGTCTCACACACACATGACAGTTAACAGAGGATTAATCACTATAGCAACAGAATACAGAGAAGGCAGAGCTGCTGGTTTGGACTACAAAGACTCTGTAGTTCTAAACATGGCAGAACACTTTTAATACAGAGGGCAGAGCAGAAGGTCAGAACTACAACATGGTGGAACACTCAATTATTACAGAGGAGGGCTGTAGCAAGGCAGTTCATTAACATTAGCACAAACATTAGCATTTCACTGCCCCCCCTCTAGTGCACTTGCGCAGCAAGGCAGTTCATTAGCATTAGCATTTTTCCTAAAATTAGCTATTAGCTAATTTTCTTAATAATTAGACATATTTAGTATACTGAATGGAGCAAGTGAAATTAAAACATGCTAGTGGTGCTCCACATGCTACTGGCAGCATTTAGGCCAACATTAGCATTTTGGTTAATTTTAGCTTATGCACTAATTTTAACATACCAGATGGTGCAAGTCCATGTTAGTCAATATTCTTGTGATTTTTCACATGCTACTTTTTAATTTTTTAGTTAAGCTTAGCATTGATGCTAATTTTTTTAGCATCAGAACGCTGGGTCCAAACCGACGGGCACACGTTGGCAGGCCCCGGTTAAATTTCTTCAGGAATTTTCTAGTTTGAGATTATTGTTCTATTGAAAAACCTGTCAAACTTTTAACCATCTGACCCAAACCATTTCACTCGGATGAAAGGAAATCAGCTTAAATGATGAGAACCAACCCAAAGCTCACTGTGGCTCAAGCTGATCAGGAACTTCAAGATGCTGGAACAAAAACTGCTGTCCACTGTGACGGGAGCTTTTAGTGAATCGTGACATAGACGGGCACCCAATCATCACCTTCAAACATGACTGAAATCTGCAGGCTAAAGGCCTTTACGGTCTGATGAGAGAAAGATCGAGGGGTATTTTTAAAAGTTTTTTGTAGGATTCAATGTGCGGTTTTCAAATCTAAGAGAACTGCACCAGTGGCATCAGCAAGATCAAGAAATTCAATATTTTTCAACTTCAACTCAAATCAACTGCTACATCGATCAATCTGGACACAACAGACAGTAACCCCAAACAAATATAAGAAATGTTTTTTACTATAAAGATGTGTGGAATAACCTTGATGTCAGACTAGTAAAAAAAAAAAAAAATGTACGTACCATACCAGGAAGTCAACCAGTTTATGTTTTGATAATAGACGGATGTTGAAAAATTTAACCAGAATCATGGCTGTACACACTTATAACTACAAAGCATGGGGTCTCACTGCCGCTTGCCACATGACATTGACATGTTTATATATTTCAGTCTGTATAATTCAGAGCCTTTGTCTATTACTATACACCAAAGTGTCTCATGTTTCTTGAGCCAGTCTGTCACAAATTGAGCACAACTTTCTCTATTTCCCTCCCTGCGTTTTAGCCATACGAAGGTCAGCAAGTTAGATGTCGGTGCCGCCATCGGAGGACGTCCGCTTCGTTACAGCACAACGAAAGACAGATGGACAAACGGATGCAGCAGTACGACAAAGCCACCCAGACGTATTGGAGAACACCGAGTCACCCTGTGAGTCCAAACATCGTTCAGTCGAATTCTTCATCGCGGAAAGTTGAATTTGAAATGAAATCAAGTGGCTTCATGTGGATAAAGGCTCAATGATTGCTATTTTAGCAAGTATTTGACAACACTGCTGCAGTGATTCTGTGATTAAATTAACAGATTATCATGTCAAAAAAAAAAAAAAAAAAGTATCCTCAGACTGGTGACTGACTGCAACCATGCAGTGCATTAATCAGTGGAGTGCCTCTCCAGTCACCCACCACTGGAAAGACCTGCCAGGGAGGTAAATCACTGTCCTGGGTCTCCCCTCCCCTGTTTATTAAACCGTCTGTTTGCTTGTCACAGTGTCTCTTACTGTAAAACCACCCAAATCCAGTTCAGCTTGTTAATGTTTGAGTGATAAAGAAAGACGGCAGGGAGCACAGGAATGGAACGAGAGGGAAACCAGAGAAATGTTCATGTACGTGTTTTCCGTTTGCAGCGTTTTGCTCGGCGGCACACAGGTTTTCAGCCACTTATTGATTTTACAGCAGAAGAGCCACAGGCAGCATGATTAGCTAACAGTACACTAATTGATCCGCTCCCAGCTAAAAGGGTGGAACGCACACACAGAGAACCATGTCATGTTTAGATTTTATTTTTATATTTAAGGACAATAATGGTTTAAAACGGAAAATGACCTTATTTGTCTTTCCGATTGCAACGCGCTATTAGAGCCGTTCTCCGCGGTGGGAAAATCTTTGTTTTGATTTACTACACGTAGACACAAGGTATATTACCATCTACAGTACAAAGTAATCTTGATAGCAATAGCAGATTATGGTTTAAAAGTTTCCATGGCAACTATTATAGCAGGGCTCTATGCTCGACGATATTCATCTCTGTAGTGAGAGCATCTGTGTCTGACCTGTGCTACCTGCCACATAATAACTCAGTAAAACAAAATTCATTCAACATGTTCTTTGTCTGAGCTTACTATTGCTCTGAAAGGCTCTCTGCGAACCTTTTGGAACGTTGTAGCAAGTAAAAAGAAAAGAGACTACTGAATAAAAAAAAAAGAAAGCGGTAATAGTTGATCTGTACAAGAGCTCTGCATTTCACAAACATCAGAATCAAGCTTGGCTTTGGTATTCCTCCCATAACTGAACTCACTTTGATATTATTTAAAAACATATATATTTTTTTATCTTTTACTTTTCAAAACTATTTTTTTTTGCTTCTAGTTTTGCTTTTGTGCCATGTTGTTGGATGCCATGTTGAGAGAAAAAAGAAAAAAGAGAAGAGATAAAAGACCAGTCACAGACCTAAAACTAAAATTATTTTTCTATCAGGCATAATCTCACAGTGAAGAATTAAGGGGAAAAATGAAACTCTCACTTTGAGTTAAGTAATGTAGTGAAAAAAATTAATTGAACAAAAACACTTGAGGTGAAATTATCTGTACGCTTAGCAATCCCTTTAAAATAAGTGCACCTTACGCATATTTTATTTGTTTAAAATGACATTTTATAGTTGGTCACAATTCCTACAAACTACTGCTTTTGTAATCGGTAATTTTCAATTTCCCTTCAATTTGAATATGGTATGTGTCGAAGCTCATTTAACTTTTAGCACAGACAGCAAGCAGGATGGTAAACAAAATATAAAGAGTCTTTCATTTTTGAAAATTGCCACAGAGTCCAGTTGTTTGGGAGGAATTAAAAGAAAAACAATTTTCTGTTCATACGTAGCAAGTTTAAGCTAATAAGGCCTGTTAAATGCTACTGAGACTTTAACTTGAATCGTGTTCTTAAGTCAAGCAAAACTAAGATTGACCCACAGACACTATGGGTGGGTTTGGTGTGAAATATGAATATTGATGTCGCTGGTGCAAAGATTTTGGTATTGTAGCATTTTTTCCTAGATTTTTTTCAACATTTTTGTGAGAGCAAATTATTCCAATTAAATATGGTGTTATTTTATGCCTTTATTTACCCATAGAGATGTCAGCAGTGTTGTACATGTCTGTATCTGCCGTATCAGTGTTGGAGAGATCAAAGCGTACACTAAGATTTCTGGAATCCCTGAATTCAACCGGCATCTTTGCAGTGAATCCTTTTGCCTCTGTGTCTTGTGTCATGGGGTCTCTGTAAATTGCGCTCGCTTTCCGCTGATATTATCTGGGCCCGATGGATATCTGGAGAATTTAGAGGCTCGGTGCACCTCACACTCTTTGTTGACTCTTCCTAAACGGTTTTTCGCAGGCTTCACTGCTCTCCTGGAGAGAGAGAGGTGTTTGCTTCTGCAGGAGGAACGGTACTTTTGGTGGCAGGGAAACATGCATGTAAATGCATTAAAAGAAGACGTCACCTGCCTTAGGATGGTTTTGACAACAAAGACAACAGTTTTCACGTTTTAGCTGATACTTCCACAAAGTTCGGTTTATTTCCATAGAGGTAAAATGTCAGGTGTTTAGTCAAATTTGTAATTTCTAACAGAACTGAATACTTTCATACAGCAGCAGGTTTTTTTTATTTATTTATTTTTTATTTATTTTTTCAAAACACACAGATGACGGAGGACTGACAGAATGCCACAGAGGCAGACGAGGAGAGGTGTTTAATTTGTATTTAAAATAGAATAGTCATTAAATTTGTCTAGTGAGACAATAGAACTCAAAGCCCTGTATCTTGGTGTTATTTGTGCGCCATGAATTATGCAGTTGTACAGCTCATCTTTAAGAGACCATGTGTGAGTAATTAAGTGTTTCTGGGTTTTCGTCCAGCTCACTCTGCTGTATTTAATATGCTTGTCAAAATCAAGTGAAACAGGCTTTTGTTTAGGCTTTTAATACATTTCTAAAATCCTGCAGAGAAAGCTCTCAAAGCAAATGCATACCAATTTAAACCTAGAAGACTCATAGCCATTTAGACGTTGTTTGCACGTATTCTCAGCGATATAACAAGCACACCGGAAGCACAACAAGCCAAAATAGCCCCTCGCTCGGACGACCTGGCACTAGACCTCAAGCTGCTTGGATTCGCTGGATTCCTTCACTTTTCCTCCAGACTCTGGATTACCGTTTTCTAAAAGGAGGAACAATAGTCAAGTTCTTTTTCTCCTCAAGCCATATGGCACTTCTGATAGTTTCAGAAGTGTTTTATCTAGGAGTGGGTTTACTCAGTGAAAGTTGTAGAGTCATTTCTCTGACTCCAGCAACTGTCCAAGTCTTGTGAATTTTCCCCAAAAGAGTTGAACGGACTTTGTTTCGCAGTCGTCTCGAGGCTGTGGCTGTCCCTGCGGCTCGAGTAATTTAATTTGTGTACTTCCCAGTTATAGGTTTGAACATAGCCCTCTTCTTTAGCATTAATCTTTATTGATGGTCTCAATGACGGTCTGGCAGGGAACTGTCAAGTCGATGAAAGTTCAGGGTTCACAGACGAAACCATGGCAAAAGGCAAAACAAGACAGAAGCTCACAGCCTCGGAAAATGGAACAAAAGTGGAAAGCTTTTAAAAATATATATTTCCAACTAGATGAGCCAGACAAATATCACTTTTGTCTGCGCACCTCTCCAGTATTTGTTGATAGTCAATGCTGGAGGGTGGGATTATTGCACATTATTGCACAAAAGCAGCCTTTGTGAACACCCCCAAGTAGTTCATCGGGTGGAACTTTGAGGCCTGTTTTCTCATTAATCTAATTTGCAAAGTGCCAAAATTCAAATGGCCACATATTATTGTTTTTGTCTATGTGTTTGAAATGATTACAAAGCTAAGACTTCACACTTTCAGAATCTGTAAATGTCTCTAAACGTCCGCGGGGAGTCTTATGTAAAATTAAAGTTTTCTGAGAAACAGAATTTAGGGTCTTCATAAATTATAAGCTGCAATAATCAAAATTAACATAAGCCAATTCCTACACTACTTCATTTTGCATCTAAGGAGTTCATATAATATGAGTTTCATGTTTTGAATCAAGTTAGAGAAATGGATTACCTTTTTTAAATGATTTTGATTTTGGTTTTATATTCTATTTGAAGGACTGGCCGAGTATGTTTGGAATCATGCAATGCAGCATTTTATGATCATCTGCATGCAATCTAAGTTGCATTCTTCCAAGAAATATGGGGCGAAAAGAAAAGATACTTACTAAAATGGAAAGAGTTGCAAGGCAATGTACAAGATGCGCATGATATCGGTCAAGCTTGTTGCAGCTCATCACACACCAGGCGTCACATTAGAAACCACTGAAATGTCACTTTATAGCAATAATCTGTGTGAGCAGCTCCCCGGAGGAATCACAGCAGCACAAACAAAAATAATAATAATAATAATAATAATAATAATAATAATTATGCTTTCCCTGCCGTCTCTTTCTTCTGCAGCGACTAAAACCTGGGTGGGTATCATTTTTAGTCATTTCACATTTGCCACAATAGAAAAGGCGCACAGCTTTGTGTTTGTCTGCCTGCGTTTCTTTGGCCTGTGTGTAAGTACGAGAGCAGGATGTGCCACACGCACGCACACACACACACACACACACACACACACACACGCACACATCTCTTGTGCTTGAGTGTTGAGTGGGGAGCACGCTCGGTGAATGTGACTGAACAATGAGTTCAGCCGAATGAGGACTGGAGAGACGACCTTGCTTATAACCCAGATAAACAAAGATGCAGATTAGCAGCCGCTATGAAACAAAAGGCAGCGGAATAAGCAGTGTTACATCAGTGGCAGACAGAGAGGATAATTACAGCCGCCCTCCCACTCCCTCTTTGCTTCTCAAACATCCTCCTCTCTTCTCAGAGCTTTCCCAGTGCCTTTTTTTTTTGTCACTTCTGCTCCCTCGCTCTGTGGCTCGCTTGCTTCAGTGATTTCTCCTGCTTGTCTGCGCGTCTCCCCGCTTTTTGGCCCGAGATTGTTTCCCCTCTCGAATTCTTAACTTTCGCCGTAATTGGATCAATTTTCCGTCACCGGCAGCGAGAAAAGTGCGGAGAGAGATCAGTGTTTAGCTGTAGGTGGAAGGTTCTCCCCTCCCGGATCCTGTTGTTATTTCTGCTCTCGCGTTTGCAGGCAGACGGCCGCAAATGCACCCCGTCTTGTGCGTGCTCGGCGTTTGATAGGTGAGGATTTAATTGCTAAAGTCAGTGAAGTGAGTCACTGTGGTCAGACCTAAAGTATTTATAATAGCCTGATACGTAAAGCTCGGCGGATTAGAGGAGCCAAACAGGCAGAATAAAGGCTGTTAGAGACGGCGTGTTGTCAAGGAAGTAGGTATATGGTAGATAACGGATGGGAACTTTTACTTGGCTTTTTAATTCTCGTCCTACTTTCACACTATCCGCTTAAGGAACACAAGAGGCTGACTAACACATCTTAAAAGTGAGAGTAAGAGAGCTAAAACACCAAGCCAACAATCTGCTGCAGGCATAGATTAAACACTGGAGGTGGCAGCTGCAGGCTGCCTTTGTGGTGTGCTGAACTTATTTTCTTTTTTTTTTGTTTGTTTGTCATGTGTAATCCTTATATGAGGAGAAACTGAACAGGTGGTCTGGTTCTGTAACACATTTCACATGTTGGTTCACCTGTTGTGTTATGTCTTCATGGACTTTGCATAGGATGAGATTACCAGTTAAAGCTATAACAATTATCAGCGTTGCATTCAAATGCATGTAGACCGTTACTGATTTAAGTAGCCGGCAATTTTTAAGTGGCAGGTGTTGCATAGAGTACAGTTCTCTACTGCAGAAATGGAATGATATTGTTGCAAAACCGTGTTTGGAGCATTAAAACTGGTAATCGTTTAACTTTTTATCGGTGGCTCGCTAAAGTGTCGATATGTGTTGAACTTTTTCACATTTGTCAGCTTATAACAACAGTGTCAAAAGCTCTGTCACTCAGATTTTCAGAAATTAAATGTTAGCGCAGATGCACTAAATGTTTAGCGTCTAGACATGAACCGTCATTTTAACACGTTATTGTGCTTCAATCTGAGCCCAATTATTGTAGCTCTGCCTGTTTAGGTCGTGGTCCGGCTCAGGTCTTTAAGGTTTACTTGTAAGATTGTATTTGGCTCCATTCATCAACTTTACCCACCTTCTGCAAAAGCCTCCCTGTAGCATGACGCTGCCAACACTATGTTTCAGAGTGGAAACGTTTTATTGAGGGTGTCCGACACACAGTTTTCAGCTTCACATAGGGTTTTGTACATACGCTACATGGCTTACCACTCTTTCATGAAGGCTGGGTTTGTAGAGTACACAGCTAGTAGCTCCCATTTACCAATCAATGTTTTCTTTTTTTTGAAAGGCTTTGTTGACTCTAGTGGCCTTAATTTGAGAGTGGTCAGAAAGGAAAGTGTGTAATGAGAGAGGAGGGGAAGATATGCAGCACAATTTCATCAGGTCAGGAACCGAACCTGCAACAGCCACGTCGAGGACTAAGGCCTCCTCATGGGGGTTGCGCTCTACGCCTGCACCACCACTGGTCAGTGTTGGTGGACATCCGTGTCTTGGTACATTTGCAGTTATCTCACATTCTTTCTGGTTATCTCAGAAACTCTCTTGAAATGTTCTTGTATACCCCGACCCTGCTTATCGTATCTTCAGAATCACCCCTGACCTCTGTGCTGTGCCCTTTGATCTTTATGCTGTTTGATCATTGATTAATAAAAAAAAAAGTTGAAAAACAAGTATTCCCTTATTTTACTTACTTCACTGTTGATAGATTGCAGTTTGTGGTTGTAATGGTAAAAAAGAAAAATGGAGTTAAAATACATTTGCAGGAAAATCTTTGAATTTTGACAGCCAAATTCAGCTAATACAGTAGGTGTTCTGGCACTAAGTTAAGTCAAGTGGAATACCAGATTTATTAAGGCCGCCCCCTTTGTGCCAATGCCATAGTTCAGCTGTGCTGTCGAGGCTCAGCCACACAAAGGTCTGATGCATTTTACTAATGACATATCAAAAGAATAACTTCAATATTCCCCTTTTTGTCACACTGCTCTCGCAATGCTCTCTCAGCCCTTCATCTGGGAGCATTTATATTGATGGAAAATGCAAAAAAAAAAAAAAAAAAATTGATGGAAAATTCAAAAAAAAAAAAAAAGGCTGGCTGAACTGCTGCACAGTTCTGTGAAATGTGCTCGATGCTGTCAGGATTGTTCATAAGCCCTCAAGCTTACTCTTTTGTTCTCTTTGCCTGGTCCTCTGCAAATGAAGCCTTGAAGTGAAGTTCCTGCCAGGACCTCCTGCTGAAGCTGTTGTTGGTGTTTAATAAAGGCCTGCGACAGAAACATCATCCTCCTCCTACAATAGTCACACTGGGAGGCCTCCATAATGGTGTCGACTGTACCTGCAAGGGAGATGATTTTTTATTTTTTTTCCCCTGCTTTTGTGTTGATGTGTCAAATATATAGTTTGTGTGTGTTACAACATTATTTCAAGAGGCGGCTCTCTGCATAGACGAGAGGGAAGCAACAATCCGATAGTTTGTTTTTTAAATCTCCCCAACATGAATTCAGAAAAAAAGCTTGGAAACTACATTGCTAGAAACACGCAAATGGTACCAGGATAATATTCTCAAAACCTTGAAACGTACCGTGTATGTGGAGTTTAGTTTACCTACCAAAGCCTCATAGCAGAGCATTTGCACCATAGGAATTTTATTATTATGGTTAAAGACAGGTTTAAGTCGTTCAACATGTCTGAGTTGTTGACTTGGCCTTTAAATGTCCAACATTATAACTCGGTGGCGTAGTTGTGCGATGTGATGGACCGTCATGTCTTTCCACTGGCTGCAGCATTATTTCTGCTCATAACATGTTGCCAGAATCTGCATCTTCAGGAGTCTAGTAAAGTCTGCACCTCAATGGTCAGGGCCGTGTTGACATCAAAAGATGGCCACTATGTTATTGCTGTAGACTTTTTCTTCAGTAACAGGGTGGTATTCTGTGCCTTTATAATATGATCACCTCAACTTGGAGGATCTAAAAAAAAAAAAAAAAAAAAAAGGTTTTAGATAAGTTATGTGCAAACAGTGAAAACATGGCCAACTCAACATCTGACTGAAAGGCTCAGTTTAGCTTCAGTAACATTTATTTGAAGGGGGATGAATAAGACTGACATAACACCTGTCATGAACATGAATAAGCCTTCATGAATATTTATGACTGTTGTCATAAAGCGTCATTCGGTAAATTATGACACTTTTAATACAAAGTTG
>NW_006799951.1:4274491-4302260 GCF_000485575.1 Poecilia formosa
TGTCATGTTTATGACAGTGTCATGTCAGTCTTATTCAACCCCCTTCAAATAAAGTGTTACCTTAGCTTCTGTCTCTTTAAGGCCCTGTTCTGAGTACACTGCAAACATTCTCAAACACAGAGGATGCATATGTACTTTGAAGTGAAGCCTGGCTGAGATCTTATGCTATCTCGAGTCAAAACTTCTTGAGAGAACATTCCTTCCCCCCCGTCCCCCCCATACATCATTGAATAAATGAATTTATTTCTCGCTGAATATTATCCCAACACCTCTCTCGGATCCAAACAGCAAAGTCAATCCCGACATAAAAAAATATGTAACTCTCTGATCTAAGCAGAAAAGCCTAAACTTTAGGGAACAGCAACCATGCGTGCCAGTAAAGCCCACAGTCAGGCTGGACTGATCTGTGTTGTTACAGAGAACCTTTCTAGTCGATACAGCCAGAGATGAACAGCCTCCATGACTGGACTGTCCCTTCTGCCGCTGCTGCTGCTATGCTTATTACCACACGCATAGCTTCAGCGCTATGCATCACATCATGCATTATGCAGAGTCAGGGCTGCACTCTGTCACATTGTTTCTAATGCACCTATTTCTGGTGGTGTGCCACACTTGCTGTAGCTCCATAGGTAAGATGCAAACACGTTACGCTGCGATAAGATGAATAGTGAGGAAACAAAATCACTGCATTACTAATAGGGACATGCAAGGTGATCAGGATGCAAGGTGTTATTGAGAGGGAGAAAAGCTATTATTGGTGCGGACTTAGCAGAGTGTTTACAGTTACAGAATGTCTTGAATAAATTAGGATAGAAACCATGAGAAACATAGATCCTCCTTTTCTTGTTCTTGCTTCTTGGACATACTGCCCTTATAGAATAATGCCGAGAAATTGTTTTATTAAATATACTCTTCCTACACTTGGATGTGTCCTGCATAGGTATTTCTTTTTTGTGTGTTGGCGATTTCCCTGCAAAGAACAACAAAACTTCAGATAACATAATCAAGTTATGCTAAGAAATAAAATTTTAAAGTGGCCTCACATGATGTATCGGTCTTTGCATGACAGAATGAAGGTTTGCATGTGACTTAGTTTTTGTGCAATGTGCTAATAGGACAGATCGTACTTGCTAATGATGCCTTGGTGCTTCACTATCGACCTTTTACACAACTATGCCACCAAATCGCATTGTGGGGCCATGGCAGATGTAGGAAGTGAAGTTTTCCCAAGTTGTTTATGCCAATATAGCCATGGCTTCTATGTGTCCATGTCAAAATAACTAATCTGTGGACATAGCACATCTAGGTGGGATTCATAGACAATAGTATTTCCAAATGTTGGAGATACTACTTAGAACCGACTCATAGCTTCTCCAAGTCTATTGATTTGATCAAATCAGCAACTTTTTTTTTTTCGTTTTCTGAATTCAGGCCACATTTATATGTCATAAACGGCACTTCATCTTACAACAGAGCAGACTTAAAATCATACAAAGTGTTGGCTACATGACGGCGGGACATTTTTCTCCATTATCAGCCGTGCAAACCTTCTCTAAATGGCAATATTTGCATCTCACTAATCTTTCTTTCTTTTGAAGTATATGAATGTTAATCTTTTTACCTTGTTAAAAGTGTTCGCTGCAAATCCGCATATACACCAAGGGCTGCCAGTCCTTATGAATGATTGCTGCTATCCATCTCAATCTTATTTCCTCATCAAACGGAAAAGGCTGCAATGACAAGTTTGCTTTGCAACCTTGTGTGTTTTTTCAGCCGACTGCGCAGCACCCTATGACAATTTTCACTGCGAAATCAACTAAATGAAAGCGATTTTAGGCTACCATCTGGTTTTTTTGACCAATTTTGCAGGAATTCATTCACACGTAGGCTGTGATCGTAAAAGCGGAGTGGGCTGCTTTCTGAAGTGCATGACGTCTTGTGCAAAGGGTCAATTACTTCTTTGAGCAGGACTTTCGGTGTGCGTGTGTGAGTGAGTGTGTGCTTGGGTATGCATTACTTTTTGTCCTTTGTGTCTTTGCTCTGCACAGGGTGTGCTGCCCAACCCCTTGCTGTCCCCTTGGCATGCACAGCAGCAGGGCTTGATCCATACCAGCATGCCCCAGCGCAGACACAGTGAGTTACTAACATTTTCTGCTTCTCTAACATTCTATAACAAAATGCATGTGTTCAAAAAAACTCAACCAGGTTTTCAGTCAATTGCGTATTTATTGTGTTTTTTAAGGGATGTGTTTCACAGCTACAGGCAAATTTTGCTCTAACCAGATTTTACCGGAGATTAGATTACATGAAAACTGGGGGAAAAAAAATAATGCACAAATAAAAGAATAAGCAAGTAATTAAACAAATGGAAAAGACACACAATGTATATAAAGGGAACACAAATTATTTGTTTTTATTGTTTTTATTTTGCTTTGTGAAAACTGTGATCTTCATTGTGGCCACTGTTGTTGCTGAGTGAAGAAGAGTCAAACTTGGCTCTTTTTGGTACAGATGAGGTGTTCAAAAATAAGATTGGAGGAAATAAGTGAGAATATTTTTCGAAAAGAGAACTCCAGACCTCTCGGGCTGCGAGAGAGCGAGAGAAAGCTAAACTTAGCAGACCAAAATTACTCACTTTTGTCCTTCTGAGCTTTTAAACTCTGTCATGGAACAAGCTAGATTTGAGGTAAGGGTATACACATTCTTGAGGGATTATTGACAGACTGATGTTTTTAGTGCTAAACAATGTATTTGATAAATATGCTAAACTCTGATTGTTCTCCTTTCTCTCTGTTCTCTGTTTTAAAACAACAGTACCTTCAGAAAAGCAACAAAATATATGGAATACTGTTTTTAAAGTCTAGATCTCAAACAACAACTGAACGCTTTACTGAGTAGAGATGAGTAGAATGATCCAAATTGGTGCACCTCTACTATTGATTTATTTTTCTTTTGTCTTTTTGTCGACTTTCAAGGCACGCACGTAGTTGTTAACTTAGTGATAATACATCAACTCCAGCTTACAGCAGGGATAGTTTCAATATATGATGACCATGAATAAAATACCAGCTCACCATTCAGGCAATGTATAGTCAGCCCTTGAAGAGTAAAACACACAACACACGCTTTGCTGCAAACACAAACCTGAAAGTAAACCAGTAGGACTTTATTAAAAATGACAAGACTGAAGAAATGTTGAGATTGTTGTCACAACCGTCTCAACTTATTGGGCATAACAACAAAGCTTTTGTGAGTGCAGTGGAGACGTGTTAGCGGGTAGACAAGGTAGGCAAAGAACAATAAGAATAGGTGAATAGCCCTCTGAAAATGCACATGTGAGTGAAAAACACAAAGGGAAGAATAAAGGAATCCACGCTGCTTTCTTGTTGTGTGTCTCCCCAGGACTCGGCCTTTTATTGATAAGGAATGTGGGGGAAAAAAATGTAGCCAAGGTACATTTATTTCAGCACAATTAAGTTATTTCAATGTTTATTTATTTCTTTTTTTACATACATAAATATATCACAGTTTTCAATGAAGGTGCTATTAACTGCCAGTCTAGTAGCAGTGAACAGTGATTTTTTTTTTTTTTTGAGAAAAAAAAAACAGAATATTTTGCCAGTGGAGGTTTTTTATTTTCAGATTAAAGAATTAGACATTGACGTTAATTAGGAAAATCCTAACCATACTTGACATTGCAAGGGTTTGTTTTTTTCACCTAACACATGACCTTGTTTTGAAGCTTTGTTTTACTTCTGGGAAAAACATATCCAGCACAGTAAAAAAGATAAATAAATAAAATAATAAAATAAATACGTACTTCTTTCTCTTTAACCTGCAGCTATTTTTATCCACGCTGCCTGTCTTCAAAGCCCCATCCTCCTCTCAAGTCTACACTGTCTGTCTCTCAAAAAATCTGAATGTGACTGAACCCTTCTCATTCGTTCTCCTCTGCCTTTGCCTCCTCATTGCATAACGCCTTTGGCTAGGAGTGGAGCATCTAGTGCACTACTTCACTGACACAGCGTGGTACAGTAACCCTTTCTTTAATGTGAAGATGCTGCTCCCTCAGACCAACACGCCGCTCTGAAGTTTTGGCGTCAGAGGGGCACGACAGAAGCATGTCCTTGTACAGCTGTTGGCATGATTTGGTTTTTCAGCTTTTACTTTGCATAAATTCTCCATTGATTTTGTAGATGACTATGAAGAGTGCTGCAGTGTCTTGCAAAACCTTTCTTATTCATATTTTTTTTGCCACAAACACAAACTTTCACTGGTTTTTCTGAGGTGGGGGTTTGTGATATGCCAACATAAAGTAGTGCATGAACATGGAAGAGAAATGATAAATGGTTAAAAAAAACAAACAACCTTTTTGCAAAAAAGGTAATAAGAAAAAAAAAACCTGCATTACACAATGTTTTGGAATAGGCTGAATCTAAATCTGATTATGAGACTTTTAACTTTTTTACAAAGAAGTACAGTAGATGTGGAAAGCTGCTAGAGACAAACCCCATAAGACCTGCAGCTGCATCTAGGACTCTGAAGTGTTGACGAGGAAGGCAGAAAACATGTGGCGCGTTTGAAAACCTTATTCCTTTTTTCCTTCCTCTTCAAAAAGTCATGCACTACTATTTTAATCAAACCCAGTGACATCCTCAAAAAACGTTCAAGTTTGTTTTTGTATTGAGATTAAAATATGAAAAGTTCAAGCATGAGTATGAAAATGTTTGTGGTACACAGATGATCAGCTTTGTGGGGTTTTAAAAAAACCCTCTTGTTTTCAACTTTGATTTGTCGTGTTTATTCCATCACATTAAGTCTTGTGCATGTTTTTCTTTCTTTTTTCTTTTTTTCTTTCCAGCTTTACCATTTAAGGTTCAAAAGTCGCTCACAGTTAGTAAAGATCCTGTGTTAATGGATGCAGATACGTTTCATACCCGGATTCCTCTGTGTAAAGCATGAAACAACTTCTCTGTTCTTTTAACTCCGATCCAGCCTTCAGCATGGTGCGTCACAATATTGACGGTTTCATCCAGGCTTTTGCTACAGTCATGTACTTCAGCAAACTCTCACAGTTTCTCAGTCCATATTTTCCCCTTCCTGCATGCTGTTTTCCAGTCACTCGCTTACTCCTGGTGGTGATTGAAGCTGCAGACGAGACAGATCGCAGTTGGCCACGACATCTTCCAGGTGCCGCAAATTGGCACTTGGGTGGATTTCTGTTAATGCGATAGCTATCATTAGAAGCTGAGATATTTACCTGCATGACAGTGAATCAGAAAGCTCCGAGTGATTGCTGCAAATTATTAGTATCTGAAGCAGACACCTGTAGATGCAAATAATTACTGGCTCCAAGCCTGTAGGCATGTCATGCCGCCATCACACACCGTCTCCCCACCAGCCAGGAGAAGGTATAAATACGCTGTGCCGTGTGGGCTAATGACATGCCTTACAATTAAAGGTGCCAGGTTACTGACGTGCTTCCATTAATAGACTTTTCAGACCGGATTTGTTATGAACTCCAGATGAAATGTAGAATAAAGTCGGCTTTTAAAGTTTCTCAGCGTGAATGCAGACGAGATCAAAACGTGAAATGGGATAAAAGTTGCGTTTCATCCACTTTGTTGATTATGCTCATGTCGCTTGTTAGCAAAGTGCATGGTGACATCTCCTGCTAATTGTGATTTGTCTTTTGAATTATTAGAGCCATCAAGGAGTTCTTCCCCTCTGACACTGAATATGGAAAAACAAACTAATAACACAGTGGATTGGCAAAGATAATATGCCCTTACGCAAGAAGCACCACAAACATTTATTCATAAGACAGTTTGAGTTGCAAGTCTTTGACAAGAAAACAACAGTTTCACTTGGCAGAATTGGTCCAAAAACAAGCTGCAGTGTGGCAGGGGACCAGGAGATGGAGCTGTGGTGCCTAATATTGCAAATGACCACTGGTGGGAAAATCCACAGCAAACCTGACCAGTGCAGCTATAGATATATATAATATGTGCGCATCCTTTGAGATTCTCTTACCTTCTACTCAGAGGAGCAAAGTTGTGCTAAGATGGGATTCAGGCTCATTAGTAGCTGTTCATGGTTTCAGGTGGGTTGAATATTGTAAGATCCTGCCAAGGCACAAAGATCCCAAAAGACCAGATGCTCAGATATCCAGAGGTAAAATCTGACGGCCACTGATAGTTCACAGATCTATGTGAAACTCAACGGCTCATGTTAGAAACAGCATGAAGTGTCTTTATTGATGTTCGGGGCTACTTAGAATATGAACACAAATGGACTTTTTTCTGGAATAAATCTGAAGCGGACGTGAAGAAAAGTTGAAGTTTGCTTGCTGTGCTATACAGCCCCTTGAATTTATTTGTGTTTTATCACAGTACAGCTGCACAGTTGGAAGTTTTTGTGGGGATTTAAAGTGATAAAATATCTGTCTGCATTATTTTATCTTTATAAAAGATAGATATGTAGGATCACAATATTTGTTGCAATAAATGTGTGTGATATTTAGAAAAAAAACAGCAGGGTTTAAGTATTTGGTCAGCTTTTGTAGTTTATTTGCTTGAATGCAGCAGATTCCAGTATTAAACAATAACATTGCAATTTTATGTTTTTCCTAAATGGAAATCTGAAAAGTGTGGCAAGAAGTTTCTGGGATAATCCCATCTCAACACTGTGTAGCTCTACCCTTCATTGGAGCTATTAGGCTACATTGCTATCAGCATTGCACAACTTTAGCCAGTTTTATTTGCAAAATATCTCAGTCAGGGGGAATTGAAAGTGTCTGTAAACTATGCTTTTCAATACTTGTTGTAGATTCTTAATTGGTTTTTTGTTTTAGGTTTTGACTTGGCCATCCTTACACATAAAATATGCTTTGATCTATAAAAATATCAATCTAATCTTGCAGCTATTGTTGTATGTTTATGTATTTTTTTTTCTCTAAATGAAGTCATTTTGAACAAAAGAGCAATAAAAGTTATGCTAATAATTTGCCACTCAACGTATACTATAAGTACCTTTAAATTTTATTCATCTTATTGGATTGTTGTCGTACTGGAAGGTGGAACCCCACCATAGTTTTATCAGTTATTTTAACATCCTGGAAGACGTTTCTTTCAGATGGGACAGCTTACCTGACTCAGCTGAAAAAGAGGGATCCCCACAGCATGATGCTGCCACCACCAGGTTTTAAAATGCAGACGGCATGTTTGATGTTCATAGTTATTTTCCACCGCATATTGCTTTTTGAATGTTTAAGGTGTTGGTATGTGATATGTTGAGGTTTGTTGCTGTAAAATTTCGTAAGTTCTGAACGATGTGGAAAAACCACTGTACTGTTTTGTAAAAACGATTCTTTTACGACTGGAATGTGAAGAGATCAGAAAGAAGAAATCACAGCAAAACCGGTCCTGGTTTAGACAATTAGCTTCAGTTTATAACTGTAAGCTTCTAGAAGGAAAAAAATGGTCATTATGATTTTGTTGTCTCTAAGATATCTCTGGTTTAATTGTCAGGTGGTTCAACAACCCCTCATGCAAAATGGCTCAGCAGAACCCAAAACTAAAGAGTCCAACATGAAAAACTTCTTCCCTGCTTGTTTTTAAACCGTCGTGTGTGTCGTTGCTTTTCCCCGTTTTGGGAGCGGTGAAGGGCCCGTCAAAGAAAACAGCCTTCATTTTGAAGAGTAAACAACCAAGTGGGGGAAAAAGGCAGAATGTTTGTATGCTTTCTGATTTGAAAATTCATTCACAGCAGCAAAATACTCGGCAGCGTGGTTACCATGGGGATCAAAAACGCACCACCTCTGAAACAATGACTATTTGCAGTTTTCTCTTTTTTTTATTTTTTATTTTTTTGGTTTATTTATTTATTCTTTTTCCTTTTTCTCCCGCAGCCTCGAACGCTACAGCCTTTCAACCCCTATCTCAACGAGCAGCCGCACCAGGAAAGACTAATAAAAACTCCCCCCACCGAGGGCCACAGTAAGCTCACGCGGAGCAGATCAGAGGAAGCGACTTGCAAAGATAATGACCGTCCTCTTGAAGCCACTAAAGTAGACGGGTCAGGGGCGGGTGGCTCTGACAAGCTGAGTCATCTGCCCAGGACCAACCTGCGCCGCCCCCGCTCCTGCGCTCCACGGGGAATAACTGGCACAGACGGTCCAGCGTCAGCACCTCCGTCCGCTTCACAGCTTGGGCAGAGAGCTCCCACTGTGCCGGCACAGAACTCTGACGCGCCGAGATCGGCTCGCCCTCGCACCCTGCAGCCTCCTCGCATCCACAAGCCGATGTCTTCACCTGCGTCGAATTCAGTCGGTGCTGGCGGCTCGGCCTCTCTGAAACCGGGCCGTTCTTCGGGGCCTCCGGCTCACCAGACAAAGCAGCTGCCGCCTCCGACGAGAGGCCTTCCCTGCTTCAACGCCGAACCCCGGGGGCAGGCTTCAAAGCTGTGTCAAACTTCACTTCTTCAGCCTCTCAGAACTTCAGAGCCTCGCTGAAATTCACAGGGAAAGTTGGGGAAGGTGTCATTCAAAGTCTTTGGGACAGCCAGGATCCCTTTGAGTCACTCCTGCCTCCCAAAGCCAAATAATTCCCCAAGGAAGCGAATGACATTGTCAGTGAAATTCAACCTCTTCTCCCCAGGCCATATTAGTTTTCCTTTTCCTTTGACTTATCTCGATAATTAGAGGTTGACTGTAGTTTTGTTCTGTGACTTGCTAATGGTGCAATTTTTACGTTGGCTGCCAAAACTAGATGGTAGGATGTGTCATTCAGAATGGATTTTACATTACAAGTCAATTTCATTAGCTTTGCACATGTCAATGAATACTGAAGGTGGAGGAAAACAAGTTTCACACTTTGCACTTGACATTTTTTGTTTTGTTTTGTTTTTCTTTGCAACACCCTCTGGCTAATGTCCCGTTTAAGATCCCAGGACTTGTTGACTTTAGACAGCCTTGCCCTTTGACACACAGGTGCATTTGGTTTTTAAACACAGAGTCGATGTGATTGTGACCTCTGCTGTGCCTTAGAAGGCCCAGGGGAAAAACGGGAGCGAAAACAAGAAGTGAGACTGAGTACGGAAAAAAATAAATAAATAAATAAAAGGAAGAGGAGGGCGAAAGAAAAAGTGAAAAGCACAGCAGCAGACTGAAAAGCTAATTTGTCAAAGCCCTCTGAAGCTTGTCACTTCCGGACAGAGAATATGTGCATGTGTAAACGTGTTTGTTGGTGTGTTCGTATGCTGACTGAAAGGGCTTTGAAGAGCAAAGGAAATCGGCTCCCCCACCATAGCTGTGTGTGCATCATTGTAGCTCAGTTCACTGCACTGTGCTTATATTTTCGGGTAAACATTACAAACTCTGCACATATTAGCTAAAGGGGTCGCCGACCCTCCGTTGAAATGCTTTATGATGTAAATATAGGGGCAGAGAAAAACAACACCCATCTGTTAGTGAAGCCGTGTCAATAACAGTGTGCCAGTCAAAGTAACAGAACACATCAGTGTAATTACGCTTAAAGGCATGAGAGTGTGCATAAGTAGAAAACACTAAGAAGAAAATAGTAAGTTTTATTGACTCAATGTTAGAGAAAGTATTTCTTTTTTTAACATCCAAACCCTGAAATCAGTTCTACAGGGCAAAAACCAGAACCAAATCTGTTGATGCTGCGATTTAAAGTAGACGTAATGAATAAAGTTCATAACATGTCCCAAGTAACCCCAAGTATTGGAAGTTTTGCAAGCAATTTGTTCCCATTATTCAAAGATTGAATCAAATTCGGTTTACTTTAATAGCATAGCGAGAGATTCAAAACGAATGTAATCTTCAGGGACTTTAGAAAACAAACAGATTTAGTTTATATACAGAAATATAAAAGTTTAAAAAAAGTGTCTTTAAAATGATCTAATTTAAGAAGAGAACACTTTGTGCTTTTGTAATTTTAGTTTCTTTCATGACCGGCTACGGAAACTGAGTCATTTTCTATATTTTAGTCATAGTCTTCTATGAAGCGCTGCAGTTATGTGCCTCCAATAAATACCTTTCAGGAAGAGGTCAGCTGAGGGATTTCATGTGATCCGACGTTATAATCTGACAGTTAAGTAGCAATGAATTAAGATCTAAATGAAAGTGAACGAGGAATAAACTACAAGTGAGATTTAAATGTAATTCGCAGAAATGCTTAAGTACAATGAGAAATACCACTCATACGATATGGTTTTAAGTAAACCAAACCACAGGGCATCATCGCAGAACTCATTATTTTTGGTATGCAGTTTGCACTTCTTCAGCTTTTACGGCCTTGTAAAGTGAACACTTATTGGCTTAATTGCAACTGCTAATGGAGAGAAAAACAACAGCAACAAACAAATAAATGTGCCTTGAGTCGTTTACCAAGGAAGGGTACTTTTGAATTTCAGCGATCTACTTGTAAAAGTACACTGAATGCAGATTGTTTGGTTAGCATTTAGTTTTGCTCTAAGCTGCATGAGTTTCTCATCTGAGCAGCAATCTGTGTACGGGTTGTTCTTCTGTTGGCTGGTCGTCTCCGTCCATGTTCAAACCCGGGAGGAACAAGACTTCCTTATGAAATGAAATTGGGCATAACTTATTTCCTTTTTTATTTGTCATTTTAAAAAATTGTTTTAATATATTTTGATAATGATTAATTTATATATTTTTTTCCTTCCACTATATGTTAACAAAATAGATGTATTTGTTATTATTAGAGCTGTACATTATTTTGAATTCCAATCATCTGTGCATTATGTGCACAATGGCAAAAGGCTGCTTGGATTTTGCTGGTTAATTAGTATATTATAATTAACCAGAAAACCTAGGCTTTAAGACCCAATATGCTGGAGCTAGCTTACAGTGTGGACATTGTTTTGAAAGAGCAGAGCAAAGACAATGCTGTTAAGTTCAGTTAGAGCTCAATATTCAACAATAAAATAACAATTACATGCTTTTCCAATATTTTGAGGTCCGTGTTGTATTTAAAATGCATTTCTTCTTTTTCTAAAAAAAACAAATTGACATTTTTCAGGCAAACATCTCGCCTTAATACTGCTTATTTGCTTTAGCTAGTGGGTGGGCAGTACCTGATGAAAACCCGCTGCTGGAGCTCTCTGGTCTGAGCAGACCTGTTGACAGCTGTTCAATGTTTCACATGCTGAAACAGAGTCAGTGGTACAAAAAAGCCCCCAGAATTATTCATTTGAAAAAAACAACAAAAAAAAACAAGCAATATTCTTATTCAGGTGACATATCAAACCATATTTCTGCCAACCCTAATCCTAAGCATCAACAGGGATTCATAAAAAAAGAAGTAAAGCTGCTGTCTTACTCTATCTGCACATCCGTTGGAGGATCCAAGCAGTTTTTTTTCTTTTCCCTCCTCTTTTCCTCTTCGCACATCTCTTCGGATAGATCAGAGGTATTAGCGGTGTGTTTTCAGGTAGCCAGCCTCTGGGGCTTCAGTGGTCTCTCTGCGGGTGTTTTTGGAGAGCTGTGTTTATCGTCCCTTCGCAGAGTCCTTTCCCCAGTCAAACGCTCATGAAGTGTCCCCGAATGGAGAGCAGCAGTGTGTTAAAAAGGCCTTCTGACAGCGACGCTGCTCTCTTCTCTGTCACGCCGCGTGACCGCTCGCTGTACGCCTCTAGCGGTGTCCGGTCTACTGCGTCCAATAATGCACCCCGCGCAGACGAAGTGCGACAGGCGCACACGCGCGCGCGCGCGCGCGCGCACACACGCCGGTCCAGCGTAGCGTGTGTGCGTTGTTAAGCGAGATGCTGAGACGCACGTGTACAGGAAGTGTTGCTGAACTCAAGGAGAGATGACAGTCGGAGAAAACGCACGCATCGTCCCTCACGGCTCCCACACGGTGCATGTGCATCCTTGGAACTTCTTCGCATTTTGTTGCGCTACAGCCACCGTCTTTAATGTTGTTAGCGGGAGTTCATGTGACAGACGCACTGAGTTTCGTAGGATCAACTAGCAGCTGTAATTACCGACGCTGCTTCCAAACGAGATTTCTTATGTCTTCTTTATGCAATTTTTTTTTTTTTTTTTTTGAAAAAGCCCAAATTTGTGGAAGGCAAAATTAATAATTTTGCTGTTACCAGGTCATACCACCTGAGCTGTGTATCTCTGCAGCTCCTCCAGAGTAACTACGGGCTTCTAGGGATCTTCTGCCTGTGATGAAATCTGAAAAAGTTCAAGCGGAGTGAATATTTTTGGCAAGACACAAATGAGTTAATTTAGTTCAAACTGATCCTGCTGCAGATGAAAACAAGTATTTCTTTAGATTACCCTGTAAGTGGGCAGAGACTTGTGTGTGTGAGCGAGAGTGAGAATTTATACAACAGACAAAGCATGTTTACCTGTTGGAAGGCTTGACATTGTGCCAAACCAGCCAAGCGGTGGACAGGGCTCTTTGAAGCCAAGAAAAACTTTTTTTTTACCCCAAATTAAATTGGAAACAGAGATGGAGAAAAGAAAACGCACAGCGTTAAACAACGAAAAGGGAAAGGATGAGATGCTGAAATGGATGATGTTGATAGGCTAAATGTTGTGGGCAGGTACACAAAATGCTCAGGATATTATCCACATTGGGGTCCAGAGAGTAGCCTGATCCTGTCAGCTGGGTCGCTCAGCGATGCCAAATAGGAGATCAGTGCAGCTTGTTATGTTTGCTCAAGTTTGTATATATGCATCTCCAGACACTTCTGGCTGCCAGCATTTGCATGTGTCCGTAACAGAAAGAGAGAGAGCAAGGGAGAGCGATGTGTTTTCCAAGGCCTACCCATGCCAAGTGAAATGGGTTTGTGTTGTTCTGTTTTCCCAATCTCCAAATCAATGACTGTGCTCAATTCAGCAATCAGGCCAATCAGCCACGCTAGCTGCGCTGTAGCAAAAACTTGAACAACCAAAAAGCTGCAGCACCAAATTTGATTAATTAGAATATGGGATGTGGTTTTAAGGCCAACAAATTACAAAGCTACTGAGCAAAAAAATAAATAAAATAAAAAGGTTCTGCAGCATTACACTTAATGACAAAAGAGTGCAGCGCTATTTTTTCTTTATTTTAGGCTTTTACGCATCACTAAAGATGCTTTCTTTTTTTTGCCATGCAACGATAAACGGCAACCAGGAGACATCTCTGAACTTACAAACAACAAATTTGTTGATGTTTCAGGTTTACAATGAAGCAACACAAAAGATACAAAGTGGTCTGATATGTTGTCTTTACTGTATGTCAAAGATGGATATATTTATAGACTCGACATATAAAAGTAGGCACTTACACTTGCTGCGCATCATTTAATTTAATAGCTTTGAGCTCTTTGCTTTGATTTCATAGCCAATTCTGCAATTGACATTTCAATTGGAAAAAAGAAAAAAACAGGACATGACGTTATCCAAATGAAACTATAGAAATTTCATAGAGAAATAAAGGGATTCTTTTTAATGTTTGATTTGAAGGCTGTTATAAAAACTATATTTTTTACTAGCCCCTCATGTGCTCATGACTAGGAGGAAAAGATTAAATGGCTCTTCTGATTTTAAGAGGCAGCTATTCCATAGCCACCTCAGCAGCACTTGATCATCTTTACTATCCAGCTGTGTGTTTTTTAAGCTACTAACCGAAATATAATTACAATTAAAAACCACAGCTGGGTAATGAAGCATGGGTCTCATACTTTTAATAAAAGTAGCATGACGGGGTGGGGGAATCAGCAAATTCTGCCAAATTAGGTTGATAATTTCATAAAAGGCACATTTGGGAGAACTCAAGGCCGACCAGTGACTTTTCACATAATTGATCTGAGGTTTGAAGCATTTAAATATTATTTGCATTACTAAGGGTGTAACATTACATGCTTTACCTGACTCTTAAGTCGCAGTGGATACGGCTTTGGGTCATAAAGTGAAAGCAAATGGCAACGTCAACGATTGTCAAATATGTTTAAGTTTTTCTGATTGGTTAATAATGAAAGCCGGTCATTCCAGTCTGGTCTGGCCATCTTCACACTTCCGCGTGTTTTATCATTGGCAAATGTAACCAACTCATGCAATGTTCTGAAACATTTTGCTACGGCTGTACAAACTATTAAGTAAACCTCACTAAAAAAAAAAAAAACATATTTGCTTAAAAATCTACAAGTAAAAAATGGAAAAATACAAAAGCAATATAAACACTGATCTTTTCCTTTATTCCTTATGTGATGTCAACGGATATAGGTACAGATGGGGGGTTTGTTTTTGCAAAGATATACCTTATTCTAATGAAGTAATGCTTTACAAATACAAAAAAAGTAGGAAAAAATGACCATGGCATTTTGTTCTTTTGGTAAAATGAGTAAGACTGATTACACAGAACAAACTGGCTCACAGGTTTAAGACAAAACTCAAAGTTTGATAGTGAAAATATGAATTTGCTCATCTTACTGCTCTTGCAGCAGCAGGATTTGCCTAACCTGCTATTTCTCGTACATCGTGAAATTCATTTGATAAGACAAATGCTCGTCTTATCAAGTTCGCCAGAGCTGAACCACCAACTAGACGTTTTGCAGTCATTACAGATGATGCTGAACAGTGGAGCAATTTGTATTTTCTCCCATATTATGCAAGGTTGCTGTACATTATCTGCTATATCAGCTGCTCTCAGCTGTTGCAGCCTCAATCCAGTGTAGAGTGCAATACAAAAAAAAGGCAGAATGTTGCACTGAATTTTTAGCATCAGTTTATGCAAATAGAAAAATAAAGCATATAATGCTTCTAAATATATATGAAGCACTTTACGCTGCACTAGTTGTACATGGAAAGTTGGCAAAATTTGTCATTTATTTCAGTGGGATTTTTTTTTTAGTTTGGATTTTGTATGATATAAAAGCAATGACCTAGTTCTAAATAAATAAATAAATAAAAAAAGTTTTTTTTTTCCATATTTTATGTCTGGATCTTTAAAATGCTATTTTGATGTGAGCAGCTTGTCTTAGATGGATGAAGAAGTGTGAGTAAAAAAAGAAATGTGACGCTGCGGGATCAGCGAGACGCCACAGGTGAACGCACACAAGTCATTAAACTCAAAGAAAAATGAACCTGCTGATCTCAAGAAGTTAGATTTTCAGTTTCTTCTGTCTTTTTTTTTTATTCCCTGTTGCTGGTATTTCTTTAAGAATAAAGTTTGATTCTGTAACAGATGTGCTGTGAGATAATTTCTTTGTCAATTTATTTCTGTATTAGTTCACAGAACCTCATCTAATGGCAGAAGCGGTGAAAAAAGAGAGCTTTCACAAATTAATGGAAATAACCTCAACCTAAAGCGAGTACAATACCATATCACTTTCCTCATTATAAATGTATTCTATATATTTTTTGTCAGATTAAAAATGTGCCATGCCTTTAAATTTTCCCCAAATCCATCCATGTTTTTTTTTTTAAATGTAATTAGATTTTGATACAAATAATGTAAAATAGCTGCACATGTCATAATTTTAATATTGATGGTTCAGTACATTTTTTTTAAAAGCTCATTCTTGATTTCTTAGCCCATTTTTCCTTATTCAGTTCTTCATCTTGACTCTTCAGACCCTCCTTTCCCTCTCTGAAATCCAAAATGAGGGCATTTGTACCCGAGTGAATTTCAGACTGTAATCTGGCAAATGTTATATCATAACATCTCACAGTGAGATAAAAATGTATTAAAGAGCCAAATTTAAACTCCATCTTGAAGTATACTATGAATGTCCACACATATACTTAAAGATGACTTGAATATCTCTCCACTCTTATGACTGGTGAGTATCAAGGGGTTGAATTCATCCATCCTACAGTTTGGTAGACATTTCCAGGCCTGATTTGTAATCACAAATAAAATCTGGTTCCTTCAAGTTTCAAAAAGGAAAACATAATTTAAAGATAACATGAAGCTGGGAATGACAGGAAGGCTTGGCTATAACTACATTACTGTTTTTTTTTTTCTTTTATGTTGACAGATCAAATTAAAGTAAGTAGCATGACTCATCCCTTTTCATTACTGTCCATGCAGCCTCCTCCTTGCATGTAGTACATTAAATAATGAAGTTCTCTCTTCAGATATGATGGCCGGGTAACAATTTGCCCAGCTCAAGGAGCAGAGTGACACTGTCATTAAAAAGTAGGAGATTACAGGCAAAAGGGCTTCTTTAGAAAGGGGAAACGGAGTCTTTTTCATATGCTGTCAAAAGTGCTGAAAACGTCCTCAGCAGTAATTTCTGAGCTGAGGGTAGTTCAGAAAGTGACAGCTCAGTATGGCAATTTCAGAAACGAATAGTAAGAGGATGGCAGACACTGAGGAGGAACTCGTGCTCCTTTTTCCTGATGTTGTAATCACTTGGTATTGCTACATCCACCACAACGGCTTTCCTCTGTTGTTTATCCACCACAATGTCCGGTTGGTTCGCCATTACCATCTTGTCTGTCTGGATCTGGAAGACCCACAGAATCTTAGCTCAGTCATTCTCCACCACCTTTGGATATTCCCATCTTTTTCAAGTACAAATTTTTGTTTTACTTTTTGCTCTCTGGTAAAATAACTGCTCTAAAACATAAAATCTTCTGTTCATTTATTTGTGCGTCTCTCATTCCAGAAAGGGTTGTTGAAAAGATCCCACATGTGCATTTTAAAAAAATAGCATCAAGTAAACCCAAATAAGAATTCCATTTTATCATTTATGCATGAAATTCTTTTGCCTGAAAGTCAAAAACTCTTCATATCTGTGCATGAATAATTTCTAGGCAGCTTCATTACCTGAGGTTGAGTCGGTGAAAAGCGGCTCAGTAGACATTGAAATTGTGTGTCCTAATAGGAATATAATACTTTCCTAAGCTTATCTGCTCTGGCTGTTTTAAGAGGTAATTTTCGCATACTGTCCTATGCAAAATATTTCCCTCATTTGCACATCTGTTTTGCCATTGTGCCAAATGTCCTTAAACGGCAATATTATAATATTTCACATAGTTGTTGTCAGTCTCAAATCTAAACAGTTATTTATCTAAAATTTTCTGCCTTTTGTCATGACTGCTGTTTATTTGTATTGGACCGGGTCCACGTTTATTATACAGGACCGAATCTTTGTTTATTGGCAAAACTCTTTGTTGAAACTTCACCAGACATGTTAAATCTCATTTGGTCCTTTATAGCCTTCGGTAACAAAACAGTCCAATGATTATGTTATGAGTTTAGGCAACGCTTGAATTGCTGAACTAACATGCAACAGACACCTGATATACATTTTAAAAATATGCATGTTGGCAGTCTTTTTCAAAATCTTCTGATTTGGAAATTATAACTTTCAGTTAACCTGGTAGTTTGGTGCAGGTGGGGAAACAATATGATGCTTAAAATGTATTTAATTGCGATAAAAATTATTGCTGTTTGCAAGTACAGTGATTATCTTTTTAAAACTGCAATGTCTGAGTGAAAAACAGACAATGCAGTTTTCCAATGTCTGTTTTGATAGTTGAATGAAAACAGGGACAAATGTGCCTCTTACAAAAAAAAACCTCAAACATTTTACAATCACAATCTGAATCCTCATTTGCTATACAGACAAGTTTGCATGTTCATTTTTTCCACATATAAACCGTCATCTGTTGTGTTTTAATGCACATTAGAGTCTACTATTTTTGATAACTAGACAGTATTTTCTGTTGTAATTTTGTCTTTACTATACAGTATATTGTTTCCTATTTACCATCCATTCCAGCCCCCCCACTCCCCCGAACTTCCGCCCACCTCTCGGAAACTTTGGGCTGAAGAATCCGGAGTGAAGTGAAGGCTGCAAACTTTCTATGCGGTGTTAGCTTTAACTTGTAGCGACGAATATTTATAAGCCACCATCTTCTTAATTCAGGATCGCTTGGAAAACCATGAAAACTAAAAGCCCATTATATATGGAAGACAACAATGTTCGCAGTATTGCTTTATTTGCTTCTGAAATACAATGTTCTTTCCTAGCTGTCATAGTAACTCAAAATGGAAGCAAGAAAAACGCATTTTGATCATGCGGATGTGACGTCAGCGCCGTAGGCGCAAAGAGCCCATCGGCGCAAACCACGAAGAAGAAGAGAACAGGAAGTAGTTGAAGGATCATGAAGCATAATTTTTTTATTGACTTGTTACTGAACAAACTTTAAATGAATTTTAATGAAAATACAGCAATTGCAAAATTAGAAATTAGCGGAATATTGTCAAAGTTTTGCGCATATTTGTAGAGGAAACTGAGCTAATATATACCACTGTAGAGAAACAAGGGTGACTTTCAGACAGTCGACCTTTGTAGTGCATGCCAGCTATACTGTCCCTCTGTGAGTCATTAATTATGTTATTAATTGCAGCTGTCTCTGTTACTGGAACAAAAGCAAATGTGACTGCAAAGGTCTAGTTACAGGGGAAATATACCAAACAACCAGTTAATTGTCCAGCCAACCAGTTGGGAGGGAAGGTGATAGGTCGGTGTGTGGGATCATCTTGGTCTAAACTTCCACTTGTCTGTAAGGCAGCTGCAGCTCAACAGTTTGTTTTGCTGGATTCATGGAACTATTCCGAGCACATTTGTCACCGATATCGATGACTTTGGTGCCAACGTGAAGCACCAGTGGAGTCGGTTAGATGAATTATGATATTTGAGAGCGCCTCTCTTAGTTGGAGTCTAATTGAAGCAGCTGCGGCCTCCAACGGCAGATCAAGCTGGAAGCAGAGTTTCCTTTTTGGCAGCTGGGACCAAAATATGAAACGACAGCTTCTCTTCATCAAGGTGAGTTTCTGCTATTTTGCTTTAGCTGCTTATGCTCTGTGTTAATAAGTCTCTAGCTTCATCAGTGTAATGTGTTTTCGCCGATTCAGACTCGATTAATCCACATTCTCAACTGGTTTTGGAGCCGTCCCCTTCGGGATGATTGCTTTTTCTTGTGATCTTGGTTTTATGGCTAAACTAAATATGTCTCGGGGTGCTGAAACAACAGCTCTGTTCATATCATCAGGTTTAATGTTACAGCGCGCTTTGCTGTTCTTCATCTTGTAATTTCTCGTGTGGAACTGCTGATTACTGTTTACAGCTGCTGCATTCGTCGACTCAGCCTTGAGCTCAATCTGTCTGCTGCGCCGCGTGTTCACAATTCCCGTCCTGTTACTGTCTGCACAAAGCTGGGAGATCATAAGTATGCATTTTTTTTTTAATCTTAATGTGCAAGGTTGGTTTGCAAATTTCAAATAAAACAATAGACTTTGATCTTACTAAGTGCACAATGGATGCGGTGTTTTTTTTGTTTTTAAAGTAAGAATAACACTCAGTTTCACTAATTCAGATCAAAAAGTAAATTTCAATTAAAAGTAAAAGTTATTGCACACATGGATTTATTTCCAGTGTTCTGTTAAATTTATGGCTTACAGCTAATGACACAATACTTTAGATTCTCAGAATAGAGTACATAATAGCAACTTGAAAAAACAAACAAAAAACAAAAACAAAAACTATATACATTTTAATACAGACATGTTTTGGCCATTCACAGTTATGTGGGTAACTTTATTGTGCATTATTGCAGCATATTAATGGAGGGTTGAAGTCTGGTAAACGACACAAGTGAAAAACCTCTTAAGAAGTGTGCAAAGCCCATTCAAGAGTTCAGGCTCAATTCATAAGGTTTATATTGTGGCGAGAGTCTATGCTGCAAGAGCCACCGCTGTCCAGCACATGCAACAAAGCTACAGCTATTGCATTCTGTGTGTCAAGTCACTCCTGAGCCAGGAGCAAATCAGAGCTGAAGTGACTGCACTGTTATGCAGTGGTCCAAAATCCTTTTTTTAAACCAGCAGAAATTTGAAATCGAGGTCCAGAGTCTGGATGAGGAGCTGGGTAAACAGAACCCTAAATGCCTGAGGACAGATTAATATTTCCACAGTCATTGATTATTTGGGGAACAATGTTTCTGCTGTTTTTTTGTTTTTTTTTTTTTGCTTTTCTCTGTGTTTTAAAAGTCTAAAGTCAGCCTGGCTGTCTACAAGGACATTTTAGGATACTTGATGCTTAGCTCTACTGAGAAGCATTATGGAGATGCCGATTTCAATTTTCACCATGAAATCTGCCCACACTGCCAGACGTGGGCTACCATTTACTTTAATGACTGAGGCAACTCTGTACTCGACTGGGAGATTCTCTGCAGGGGGGTATGCATGAAATATTTTTTTCTTTAAAACATATGGGTTTTTGTCTGCTGTAAGCCTTAATCACCAAAAATTGACACAAACTCTTGAAATATCTCACACTGTATACAATGAATCTGTACAATGAGTTTCTCTTTTATGTAATTATCAAAATGTAGCTTTTCAGTGATTTTACTAATTTATTGGGTTCTCTCTGCATGCTGCCTGATGGGCTGGGATAGTTTTTCCACATTGCCACAAAATGGATGCATCTGGCAACTTTTTTGTGTGTATTTTGTTACTCTTGTGGACGGGTAGAGGCGTTTTAGTCACTTTCTGCTAAGCTTGTGGCAAATGCAAGCTCAGGATTGTGTGAAACGCATCAGAGCTCTAGAAGTAGGAAATAAATTCAGGAGCAGTAGTTCACCATGATGAGTTTTTGTTTGTAAGGAGATAGTCGATTATAACGTGATTGATATTTCATTAAACCAAAATTATTCTCATTTAATCAAGAACGACTGTAACAGTAAAACAGCAACACCTTGTTGGGATGTTTAAGTGACATCTGGAAGAAAGAGAATAAGAAGCCAGAGAGTCGGAGGGTGCCCCTTTTATGACTTTTAAAATTTCAGGGGAACATTTTTTTTATATCTCACAATAACAAGAAAGTTTCTTGTTAAAACAAGGTACTGCCTCTGAATTTATTTCCCAGTTGTGGCAGTTAAACACCTCAGTAGTGGGCACAGCACTTCTGTGGCCAAAACTCAGTTTAGTGGAACTTTGTGGCCAGTAGACGGAGAGCATTTTATTTTCAGACAGACAGGATACCATGTGGACAACCTCAGTTGCTTTTCTCTTCCGTTTCAGTGCAAGAGCTAGCATTTTTCTTTTTTTTTTTTGTATGGGATGATCTTTGATCTGAGCTTTTACTGACGTGTGGAGTCCATATACATTGGAGTAGAAGTCTGTGATGTATAGCAAACTCAGGGTTCAGCACACATCATGTTCAATGTGCCATTAGTCTGCACATCACCTGGGTGCTAACTCAGCAATCCACTTGGAACACAAATGGACAACACCCCATGATTTATTTCAAAGTGGAAACCAATTTTTAAAATCAAAGCTGTAAATTTGAATTTTAGTGCCAGTTAAAAATCAATTAGAGGAACACAGTGATGTGATTTTCATGGTTCATTTGAACTTGTCACTTGTTTATTCATAAAACGGTTAGAATAGTTTCCCTCATTTTCAGGACTGCCAAGACACATTGTAGAATAAAAATTGGACGAAAAGGCAATGAGAAGAAAATGCTAATAAAATATTTTTCAGTTGTATGTCAAGCCTGACATAGAATCATATTTCGAGCTTAACCGTTTAATCAATCAGTGGTGATTTACTTTTGAGACAAGTGAAGCCGTATATCTCGGTCCACCAGGTAGACCTGTCCTCCAGGTAATTTACTGATAAACTGCTCGCCTTCATGGGGCAGGCCAGAAAGTCCCGTCAGCAATCTCTCCCAAATGTTGGGGTTTATGATTTATATATGGAAAATGTTGGACAAGTCATTGATAAGTAGCAGTTGGAAATACTCTCCGTAACATTCACATATGAAGGGGTCATGCTATTCACAATTAACGCAGCGCAGTGTAAATGATAAACGCTGATGCTAAACTAAGAGGTGGCTATTTTTAAAAGCATCGGGTTGTGTTAGGCACAGCATGTGGTGAGTGGTGCATAAAAGGTAAACGGGGCACTGTTAATGGTGTTTAGGACAGAATGTAATTTTAATCCCTGGCGTGTTGTAGCAGGGTTAATGTAGAGAATGGTGTTGGCTAAATGAGTTGTTTCATAATGCACTCGATCATGTTGCAGGATGCCTTTGCTGAAGCAGACAGCTGGTATTCTGGATTTTGGTTAATGCAGAAAGGATTATGATAACGATGCTGCATGACCATTACATCATTATGCAGTGACACCAGTCATCTTTTATCCATCTTGATTACGAATATGAAATGCCATTAAATGACTGGAACAAGAGCCCAAATCACGATGCGTCTACAATTAAGCTCTGAGTTGTGGAGTGTTTTGTTTCTTTTTCTTTTAAGATTTCAAATATTAAAATTGTTAATCCGTTAGCTGGTAACTAAATGTAATTTTTTACACAAATTGAAAATCCCTGGTGCTAATAAGAGTTTTTTTTGTTTACCTTCTTCTCCACCTACGGGTACATCTCAAGAATTAGAATATCCTGAAAAAATTCAATGTTTTTCTTTCTCATTTCAGAACGTAGTCGCTCATAGATTGATTTCACATGAAGTGAAATATTTTTGAGCCTTTATTTCTTGTAAATTTAATGACTATGGCTTAGATAATAAAGACATAATATGTCTCTGAAAATTAGGATGTTATGAAAAATTGTAATCTTGGAACTCATTGTGTGACACCGTAATCAGTTAATTATCTCAAAACGCCTGCAACGGTTCCTTCAGTCTCTAAATGGCCTCTGCCTGGATGAGTAGGTTGCACAATCATGGGTAAAGCTAATGACTTAACAGATGTTAAGACATTGTCATTGTCAAAATACCACTGTTAAAGAAGCTGGTTGCTTTATCCAAGTATGTTCATAGAAAGTTGAGTGGAAGGAAAACGGTTTTACAGGAAAGGACTTACAAGAATTTGAGGGAGCATCACAATGAATAAGTCCAGGTTGGAGTTTAGCACTTATGCATATAATAGATAATTATATAATAATTAATATATAATGTATTATTATATAATTCTGTACATGGGTTGGAAATGTTGCATTCCAAGTGTGAAGTCTCCGTTGAAGCAGCGATATCAAACTTTTTATTTGGGATAAATAGATAAAGCACTAGATTGTTGAAAAGATGTCCTAAGTATTTTCAGATGAACGTAAAGTTGGCATTTCTTTAGAAAATCAAGGTTGTAGAGGAAGAGAAGAGTCGTACAGTTTATGTTGTTTGAAGTCTGGTGTGAAGTTTACACCATCAGTGATAACTTGGGGTGGCATGCCATCAGCTTGTCCCCGTCCACTGCATTTCTGAATTCCAGGTTATGTACCTGGTAACTTTAGAGCATTTTATGATTCCTTCTGCTGACAAACTTTATGGAGATGGTGTTTTTAATAGTTAACTCAATAAGACTTGGTTGTTATCTGTAAGCTATAACAACCAAAATAAGAGCTTGAAATATTTCTCTATGTAATGAATCTTCATAAAAAGGCAAAAAATACTGAAGTTTTTCATGATGGTCATTTTTCTAGATGTACTTGTAACTTTTTGACCTGCTTGCACCAAGGCAAATGAGAGGTTCCTGAAGATTGTAGCAGCTGTAAAAGCACAGAGGGCCTCTTTACTTTTATTCAGTGTTTTCAGGAAGAGACTGTGACACTGTCGGACTGCTTCTGAAGGAGAAATGCCAACCTCGCTCTTTTCCTGGGGCAATACTTTCAAATATTCACAAACGCTGGAGGCAACACGGCTTAACTTGAATGTAGTCAGAAGGTAGTTTGTGAATTGACGTCTGGCGGGGCTGAGGTGGTGTTGGTACAACATTTGGGTGTTGGGGAGAGAAACATGTCTATAATTGGATCCCCCGACAGCTGTTTGACTTGTGTCTTCTACCTTACAACAGTCGAGCTCAAATGCTGTAATTCACACTGGCATCTAATTGCTAGGTGTAGCTGCCCCACTTAGTTTGAAATGTATTGTGTAAATCACCTTTAATGAGCCTTATATCACCTTCTTTTTCCCACGGGCATTGCAAACCTGAAAAACAAATTACCTCCCTCTGTTGGTTAAGCATTTGATTTCAGAAATGTTGTTTTTTTGTTTTTGTGACCAAGTAAAAGGTTTTTTTTTTTTTTTATTGTACAATCCCAAAGAGAGGGACATTTTACAATTTGATCTGTGTTTGCATGTTTTATTATTTATTATTTACATCATAGGTAGGGTAAATCATTCATGTGTAAATTTGCACCCCAAAAGTGGAATACTTAAGAGTTAATGATGAATTGAAAAATATTCAATTCTTAAACTAGAAATGGAAGACTTGCAGTATGTACAGCATTTTGATAAAAGAAGGTAGCATAGCCACTTTATGGTGTTATTTTATGGCACAATGTGGCCGGAAAATAATGCCGCCTTTTAAAGCATATAGATTTCCTGAAGCACTAGTCATTTGTGGGTAATTGATTTTAAGAGTATGATACAACTAAAAACACAACCTTCCTCCTAAACTGTCTGACTGAGAAAGAAGAACATTATTTTGGGTTACAGTCGGAGGCCATGATATCCCTATAGGAAATGCACATATCAATAGCTTAGGTGATCAATAGTATAGTTTAGGAGAATCTGTCGAGTGGGCAAGTATTGTACATGGACTAAAAAAGGATTTGCTGGGAAGAAAAAAGGCATTATTTAAAGAAGTATTTGCCAATGCCCTGTGAAGGGCAAAGCAAGCAAGTAGCTGTAGTCAGATAAGACCAAAATATAACTATTTGGCCAAGGGTTTAGCACAGTGTTGCAGTAATAAACCAACACTGTGCTAGATCCTGAAAGCCCCATCGTCATGGTAAAACACGGTAATGACTTTCCCTTTACAGAAACTAGAAAGCTGGTCAGAGTTATAAAAAGGATGGACAGAGCAATTTTGGAAACTACAAATCACTTGAATGTGGGACTGAGGTTTGTGTTCCCTGAAGCCTTCAACTTTATACCTTAGCTTCAGTGGAATAGTTCAGCTCAAAGAATATTCATGTATTGGAAATGCCCATCAAAGTTCAGACTCAAAGTTCAGACTTAAATACATTTGACATTCTGTGGCAAGACTAGAAAATAGCAGTTTATGGACTGCAAAATAGCCGTCAGGTTAGATAGAAGGTAAAGATTAATAGGCACAATTTCAGTCTGTAGGTGTGGAAAACTAGTAGAGACCTACCACAAAAGGTTGTTCTTCAAAGTACGGTCCCAGGAGACTGAATACTCTTATGCTTTTCAGATTTATATTTGTAAAATGTTTTCGGAGTCATACATAATTTTCCTTCACAATATCTGCAACTTTCTGTTGGTTTATTATTTAAAAACCCGATAAAATTTCTTGTCTGTTTGTGGTTTTAACGTAGGGGAAAAAACTGACTGAAAGATTTTGCAAGGTACTCTACATCCATGCATGTACCATCTCACTTGAAATTAAGTTGCAAATGTTGGATTCATTGCTCCAGCTTGAAATCCCCTGTTGTACTGACCAACAATGTTTGATTCAAAATAACTGTACGAGTGTTGAAATCAGAGCAGTTAATTTTTTAAATGACAAAAAAAATATTAAAGGGATGCATAATCTCTGTGCGTGACAAAAGAAATGCATATCTTACAAACATCACATCCACGCAGTCCTTTTCTATTTCAGCATGGCTCCGATCGATACTCCAATTAAAATTGTAGTATGAAGAGATTAGATTTCACTTAATCTTTAAGTGATGTCAAAACATCTGAACAAATTTGTGTGCAAGACACAACTTCTTAAATGTTATGCAATTATACTAAATTTCCATGACAATTTATTATTATTTTTTTTAGATAACTAGCATGTTTAACATGGAAATTAGCAAGAATTGTTGTAGGGGTCTTCAGCTCCACTAATCAAAATATTGTCCTTGTACTTTGAAAAGCATTCCTCCTTCTGTTGGTCTGCTGAATCAATAAATAGCAATGCATTTTAAAGATTGATTGAATGCAGATTTGTGCTCTTCAATGGAACAATTGCATTGTCAAAGTTACTGAGGAAATAAAAGGTAAACTACTTGATGAGGGTACATCTTTAGTTGTAATTATTATTGCAGAGTTGGGCCTACACGGAGTGACATGGTTGAAGCCCTACTGCTACTAAATATCTTTGTAACGGTGTAGTTTTTATCGTTGCGTTAAATGACACAAAATATACGTCCTTACGTCCATGCTGTTCATCCCTATAGTCCAGGTTTATAGGAAGGTTGACAAAGAAAGCAGTTCTAAGATCTTGACATTCCTCTTATCTGTCAAAGTGAGTCACTTCAACCTCATCGACATGCACGCACGGGTATTACTCTATTTTTAGTTCCTCTGAACCACGGCAATGCACAACTGCACAAAGAAATACAGTTCAGGGTTTCCCCCAGAAAACTTGCTAAGCCCAGTGGTCGGGGCGTCGAGTCGATCCACTGGCGGTCCACCGTGTTTTTGTATTAAAAGATAAGTTGACAGAAAATGTAAAAGTATTACTGTGTAATTATATGTTATGGGAAAAGATCTCCAGTGAAATGCTATTTAAACCCACAACTAGTCTAAAAACAACAAATTTGCACTTCTGTTTAATCCAAATTAAGTCAGCGGCTCCATCAGGCCCCCAGGGCTTCAGGGGCCCCATAAATGCTATTTTAAAACAGACCACAGATACATAAATGTAACACTTGTTTATTGAGATTATCAATGCTGTTAAATTTTATTCAATTGTTTAGGCATACATAAATTAAATTATTTTAAATTGTTTAACATTTAAATACAAGGTTTTAAGGAGCTGGGAAGTTTACTTTGTAAAACTTCAAAGAACAATATTCATAGTTATTGTTTTGTTACCGTAGCAACAATCTGATGCTGTGAGTTTAATCTTTGAATTTACAAATTCAATTTAGTAAACTGCGATTGTAACTTATTGCTTTTTAGACTGGCCAATTAAACTACTCCCTTCTCCCATATTTCACTAAATCTAACATAGAAGCTGTTAGAGGTGCTGATATTTTTAGGAACAAAAGGGTCCCCTAAGTCAGATTCTGCTCAAGGCCTCATACAGCCTTGGACCGGCCCTGCATGATGAGGTAATCCCCTGCACTACGCAGAGATGGGCAACAGACAGGAGATTTAATTCAATGCTGCTAATGTGGGATTAGTAGCTCTTCCATTTCGTGCCTGTTGAGTTTTTAATCGTTACAGAAACTGTTTTAATTGGTCGAGTTTATGGGACGAGTTTCTCAGATCTCCGTGCGCTGCGCGCATTAACTCTAAGTAGACAACGCATTTGATATAGTTTGATGCATCATGTAACCGGAAAAATAATACTAAAAATAATAATAAAATAATATAAAATCAGCGTGATGCGTGACTCTGGGGAGAGCACGAAAGCTCCTCACCGGCATGATCAGGTTAGCGCTGCACAGGGAAGACAGACACAGAGCCACACGCTGGGCAGCGTGTTGAGATGTAAACGCCGCATATAATTGTTCGTTCACAAAGATAAATCATTCTCACCGCTCCACAACGCGCCTCTGAATTTGCTACAAGTTATTCTTGCGGTTCAGCTTAAGCTGCGCAACCAGAGCTAACGCAGCAGGTTTTAAACTCTTACCTAGAGTTCTCCAAAGGATCATAATTCCTCACAGTAGGTTTATGTAAATATCCATACAGGTCAGCCTGTGTCCAGTTTGGGTGATAGGAGGCGCACGCAATCCCGCTGAGCAGTGGCAGCGCGCGAGGCCAAGTGCAGAGGCGCCAGCGGTGTGATTGGTCCGCGCT
>NW_006799951.1:4302270-4319898 GCF_000485575.1 Poecilia formosa
GTTACGGGAAAAGATCTCCAGTGAAATGCTATTTAAACCCACAACTAGTCTAAAAACAACAAATTTGCACTTCTGTTTAATCCAAATTAAGTCAGTGGCTCCATCAGGCCCTCAGGGCTTCAGGGGCCCCATAAACGCTATTTTAAAACAGACCACAGATACATAAATGTAACACTTGTTTATTGAGATTATCAATGCTGTTAAATTTTATTCAATTGTTTAGGCATACATAAATTAAATAATTTTAAATTGTTTAACATTTAAATACAAGATTTTAAGGAGCTGGGAAGTTTACCTTGTAAAACTTCCAAGAACAATATTCATTGTTTGTTTTGTTACCATAGCAACAATCTGATGCTGTGAGTTTAATCTATGAATTTACAAATCCAAATTAGTAAACTGCGATTGTAACTTATTGCTTTTTAGGCTGGCCAATTAAACTACTCCCTTCTCCCATATTTCACTAAATCTAACACAGAAGCTGTTAGAGGTGCTGATATTTTTAAGAACAAAAGGGGCCCCTAAGTCAGATTCTGCTCAAGGCCTTCAGACAGCCTTGGACCGGCCCTGCATGATGAGGTAATCTGCTACACTACGCAGAGATGCTCAACAAACAGGAGATTTAATTCAATGCTGCTAATGTGGGATTAGTAGCTCTTCCATTTCGTGTCTGTTGAGTTTTTAATCGTTATAGAAACTGTTTTGATTGGACGAGTTTCTCAGATCTCCGTGCTCCGCGTGCATTAACTCTAAGTAGACAACGCATTTGATATAGGAAAAATAATACTAAAAATAATAATGATAAAATGATATAAAATCAGCGTGATGCGTGACTCCGAGGAGAGCGCGAAAGCTCCTCACTGGGCTGAACCTGCATGATCAGGTTAGCGCTGCTTGTTATCCACACAGGGAAGACAGACACGGAGCCACACACTGGGCAGAGTGTTGAGATGTAAACGCCGCATATAATTGTTCGTTCACAAAGATAAATTATTCTCACCGCTCCACAACGCACCTCTGAATTTGCTACAAGTTATTCCTGCGGTTCAGCTTAAGCTGCGCAACCAGAGCTAACGCGGCGGGTTTTAAACTCTTACCTAGAGTTCTCCAAAGGATCATAATTCCTCACAGTAGGTTTATGTAAATATCCATACAGGTCAGTGTCCAGTTTGAGTGAAAGGAGGCGCTCGCGATCCCACTGAGGTAAAGCAGCGCGAGGCAAAGCGCAGAGGCGCCAGCGGTGTGATTGGTCAGCGCTGTCGGGTTTAAATGCATAAACTATAAACCTATCCTTTAGGAATAAATCTGCTCTGATAGTGAACTGCTAAGAGCAAAAGAGACCCGGCTTTAAAAAAAAAAAAAGAGAGAATTTTTTTTTTTCTTCCCCCTATAAACGTAAACAAGCAGCGCTTAGCCTGGCGGCGGGGCTAGTAAAGCATGGTGGGCCGCCAGACTTATAATACACTGGGGGAAACCCTGCAGTTTTTACTACAGCCTCACAGAGGAAGACACTTTACTGGTTTATGTGCTTTTTACCAACAGGAGACAAACTGCAAAGGAAGCTTAAACTCATTTTATGCCAGAATATCTGTACAGTTTTGTGTCCTTTGAGAGTATTATGATCACTTTAGGGATGCACAGTAATTACAAATATCTAGGAAGGAAGCTTTATTGCACCCAAGTGGGCAGGTACAAATGATGAGATTTATGCCACACTCACTGGAACTTGTAGTATGGATGAGGCCCAAGAATTATTTAATACTAAAACAAGTTTTCCCACTTTTCTACATCTTGTTGAACTGAAGTACTGTAGTTTGGTTCATTTGTGCATTTAAGTATTTTTATTTACGCCAAGTAGCTGAATTCAGACTCTTTGTTGTTCAAAATTAGTTTATATTTGACATTTTCTTTAACACACTAAATGTCTTGTGATTTTTCTACACATTTATGTGTATATAAAAATGGAAATAATATAAAAATGTTATTTCCATTTTTAGAATGGAAATAACATAAAAATGTTAGTTCCATTTTTATTCTGGAAAAAAAAATTCAATTTAAATATTTGCTTGGCCAAATCCAATAAAAAAAAACAAACAAAAAAACACATTTATTAGTTCATTATGCATCTACTCAGATAATATCTGCAACTCCAATGCTGCTGTCCGGTGTTTGATTGCACTGGCCAAAAGTGTGGAGTGATTTCTGTTGCTTTGTGAAAGACTGTTTACTTGGATTCAGCCAGAAATGTATACAGTATCTTGCTGAAATCAACATAAATGTAATTGTGCTCCAATTTTGAGACAGTTATTGCTGAGACCAACTAGAAGTTAGTTATTAAAATCAATGATTTTTTTGAAAGCTTGTTTCTGTGTGTTGTGCTGGAGGAGAAATTACTTCTCACAACCAGCTCATATTGGCGCCAGGCAGTCCAAGATTAATTTGTCACTTTTCTTTATAACACAGAATGTCATTAACTCATTCTTTGTTTAAATTTGTGGGGGGGTTTCTCCTCTGTTGTATAAAAGTCGAAGGGGTACTGGGTATAAAACACAGCCCCCTTTTTTATTGGATAAAATGTTGAATCTATCTATTAAACTACTTTTGGCCAAACATAACTACAGAGAAATATATAGTATAGAAATATACTAATTGGCTGAGAAATCAGCCAAATATTAAGACTGTAGCAATAAAATTGGCATAACCTCACTAAACGATCAAGGTGGTCTGCCTTGCGCTCAAGGGTGAAGTCTAACATTGAACTGAAACATTTATTAGGCCTATTTGTCTTTTTTTTTATATAAAGAATCTAACAAATGTCTTCAACCTTTTAATGGTATGACATATGGCACCAGGGCTACAAAGTCGATGTCCTGGAGTAATTCAGGAGAATTTGTGAGCTTATGTTGATGGAATGGATCACAGCTACAGCAAACTCTTCCAGATTTCTACATTTGTCTCAAGTCATACAGTTTAAAAATCAGTTGTACCAAGCAGTGAGAAAATGTATGCACACTGCTGAATTTAAATATGGTTCTTTCAGAAAGGGAAAACAAATCTTGCCCATTATTGTGACATTTAGTGAAAGGAAATGCTTTCAGTCAAAGTGATCTAACATGGGAAAGGTTTTGGCTGACTTAAAGTCAGAAATTGACTAGAAACAAAAATATATACAATGAGCTGTGTAAGACACAGTTTGCAACATGATGTTCTCTCTTTACCCTGTCGACTCAAAGTGCAAACGGCGCTGAACTGGAATTCTGGACTAAATTTTAACAAAGGAACTCGGAGAAAATAAAACACCAATTTGTGATTGGATTATGACATGCCTTGTGTTGAAACTCTTATGAAATATTCACAAGAACTGAAGATGATGGATTAGCTGCCTCATTTCTTTCAGACTTCTGAGCACTAAACGGTTAAAGCATTTTGCAAAGGAAAAGGCAGGGAAGAAACATCTCCAACTTTAAATTTGAGAACACCTGGAAATTTGGATTGTTTAAAACCACTTTGGTTGTGCTTCTGAAATGAATGGAGGTGATTTTGAGGGGGAGTCAATCTTGAGCCTTGCCTGGTATGTTGCAAATTTTCACAAAATTTGAGTAATTCTGCTTGAAAATGATGGTTGTCTCTGCAGCAAATGCTCCAGCACTCTGCAGTGTACTGAACAGGTGCCACTTCTGAGGGAGAAAAAGGAACAGAAAATCTAAGCTGAAGGTGTCCTGTCAGTAACTTAGACCATACCTGAGTCACCGTTAATGCAGCACATGTAATACGCCATCACCACCATCTCTGAACTCATAATGCATTGAAATAAATAGGCTGCAGAAATGAAAAACCACACCTTGATGCTACTTATGTTATTAAAATCAGATAACCGAGGCTACAATTCAGAAGCTCACCAAAAAACACAACGAATTGGAGCAGTATTGCCTGGTTCGACAAGTTTATTTGGAACCATCATTTTTTTGTTAAAAATAACATATCAGTAAATGCAAATTTAAAATAAGAGGCATGATATGTTAATAGGTCAAATAAAATGAAACGGTGATGCTTTTTCTCCATCACACTGCAAAAAAAAAAAATCTACAAATATGGTGAACTTCCAATATTAAAACAGAGTTTTATTTAACCCACTTCATCTCGATGTACTTTGTCAGACTTGTCGATGGGGATGTCAGCAAGCTCTTCTACTGACTGAATGAAATGGTTACATCTGTCAACTGTAGAGGTTTTTTTTCCCCCCCATATGAGTTCGGTGCCTTTTAAAAACGAAAAACTGTTGGTTTAATCCATCAACTTTAATACGACTGGACGTTCCATTTCCACTAGACTTGTCTTTTACTTTTTTTGTTTCCAATTTGAGGCAGTCCTTTCCGATGGAATGAGTCGCAGGAAGAGCCTCACTCAGCCAGTGGCAGAACAGATGGAAAAATCCTGGTCGATCAAACTGAAAAACAAAATAACACAAAACTTCCTGCGGGGAATATGGCCCAGCCAGTCTCCGGCCATCACTGATGGTCATCACTGTTCAGCTGTTAACGTTTCCACACTGCCGGACCTATTAAACTGATCTGGAATGGGGTACATGTGCAGTTTCTCGCATTAAATGTAGAGATGGGAAATCTGAAAGGCTGAGCACAGAGCTGCAAGGTGGAGAACCACAGTGCTTGTGAAGACAAAAACTTTACTTAATTTTAACAATTAAAAAATAAATTATTTGTCCTGTATACACAGCATAAATATTTGCCTTCCACTCATGATACAAAACATAATGCTTAATAATAATGAATACTAGATGAGAATTTCAAACCTACTTAGTGCTGGAGCAGATTTATTTATTTATTTTCTGTTGTCCCTAGACATACGAGGAGTGACACACCACATGAAGTTGCGTAATGCATTGTAATAAGGTCTGAATAAAATGCTTCACTAATGTGCTCCCTTTTTAAAAAGCCTTTCAATAGAAGCTGTTTGCTACAGATTCTATTCCTTTGGGTTTTTCTCCAATTACCCAACAAAAAGCCAGTGTGCGACCTTGAAACTTTGGATGAAGCATGGTACGATTGGCTTTTCTTATTCTGTGTACTTCATGTATCTCCTGTTGGGTCTTTCTCACCTCGTCTGCTCAGGCTCAGCTGGAGGGGGACCTGGAGAAGATTCATGTCCCAGGGAGAGTATTTGTCAGTAACGGATCAGCCGGTGCTGCAGCGGTGGCAGGTATCTCCATCACCTCAGTGGTGCCTTTCCTCCCTTCCATTGATCAGCTCTCTGTGGCTGGCTAAGTGGGGTCTGGAAACACATCTGCTGCCCACAAGAGACCCTTTAACGAATGGGGATCTCTGTAAAGATCTATACTTAAAGCTCTGTGGAGGCTGTGCAGAATGCTCAGATTGAGTGTGGGTGCTTTATTTCCTGCTTTGAACCCGGTCTGCTCAGAAACTGAGAACACCACGAATAAGCCTCAGGTATTTGAGACCTCTTTGGTGTGTGTGTGTTACAGGAAAAACTTAATAGATTAGTCTACCACTTTTTGCTGAGCTCAATATGTCACCATATTTTTAGTATCCATTAGGGTGGGAGAATATGGTGTGTGTTTAAAAATGTATGCAAATAAATATTCAAATTCTGATATAAAATTACAAAGATTAACTCGCAATGTACACATTTTAGTAAACCATCTCTGAATTTCACAAATGCTGAAATGTTTTTTTCTTTGCACAATGCATCTTGAGAGTAAAATTGAGATTTTTGCAAACGGTAAAACTAAAAAAAGAAATCACATGTATACAAGTCTTCACAGCCTCTGCAGAATACTCCTGTTGATGCACTTTTGGCAGCAATTGCAGGCACAAGTCTAGATGAATATGATACCATAAGCTTAGCACACCTTCATTTGGCCAGGTTTACCCATTACTCGTTTGAGAGCTTCACAAACTCCATCAGGTAGATTAGTAAATTTCTGTGCTCAACCACTGATAACTCCAGAGATTTTCATTTGGATTCAGGTCGGGGCTCTGGCTGGGTCACTCGAGGACATTCAGGGTTGTCTTGAAGCCAACTACTTTGGTATCTTGGCTTTATGCTTGAGGTTATTGTCTTGCTGAAAGATGAACTCTTGCCCCCAGTGTGAGGTGAAGGTTTTCATCCAGTTTTTGTCTTGTGGATTTCCTTTCCCTCTATTCTAACTAGAGGGAAAGTTAGGATGGAGGGAAAGAAGTCCCTCCTGGTGATGAGCAGTTCCTGCTTTCCTCCAACTAGGACTTAAATCTTATCAGAAGATTTTTGGTTTTGGAATTTTTCATGTGCCATTTGGCAAACCACTCAGCCGTCATGTGCTGAGTGGTGTCCGTCTCGAATCATCCCCGTTTATTGCAATATCTTTAGATGCTCCTACGTGAGGCACTGCTCCATGTAAACCAACAAAACAGGCCCCACCTGGGTTAAAATCCAGCTCTTGTGGTACCTGATGTTTCATTTTACATGTCAAAAAATATGATTTCAATATACATTTTGTATGATGATGTAGCAACAAAATGATCTTTATGTACAATTTCTATTTACCTTTAAACATTATTTCATCATGTGCACCTAGTTTGATGCATGTCTGTGGCATTTTAGTCTTTTTAAGTAGAAATATGGTGGTGTGCTGCTTTTTTTTTTTTTTAAAGCACTAAAAGGCATGCACTCCGGTACTTTGACCACATGCTCAAATATCCTCACCATAACCCTTTTTTTTCCTGGTCTGAAAAGTCAGACTACCACTCTCTTGGACAGACTGAAGTAAATCTGGTGTATTTGATATATTATATCTTTATATTATAAAATTTCAAGTCGGTTGCGAATGAGTTTGTTGTTGTTGGAACCAACTTTTAAAATATTTTTGACTTGCATAATGTATTTATTCAAAAATGATCTTAAGAAGGATAAACTGCTGTTGCTAGAGTTCCTGGCGAACCGTGAGTGTACAAACCCTTACTATTCAAAATGCTTTGCTGCCTTCACTACCGATGACATTCACTACCAGCATCAGCTACAGTCTCGTGTAATTATGCTTTTTAACAGTGAGCTCTTGATGTCGTGTGAAAAAGCAAGTGCTCAAGAGATCTTGCAGCTTACAGCATGGAGTGTTTATGGCGTAAGTGAGAAGTGGAGCACCTGTCATATGTGCTCCGCACCACCTGTTCCTCTTTGCAGGAGGGAAATTCTCCAGATCAAAAAACCTCTCTTGTAGAAGGCAGAGCTACTCTTTTGCACAGATATATCTATGAGGGTTGATCTGTAGGTTGTTTCACGCCAACTTGTGCATGAGTGTCGAAGCTACTGCAGCCTGACTGTGGGCTTCTTATGAATCGACTTTCAAAGTGGCCTAAGGTTGTCTGTTTTTTTTTTTTTCCTGTAAAATAACATTCAACATAAACCCAGTTTAATATTAATATATGTGATACATTATTTACACTGCTGAAGTTTTCCTAATTTCTGCATGCAGTCTGCTGGGCCCTGCCTGCAGAGTTTTTTTTTTTTGCTAGTGGGACTTATTTCTGATGCTTAAAAGTCTTACTGCTTGGGAATGCAAAGGTAAATATTACATTTTGTGTTCACGCTTCAGTAATCTTTGAAAACCTGAATTAATAAACTTTTTTTTACCCCACTCCTCTCTTGAGAAAAGGCAGTTTTTCCTAATTCTTGAAAAACTGAGTTGCAGGTATGAATGGGGATTTTAAAAATATTGTAAAAACTTAAAATGTTAAAATCCCTTTAAAAAAAACAAAACAAAAAAAAAAAAGTCGTGCGTTTGCAAAAAGTCAATGCTTCCCTCATTATCTGCTGGGTGTAAAGACTGTGCACTACCCTGTCTGCAATCCTCCATGCAGAAGAAAGGACTGTGATCTACCCAGGCCAGATAGATCGATGCAAGTCATTCCAAACATGCTAAACTGGGCTTTGGCGGTAATGAAACTCTGCCTCCCTGGAGACCAACGCATAACGCAGTGAGGTGGAGAGAGTCCAAATGATTCTCTGCATGAGCCAACAAAGAAAATAACACTCACTCCAATGGGTATAAGTGCAATTTTGAGAATCTAACAGTTCATACATCCATCTTTTTTCAGGCATGTCAGAATCACAAGTGTTTTTGTAGCAGAGCAGATAAATTTTCCTCCCCCTCGATCGCTGTTTTCAGTGCTGCCTTCCAACAGTAAGATACTATTATAGTAATGAGCCTTGTTGTTATCAGTGCTTTTTAAAATAAATGAAAAAAATATGCCAAGGAAACGAAGCAATGCACAACTGAAGTTTCTGTGATATTTTTTAAGCTGTTAAGGGGAAAAGAAACATTTGTAAGAACTTTATCATGTTTGAATTTGAGGCAACCCAGTGGAAACATTGCATTTCATAAGGAGATATTATTATTAACAAATAGCCAAAATGACAATTATGGGCCACAGTAAGTAGTTTTCTTATTTGAGCTTAATGTTGTAACTGACAATGCATACATCAAATCAAAATGTTTTCTGAACTTAAACCTAAACTTTTGATTGCAGGCCAAAGTTAAGGAGGCAGTTATGAGACGTAAACCTGTTTATGAACAGATGTGACTCTACAGGTGTAACAGTTGCTAAAAAATACTATTATACTGCAGCATTTACTCCAAAAAAAAAAAAAGTATAATTGATCAGTTGCCATTTTAATTTTTTAGTTTTAAAATTATACCTAGAGCACTTCCCATTTTGTCTTTAATAGATAGTCTGCTGCTATAATATAGAAGCACTAAACTTGGAAGTACTTTTTGATCTGAAGCTTGTTTGGGACCCAAATGTAACTTTCTGACAATTTGACATGCTAAGCTTTCCATAGGAGTCTGCAGGGAATCATGTAAAACTAGAATCAAAAGAGCTCAAATGCCATTGCACCTACTGTATATTTATTTACAGTTTACTAGAGTGCAAAAGAGGCGAATTTAAAAAAGGATATTTCCTACATTTTATGTACAAAGCAGCAATGCTGTCAGCTGTGATGCATATTTCTTGTGCTTAAATCCACAACTTTATTTAACTTCTTATTGAGTGAGGGAAGAAGAGTAAAAAAAAGGAAGAAATGACAAGGCTTTGATCCAGAAAGAACTACAGGAAGAGCTCCGTTTCCTCAGTGACCGGCTGCTTTCTGCTTGTCCAGCAGCCAAAAACGGCCAAGCTAAGAAACATCGGGTGAGAACAGTAGGAACTTGCAGTGAGTGATTGGGATGGAGACGAAAGAATGCAGGGAAGGGGATTACTAGAATGAAAAACGTGTACAGATGACGGAGTGAGGGACCAGAGCAGATGGAGGTAGTGTTGAGAGGAGCCCAGAAACGACAAAACTGAACATGTGTTATAACGCATGTTCATATAACGTGAATGTACAAAGACAAATGACAAAAATACTCAAATAGGAAGGACAACAAGTAAATGGAACATGGCCCGTTTAACTGGTAAAAGGAACCAGACTGTCCAATGAAAGAAACAAAGATCTAAAGACGGATAGTGTAACTAAGGACTAAAACTCTAAATGTAAACTAAACTGATGCTTAACTTTAGAGGACAGAGTAAAGTTACAAAATGAACACCAAATCCTCCTGACCCTTTTCACCGATTGGATATAGTTAAGAATAAACATTTAGTGGTTTTGAAGTGAAGATGGACTGTCACCTTACCTTAAACAGCTGGCTGTGAGTGGCACTCAGTAGGTGAAGGGCTGCGCTGCATGGCTCTGTGCTTCGTACTGTTGAAAGCAACGATGGTCACTGGCACTTGATGTATAAGATGTTAGCAGTAAGCATCCAATGCACGTGCAGATCTACATGCAGTAAATGGTTCCAGAGTAAATTATCTAGAGACGTTTGGATTGTCGCAACTTCTGATATGGAGTTGCTCTTCTGTTTTTAGTCTGGACAACCTGTGTAATGTCTCAGTTTTTTCGTAAATGTCACATTTGGCTTACCATGTTTTTGCCCGTTGCCCAGCAATGGTGTGGGACACATTAGAGAGGTTTGAAAGGAGACCTTTTTGGCTAAAGTGGGATACACTGATGTTGACTGACTCTTGCCTTGAAGCACCTTCACAGAAATGGCACAGTGACGGGGAAAAGCGTCAACTCCATCGGCCTGCGGGATGAAATCTCTTTCAATTTAGTTAAGGAATATCTACATCTTCCGTGCCTGCATGTCATTTGACAGACGGCTTACTTAACCATTGCGTTGCTGCAACCTGACTTCTGCCATCTGGATCGTGACTCAGCTTCTTTAACTTCTTTTTGATTCTATCGTTTCTCTTTTCTCTCTTTTCAAGTGAACCTTCTTACTCCTGTTTTTGACCAGTAAATGTTTGTGTCCAGACAAAGAAAATTCAGTTCTTTAAATTTGTCCTGTAAACTGTGGGTGTTTTATTTTGCATGGCACATCGTTGCCATCTGTTGGACTTTTAGGTAACTGCTTTACTTTTATGTTATTTAGTCAGTGTGGTTGTTTGCTAGCGGTAGAGCAAATGAACACACGTGTCTGTAATGAAAGCCGCATTCCAGGTCGAGTTCTTCGAAGCAATGCCTGTAAGTAGCAGCTTATACTTCAAAACGAGCCTTTATGTTAACATGTCATAAAAGAATCAACTTGTTTCTTGAATTTATGTTTAATTAGTTTTGGAATTACCTGCGGGTGATTTGATTATGTGCTACGTCATTGCTAACTAGCAGGCTGCTAAGATTTCTTAGGTAGTTATGTAGCATTGCAGCTCATAGCATTCTGAGGTAGCTGATGTATTAGTTGTGCTTCTAATGTATGTATCTGAATGTAAAACAGTTCTGTAAGCTGTTCTGAGCTAATCCTGAGTTGTTTGTGTTTGACAGTTTCACTCCATTCTACATCGAAATAAAGGAAGAACTAATTAATCCTGACTCGTGTGAAAGGAGTTTGGCTGATGGTTAGTTTTGGTACAAGACACCATAGCGAGACCATTACAGTGAAAAGGCATAAGAATCAGTTGAAACTTGGTCTGGAATCCTCATGGAAAAGAGCTAGCAAGGTGGCTAGCTAGCCAGGTGCAGCCATTTTCCAGCAGCGAGTCATGATCTGAGATGGGAGCAGGAACTCCACATCATTCGACTTACGTTGATGAGGAAGCCTTCGTCGTCCTCGCTTCTGGCGCTCCTGGCCTCGGCGACCTCCGACGGTCATGTTCTGGAGGACACCCATCCTGTGTCTGTAGACACAGGACACGTAGAGGCAGAGGAGGCCAAAGAACGTCCTCATCTCGTCTCCGGAGGGGTCCTCTTCCAGTTCATCTGAAAAGAGGAAAAATTGAAGGAAACGCATTGAAAGGCCTGGACAGATGAACGACGCGAGACACTCGAGATGACAAAGTCTTACAGAGGACTCAGGGGATCTCCTCCGCGCACCTCGCCCGGCAATGTTGGAGGTGGCGCTTGGGCAGGAGGCGACGCAGCTTTGCCCTCTTCACATGGATTTGCCTCATCGCCACCCGTCTCCCCAAACCGGAGACAGATGACGAGAGGGCCCGGTGGACCGCCACCATCCTTTTGGACACCCATGAGGTTGGTGGCGGGGTGTCCTTGAAGAACCCCACGAACTCCATGATGTTGACTAGATGGAGCTTTACGGTGGTGACGGCCGAGACAGGTGCAGCCCCTTGTTTGTTAGCCTGCTGAAGATAAAAAGCATTTTTAGGTGCTGCCATTTTCCAGCAGCGAGTCCTGCTGGGGAATGGCAGCGATCTCGCAGCAGGACTCGCTGCCGCGAGATGGCTGCCATTCCTCAGCAGCGAGTCATGATCCGAAATGGCAGCCGGACTCACTGCTGGAAGTCCTGCTGCAAAATGGCAGCAGGAAGACTCGCTGCCGGAAGTCAGTCCTGCTGGAAAGGAAAACACAGGTCATTGAATGTGGGAATGAATTTTACATACCTTCTCCAGAAACTTTATCTGCTTTCTCTCCTTTTTCAGCGCCTTCGCCTGTATGCGGAACCTCCTCCGCAGGTCCTCGAGGTCCGCCTGGACCCTTTTGCAGTTCTCACAAATTGCCGGCAGAGAGCTGCAGGACGGCCCTTCCCTCAAGTCCTCCTCCTCAGAAAGGATGTCCAGGGTTGAGATCATACTGGGACTGGGGTCGGTCTTCCGGAGCTCCTGTAGCTGCTGAATGGTCCTCTTTCTCTTCATGTCGGCCACCACCTTCCCCAGTTCCGCCGCGTCCATCTCCGGGTGCCCCGTGTCCAAGAGATGTGTGTCAAGCCTGGACCTGTTGTAGCTGCAACCAGATAAATAAATGGGCTCTGATGATGATCAGTATACTTTGAAAACTTAATGCAAAATTGAAAATTCTTCATGTACCACCAGTTATTAAAAAGATTAAATCTCCTCATCTGCCTGAGTAACACATTTGACTTTATTGTTCATTCTATAACTTTAACAGCTTCTTATAATTGTGACTAACTACTTTATCAAAATATCCCTCAAATAATGGAGTAATTGCCAATGTGTGTGCTCTTCCAGTGGCTCCTATTCTTTTCCTATATTCACAAAGACCCCAGCTTAAAATAGTAGCTGCACTGGTTCTTCTCACTGACAGAACTGCATCTGCTTTCATTCTCACCATGTGCCATGAGCGATCAGTTCAGTTTGCCGTCTTATGTAAATATTCTGACAATAGAATATTGGGGTTTCCATTAATTGTCGGGCCACAATCAACAAAATATAAGCTTGAAATATGGCATGCTGTTTCACATTTTTATTTTAATGACTGAAATGATGCACGTTTTTAAATGAAAACGTATTTAACTGAGCTAACGTTCAACGTTTCTCTTGCTTACCCTTGTCCAAGGTAAACATGCCGGGGTGTTTGGGACTGCTCATGATTTTATTGGTGCAAGGTATTGAGGCCTGCAACAAATATGTGGAGCTGAGAGGGAAAATTCTGTTCATCCTGCCTACATATCCTCTGACAATTGAAATGAATGTTTCTTCGACGCCAAATCAATTGGAAGGTGCACAGACTGGTTATCATGTACCCCGATGCTGATGATGCACAAGCCCATCGATCTATTGTTAAGGATATTTCATGTTTGGGAAAATGGAAAGTAATGTCCTCTCGTGTGATGTTGGAAATCGATTTGTAGAGCAACATGCACAGAGCCCCTTGAACATCATCTGTTGTACACATTGCTATAGCTTCTTGTGACAGTTTTATAACTCCGTATCTCAGTTTACTCATGAGGATTCAAGTGATGCATCTGTTTGTTGGCCTCTTTATAAAGATTGTCACTGGGAGCTGCTGTTTGGTTCAGAAATGCATCGGTCTATGTTTTTTAATCTATGTTCTGCTGCATTTTATTTTTTTCACGAGTTTCCATTTTGAGCCAAGGATGTAATTTTCCTCTTCGCCATTCTGTGACAGAAGCACACTTGGAGTTTCCTTTTTTAGTAATGCAATCCACTCTAAACAACCGCATTAATAAAAAAAATGATACTAAAGCTAGTTTTTTTTTTTTTTTTTTTTTTTTTTTAACTGCTCTGTAATAATTTGGTTTGTTTTTCAAAATAGGTTTTGTCACTGTGCTGAATAAAAATTGGGGGGGAGATGGATTCAGTTCAGCTCTTGAAACCCTTTATAGTTTTTAAGACCAAGTAGAATCAACTTTAGAGATCTAAAATTGGCCACATAATTCTGATGGGTGTGTCTCCACATTAAGCTTTAATTTTTATATAGTCACAGGTTTGAGTATTTTTTTTTTCACATTTTAAAAATGTTTATGAAGATAAACAAGGCTAGTAAACTACAAAATGTTCAGAATAAAAATATTGTGATCCATTTTGTGTTTGTTAGATATTAGAAGAGAGACTGAAGAGTATTTTTGTTGGTATGTCTTGGTAGCTATTTAGTACTGCATGTTCACTGAATGAAAACTCAGATTCCACCCAACTATTTTGGGACATCTTGACTTACAAGCAATATAAATCTTAATGGTTGCTGTCTATGTGAAGCGCTAAACATTTTAGCAAATATTTTATTTACTAATCTTTTAAGCAAGATCAGACTTCCATCCAAGCACATATACGTTTCAACTTTGTGAAGGTACAAAGTTTTGTCCCATTTCGGAAAACCAGGTGTAAAAAATCAACTTTGAGAAAAACCGAATCATTTTGTGCAAAAAGGGTTTGCTTTTTGTACAGGCACCTGTATTAACCCTGAACTCTGCATTTGTTTTCTGACACAGAAGATTTAGAGCCATTATTTGAAAACTATGTAATACTTTGATTTTTTTTTTAGGACCACAAATTTGTTGGCAGTATGCAACAAAGTTTGTCAAGTGCCAGCTCCTCAGCATTTAACTTCACCACCGAATAGTAGAGAGTGTGTTGTCATTGTTGCTTTAGCTTCTAGTCAGTCAAAACTCCTCATTCCTCTTACCTAAATGACGGTTCTCACCATGTCTCTGATTACACAATTGATGAATTCTTTCATTGTTTGTTGAGCTTCTCCTCATCAAGTCTCGCCTCAGGCTCCGGCTGGAACTCTGATTCAAAAGCGGCAGCAGCTGGTGTAGCAGCAGTGGGCCAGAGTAAAAGGTTACCTGTCGACTGCAGCCTTTTAATACAACTTGTTTGCCTATTTGTGTCTGCGTGTGTGTGTGTGTGTGTGTGTGTGTGTGAGCGAGCGAGCGAGAGAGAGGGAGAAACGGTGGTGTGTGAATTGATGCAGTGAGATGAGGCAAACTTCTTCAACTGAAAAATTTATCAGGTCTAGGAACAAGTTTCTACCTTTCATACTGACCTTGTCCTGCAGAGCAGCAAGCTACCTCATGTGGATTAAGTATCTCTGGATCTGTCAACATTTTATTTCTGGCTTTCCTCCCAGAGATGGTTGATCTAAAATAGTCAAGGGATACAAGCTAGAAAAAGTATGTTTGGTTTACTGAGTGAGCATTTGTAAAACTTAACAGCGAAACAAAAATATTAATTTTCAGATTACTCTTAAGACTTTTAAATAAACATACCACCATGAAAGAAAGAGCCAGAAACATTTTTTTCTACAAGGTTCTCATTAATTTGAATGACATGTAAAGTGAATAGCTGCCAAGGCTAACAGCCTCAGAAAAAGAAAAATCTTTAATATTAACGCACAAGATGCATTTTACCCGAACTGACCTTATTAATTTCTTTCAGAAAATAATTTTATGGGATGCATAAACGAAACCTTGAATATTTATAATTCACACAGCATCAAAATTGTAGACTTGGACTCAAAACTGCATGAACAGACGAGTAGTTTTGAAAACTATGTAATAGTTTTCAAAATTATTCAAAGCATCAACAGTCAAGTTCTGAAATTGCTTTTTGTAGTCAAACATGACACTAAAGGTATTTGTCTTTAGCAGACATGAAATGGGAATATTTGCATGTAAAGAGCATCTTACTAATTATTTTTTAGAAATATTTGGCAAAAACTGCTTCAGATGAAAAGAATTAGAAATACAATTTTGTGTTGTTTTACATATAAAAGTATCACTAATTGTACAAATATCTATTATTTAAAAGATCTAAATGGCCAAAAACAAAACTGCTGCATAAGGTAGTTGCAGTGTATTTTATTTATTTTCCCACATACTGCACTGCAAGGCCATTGCAAACTTAACCAGAAGGCAGAATTTCAGATACTGGCATAAAACTGGCCTCTAAAATTATTATGGCTCATAAATAATGTGTTTACTGTAAATAATACTCCATCCTGCCACTGTAACTCATCTTAATAAATGACTAAATTAAATCCTTTGTGTTGTCATTGAAAAAGGGTGGCTTAAAACTACTGGACAAATTATGTGAAACACTCCCACGCAGTGAGGTACGCCTATCTATTAATTAATCGGAAACATGAAGCTGCTCTCGTAGGAGCTGCCCGTGGCTTGTTTGTGGCTTGCGAGTGTGGAGCTGCAGTGAAGCTGGCCTTTTTGTTTTCTTGCCGTTTAAATAGAGCGACGGACTTCAAATGACAGCGTTCCGCTTTTAAGGATTTTTGTTATACAGGTTCTGTAAAACTTAACCAGGTACTAATGATGGCTTGTTTTAGTGAACCAGTATTGAAAGAAGGGTGAGAACTGGCTGGAAACCATTTTATTCCAGCTTTGCCAGTCCCATAGGAACCACAAAACTGGCCATTGTCAGTAACCCAGTTTTAAGCGGAGGGACAGATTTTAGGTAGGGAACCCTTGAGCGGTAATTCTAACATAATGATGTGTGAAAGCGGGAATGGAAGAAGGGACAAGACTGTGTGAAGCGACATGAGATTGCTGTTAGGGGACATAAAGAGCTGCCGCTTCATGTGCAGCTGTTGCAGCATTTACTAACAAGGTTTAATTTGTCATCAGATTGGGCTTGGAACAAGTGTCCTTGCTGCTTTTGTGGGAAAACCTGCACCAAGCTGTAGTGTTGCGTGTGCGTTTTAAATTGTAATGAAGCAATGAGATTTCCATCTTGGATAAATCATGTCAGAGTGTGTGGCTGAAGGTGGGGCATAGGTACATATGTGGTCTTTCTCGGTCAGATTTATATGTAGCGCTTTACGTACGGCTGCTACAGAAGCACGAGTCAGCGTCTGTGGACTGTAAATCCTACAAGTCGTCCCTTCCACAGCTCGTCAGGAAAAAGGTTCACTCTTCAATTTATTTTTCTGCTTTGACAGCCATCTGTAAACTAGCACCAAACCTATACATCAACATGTATGTAACCGTTTACCTAACCTGAATAAGAGCTTTTTTTTCTTCTTTTTTTTTTTTATTTACTCTCCTAAAATCTGGTTTTCTATAGCTGCTTACTTGTAACATTGAAATGCACTGATCAGATATATTGTGGTCAAGTTCTAAACACCAATTTTTGTGAAGCTAATTGATTATGTCTGGCTTAATATTTGAGAAGTAAGCTCATATTTACTCATGTTTTAATTATCCATTATTTTAACTTTGGAGGAGCTTTAACATAGTCATATATAGAAAGAAAGCTGTTGGAGTCGCACAGTTCCTCGGTTCACAAGTATTTAATATCTTAAATAAAAATGCAAAATTATGAGACAAATATTTTTCAACTCCTTCAAGCATAATGTCGGGGCTGAAATGATTAATCAGGATTAAATTATCAAAATAAATGTTAAGTATATACTATAATTGATTGCTAACTGGTGTAGACACTCAAATAAATGCTAATTGCTAAAAGAACACTCTCAGAGCAGTAACTGAGCCAAAACAGTACAGAAATATACATTTTGTTTTCAAGACAATTAAAAAAAAACTTTCTGTAGATATGTTCTGCCCAGAACTCCTTTAGTGGCAGTTTTAGCTTCACCTGGTTAAAGTACCATATCATACAAATGATCAAGAGTACAGTAAAATGTTTTTCTTTCACAATGAATTGAATTTCTTGTCTTGTATTCTTCAATGTATTTCTAATATTGTACTATTGTTTTGTGGTTAAATGATAAATTTCAACACAATAAATTTTAATTATTGGCAAATGCAAATTTTGTTTTTAAAAACCTTAGAGAGTTTCTGTGTAAGGACATGGAGAAATATATATATGTGTGTGTGTATATATATATATA
>NW_006799951.1:4320019-4338197 GCF_000485575.1 Poecilia formosa
CAGTGTGTACACTGACTGGGTTTTTGCCAGCAGTTAATTCAAGATAACTCTTCAATCCATCCATGCTGCTGAGAGAGGAAAAAGGAAAGTGTTGCTGACTGGTTTTTGGATTTGCAAAGATACTTTTTTTTTTTTTTTTTTTAGGTGTCCCATTGTAAAAAAAAAAGATATGTGTAAATGAGGATGAAGCAGCTCATTTTGAGTCACTTCCTGTATTGATCTCGCACACACGCACTGCTTTTAGACCCACAAGTTGGGAGGTGCAGTAGCATCCGTTTCTGTTGGACCAGAGCAAAGAGCTGCTTACATGGGTTTGGTGAAAGGCTGGTCACACCTCATTTTAAAGTGGTTTTGTTAAAACGGTCACCATAGTGACGAGTCAATGTGGTGTCATAGTCGTACGTGGTTTTTACGTTTCTAATTTTCAGTTTTTCCTACAGTTTTGAATTTCTGCATTTAAATTCTATGTGCTTTGTTCAGTTTGAGATTTATATCTAAGAAGCATTGTTTCTATCTTTAACATTTCACATTTTGAATTGCGTAAATTCTTATTTTTCCTGTATGAGGTCTTAACTTCTATTAAAAAAAAAATCCCCATACAGGTTTTGCTCTGCTTTTTAATTACATTTCAAATGACACAATCCAGTACTGAACTGTCGAGAAACCTATTCAAATCTGAAGATCATTGTACTTTAGGGATATTCATTTGCATTTTTTCTCGGATTGTGTTTCTCATGGTGGCAGAACGCTGAAGTAGCTCTTTGAAGAAGCTATTTGAAGAATTATTCCCTCTGGTTTTGGATGTTGTGCAACTGGATTTTTGCCCTTTTTTTAAACTCTTGGACAATTTGCATGATGTGTAAACATGGCATATTGTTTTTACAACTTGGAGCAGATGAATGCAGGAGCAGAGAGAGGGAAAGAGTATGTTCAAATTTAAAGCAGATCTTTCACTGGTCACAGTGGACATCATATCCCTGATTCCAGCATCTCTCTACTTGGCTTTCTATCCATATGACCAGATAATGATATCAGGAAGAGGTGGACTAGCTGTACTTGGACATGTTACTCTAGGATAAAGTATCCACTGCCTGGGTGTTGAGCCGTTAGCATGTCGTCACAGTCATACAACAAGAGTGTTCAATCAAAGGCCCCTTCAGGTTCGTTTCTGCTACTGGAGATCCTTCCTGCCCACAGTGTCACAATCCACAACGACTCTTTGAAGACACTTGGATGATATGAGTTGCAACAACATTTAATTTCCCATTGGGATAAATAAAGTGTTATTGCATTGAATTCACAGTACATATTTTCTATTGCATCTACTTTTGTCTGTGGATTTATTTGTTTCTCCCATGTGTTAAAGGATGATTCCTTTTTAATTAGAAGAGGTAAATAAGGGCTACAATAACAAGATTGGTGAGTTTTATTTTTCTAGGAACCAAGAAGGAAGTACTTTGAGTTTATGTTTCATTGCAACTCTCACCTTTTTACATTTTGGGGAGATTGAAGCGTAAAAACAAATATTCAGTATGATTAAATTAAAAGACACACTTGTATCTTTTGGTATTTTTTTGTAAAAGGGTCATGCCCAATTATGACAAAATTGCATTTATAAAAACCATGTACCTTTTTTTTTTTTATGAGGATCTTATTCTTTTTATGTGGAACTGAAATATTTTCAACACCTTTTTCCCTCGTCACCAAAAATAAATAGAAACACAAAATCCAATAAACAAGGACATTTTTGTGTAAACATGTAAATTTCTGCCTTTCATCTTAATCTACTTTAGTTTTGAAAGACCCTGGGGCTTTTTGAATTCTAAATAATTTCAGACTGGAGGAATTACATTTTTCAATTGACTAAAGCTGACAGTTGTTACAATGCCATGACATTTTGTTAAATGCCACAAATGGCAAACTGAACATACTAACAATTGAATACAAAATTAACTAGAAAACCTACTTTAGTGATGGCTGCTTAACGTTTTTTTGTTTGTTTGTTTGTTTTGTCCTAGCAGTTGAATTTCTAACTCTGCTCTCTGTGCTGCACTAATTTTCAACTCTGTAACTGGATACAAGCTGTTTGTTGTGCCATATAGTGGTAGGCTGTCTTCTCGTCATACTTTCTGAGACTATCATGACGCTTTCTACTCGAGGGAAACAAACTCCGGTCTTTCAGGTGGCACTGGATTCAAAATAAGCCTGAGTCTTACACAGAAATCTCTGCACGTGTTCAAATCATTTTGAAAAATCCACTGTTTACTGTCCCACTCTCAAATGCGAGTTGAGGCGCTCTCATGTGAAGGACATGTTGGTGAGGGCAGCAGGTGAATGTGACCGTGGCGCGCTGATGGCTTTCTTTGGGTCAAGGACTTAAAGTGGACTCAAGTAGGGAAAACGAACTGTTTTCTGGTGAGATTAGCGATACATTGAGTTTGATACTCGAGGCTAAAAACGCATGCTTCAGAACAGATACAACCATCCACACATTTTATTTTTTTATTTTTTCCCCAAATATGAGTTTGCATATTGCAAAGCTGGAACTTTGGACATAACAAAAAGGCGAATTCTGTTAACGGCTCCGATGTCAAATCGATGTTGCTGGAAACATACAAACATACAAACTCTTCTTCTCTGCTGTCTGGATGACATCTAGCCTCACTACTCCCCTCTTCTCACCCAGGTGCTAGATTACAAAAGAATCTTTTTTTTTTTCTTCTGACAAGGTCGACAACTTACATTCCCTACCTCATAGGCGCTTCCTATTACCCAATTACCTGAAAATATATGCAGTCTCCTGGGTGCTAAAGCTATGTTTTATATGCACTACATGCACTCTCTTGCAGCAGTTCGCATTTAGAGTGGTGTCAAGCAGAGTGGCCAGAGGGAAAGATATTTTCAGCAGGTTCAATAAGATCAGCACATAGAGTATTCTCTTTAGAGTGATATTGCAGAATCTGACTTGCATTGTCAGCAAGAAAACAGATTGCCTTTTGTGCATTAGGACTTCTGATCAACAAACAGAACAGGGTAGCATGAAAAATCATACAGTATATACTATCTTAAGAGAAGAAATGCTATAAGCTGGAGTTCTTCAGTACAAAAGAAACTGGGCAGAGCTATGACTGATGAATTCTGCACCATGTCAATATTACAAGTGTTTAAACTTAAGACATCCTGTCAGAGATCCTTGCTGGGGTTCGTTGAACACATTAAAAACTTTTTTTACAAATTTATAATGTTTGTTGATCGGCCTTCAAGCTCTTGCCACACACGCGCAAGTTTGGGGTGTAGTTTCCAGCAACATCGATTTGACATCGGAGCCGTTAACAGAATTCGCCTTTTTGTTATGTCCAAAGTTCCAGCTTTGCAATATGCAAACTCATATTTGGGGGAAAAAAAATAAATAAATAAAATGTGTGGATGGTTGTATCTGTTCTGAAGCATGCGTTTTCAGCCTCGAGTATCAAACTCAATGTATCGCTAATCTCACCAGAAAACAGTTCGTTTTCCCTACTTGAGTCCACTTTAAGTCCTTGACCCAAAGAAAGCCATCAGCGCGCCACGGTCACATTCACCTGCTGCCCTCACCAACATGTCCTTCACATGAGAGCGCCTCAACTCGCATTTGAGAGTGGGACAGTAAACAGTGGATTTTTCAAAATGATTTGAACACGTGCAGAGATTTCTGTGTAAGACTCAGGCTTATTTTGAATCCAGTGCCACCTGAAAGACCAGAGTTTGTTTCCCTCGAGTAGAAAGCGTCATGATAGGAAATTACTGTGTACCCACAAATTGTGATGATGGCCCTTTGGGGTGAAAATTAAACTTTTGATCAGTCATCACGTAATAAAAAAAAATACCTTGGAGAAATTGTCACAAAAAAAAGATTCATGCTGTTAATTTTGCTGACTGTACTAGATTACACCACAAACATAAGTAATATAACAGTAAAAGCATCTGATTCTGCTCATTTGTAGTTTTTGCTTCATTGGATAGTGAGTTTTGTATCTTTTGTAAACTCTTTTTTTTTGGGGGGGGGGGGCTGGGAAAATTCAGATTTAAACGGAACCAATTCTACCAGTATTTCAGTCAACACAATTTTTTTTTTAAGTTCCTAATTAGTAAGTGTGTCGACAACTATAGTTCAGGGTCTGGCAAAAAGTTACAAACATAAAAGGAAAAAGCTTTAGACTCTTGTAGCTGATCTTGAGAGACTCCAAATAAGGAGTGCTAAATAGCTTGTGCAAAAAAACGAAATTGCATGTGCAATTAGTGGATGTGTTGTGCTCAATCTTCAAAGATTGTGCACACAATTAATTGGAGCAAGTGTAGACCTTCATATTTAAATGAAGATTTTGCATGTTTTGCTGGCAGTCATCATGGAGTGTAGAGTGGCCATTAAAGCGGTAGTGTGCTGTATTTTGCAGGCACATATTGTCATTTTATTGCACAATCAAGTAACCATGTTGCCTTTAGCTATAAAAATGCTGTCTACATAAAGCATGACTTCTTTTCCCGCACATTTTGTGGAATATCCAACTCAAACTGGAAACTTTTCTTTGCTCAAGATCATGGCTTTGGATTTGAAGGCACTGATCCTCATCTTCACTACTTCATAGCTGGCTGCGAACTGCTTCAACAAAATCTGTAGACGACATTTTGAAGCCAATAGGACCGCATCATCTGCAAAAAAGCAGGGATGCGATCCTATGGTCACCAAAATGGATTCCTTCCACTCCTTGGCTCTATCTAGAAATTGAAAAGCTATGAACTGAATCAGCGACAAAAGGAAATCTCGGTGGAGTTCAACTCCAACGAGTCCCAAAAATACAACATGGTTTTTGTATATTGTATATTGGTTTGATCAAATGACAAACCAAAAAGAAAATTCCTGGCAAGAAATTTCCCACAGTACTTTTTGTTTAACCCAAGAAAAAGCTGATGGCCACCGTTACTAATTTAATGAGTAATCTCGATAAGAACCGTCTTGACATGAACTTGTTCATTTCTAAATTCAAAGCATGATTTTCAGTTATCGTTGGCTTTTAAAATGAGGTTTACTAATTGCTTGCAAGCTTTGAAGCTACAGGCAAAGAAACACTAACGGGCTTTATTTCCAGGCGGCTCATATCTACCTTTAATGTTTTTTTTTATCTGATCTGTGGTTGGTGACCTTCTCTTCATACTGATGTGTTCTTGATCATTTCTACTGATCATATTGGTGAATGTAAATGACAACCACGGCTTCTGGCATTAATGCTTCAATCACATAAAGGTATTAAAGACCGAATTTCTAGATACTGTAATAAGTGCCGCTTGGAGCATGTGGTGTAGTGCCACTGAGGCTTGTGCAACACTAATCAATAGAATGTATGTGCTAATTCTGCAGTGTTGCTTCCGGTTCATTATGGAGATGAATGAAACACACTCCTCGAATAAACTCTAAGCTTGCCTATTAAGTGATAACAAGCCAAAGGAATACATTATACCAAGATATCAGCCACAAATGCTGTCTTCTCCTCTCTTCGCCTGTGAGTTGCCTTGACATTTCTTTGCTTTCAAAAAGCCGTTTTGTCTTCGGCTGATAGAATCAGTGAGGCATTTCCAGTCTGGAAATAAATAAAACCCGTTTGGAGCATTTTCATACTTGGGGAAAGGCACACAAGTTACCAAATTAACTCTGTGATTTGTTCTGAATGTATTGCAAAAGTCATCTTAAGGTTCCTTTTTATAGAAAAGCAAATGAGCCCAAATTAATTCAAACTGTAATTTGGGTCGTGTCAGATTCAAATGCACTTGCCATGCAATTTAAGACAGTTCACCACATTCCTGTTTAATTCAGTTGTTACCCAATTCAGTTTAACACGATTGTGTAAATTGATTTATTATTGAATAATACACTAAGCTATAAGAGAAGGCGTGAGTAAAGAAAGCAATGTAATTGCTTCAAATTATCGCCTGAAATATCAGTTAATGAAAAGATTTGGCAATATTTTTTTTTATTTTTAGGTCCTTAATTAGAGTGCTAGTGGATTTTTTTTTCAATGAAGCATAATCTGAAGACTTTCTACAACCTTATTATCGAGTAGTTTAAAAGTTGCAATTTTACTAGATTTTTAAAGTTTTTTGTTGTTGTTGTTTTATGGTTTGACTCTTAAAGGCAAGCAAGCATAAAAAAGGGGAGAGGGCACAGTATGGTGGTCCTTTTAGTTTCTGTTTGAAACTTGCATATGGACATGATGCACAATATTCTTTTAGGGTTACTAGGCAACACAAACACCAGCACTACTGAACAAATTAGCACAGACAAAAACAAAATGCCTATCTGCCAATCTGTTTTCTACTTTGCACAAGCAGATATAGAATCCTTCTCTTGTATCCAATTTCAGCATGAATTGTACACTAAATTGGTGCAAGTTAAAATATTGTAACAGAATCTCTTTGTAAATTCCATTTCCACATTTTCCCCGGCCCTCAAGTTGAGTCCACTTCTCTGCAGCTTTCGGCTGCCATAATACAAACTATCTCAAGATCAAAAGCAAAAACACCAGACGTATATATTTTTTTGCCAAAAGTGAATGAGCTGCCGTTTAAGATTTAGATAATTAAATATTGTAACAATAAATTAAGTTTTTTTTTTTTTTTGTTTTTTTTTTGTATACAACTCTTTGGCTCTGTGTAGAAAGCAATGAGGATACAACTCCTTACTTTCACCTAACACAGTGCAGCACAATGAGGCCAAATGTGCCAATGTGCACACATATGACGGCAAAAAAAAGCTGCAAAATTAAGTATTAATTTTTGTCTGACTTTTGCTACTATTAAGTGCATCAATTGAATATACATTTACTCCTAGAAAAGTGGATAAGAAGCCTTTATGCACATGCATTTTGTGTGTTGAAAATTACGTCCTGGCCATTGGTTTGGTAGTAGTAATGTACCTCCTGCTTTGTTAGCACTGTGTGCTAGCTTCTAGCTGCCTTCTTGCGGATACAACTACTGCATGTTTTACATATAATTATCTGGCTTTGTTTTAGTTTTGGAGATTATGTGATCCACATGCATTCAGTGACATCCTTGATGCTCCTGTTAGCCAACTCCTTTATTATATCAAGGTTTATTTCATTCACATTGTAGTAGAAATAATATTTTAAAAAATATCTGACATGCATGGACGTTACAGTTAAACTACATTCCATATTGTTGGTATTTGGGTGGAGAGGGTGTAAATACAGTAATGACACCATTGCGATGGATTCATTTGGATACATGGTTCTGTAGTTTCGTCACCATCAGATTCTGGCTCCAAGATGCATGGATGCTGGATGGTTGACGACATCTTTAATAACATTTTAGATAATCATATCTCTGCTATCAAACTACAAAAATGTCCAAATGGGAGTGGAAAGCTCTGTGACCTGGAAGGTGGCGGGACATCATTGGTCTCGCATTTAAAAAGACCGCAGCAAAACGAGTTTCTCTAAGATGCGCTTCAGAACAGGGGTAAAGGAGGAATTCATACCAAAGCATTCCATTCTGCTTTATTTAGACCCTAAGCGAATGATTTGATTTGAAAAGGAAGGATCTGAAAGCATCATATGAACATTTTAATGAACACTGAATGAGAAGAGGATTACAGCATATCAGAAAGTATGTGTGTTTTCAAGAATCAATGCAGTGGATCAGTAACACAGATTTCCAATTGGTTTATGTATCTCACTGCAAAATTTCCCAATCACTTTTGTTAAATAATTATTTTTTCTTCTTCCTATCTGTAGTCATTTGTTTTTATAATTTTTTAAAATGAATAAATCATGCTTCTATTACCATAAAACGGTGCAAATGCTAAAAGCAGTGAGCTTTTATTTTGCCCAGTTGCCAGCCAGACCTTAATGTTTTTTTGTTTTTCTTTCTTTCTCCTCCCCCAATTTTGCATCTTCTGCTCTCCCACCTTCTCAAGATTTGAAGCAACAGAGATAAACAAGAGAAAATGAGGGAGAACATTGGATGTTGCCATGGTAATGCTTAGCAGTCAGTAGCCCTGTATGTTCTTTTTGTTATTCCAATCCTTTTGAAAATTGATTGACTTGATGAGTCCCTGAACAGAATATTATGGACCTCCTGTCCTTTTTGACCATTAGTCGTTTGCTCCGTTTAATCAGTATTTTTTCTTTCATTCTAATAATTAATGCAACCGATGTTATGCTTTTGTGTCATTGTTTTTTTTTTTATGTTTATCAAACATCTTGAATATTTTTCAAGATGTTCTTGTAAAGGAATATTAAAATCTTTCACATTTCCATACAGGTATAAATCAGATCTGGCACCAGCTTTATTGCAGACTGGTGGGTGACAGCGATGACGGAAATGGTGGGAAAAGCCTTTTGATGCCAAGTCACATTTTTCAGATATAAATGGATTTTGTCACCAGGTACCAGTTTCTCTCATGAAAATGCACTGGTTTTATTTTTCAGGTGGATGGAAAGCTTTTTCTTTCCTCTTTAAAAAAAAAACACACACAAAGAAAACCATCCAAACTAAGCTCGCCCTATATGGAAAAATTAAATTACTTATCTTTTCAAATCGTGACTAACAACAAAAGTATAATTGCATTTTTCTAGGATTTAATATCTAAAATGTTATATGGCTGATAAAATGATTTGCTAAGTACAAATGTGTCAGGAGTGATTTAGCATACAGGGTAGCAAAGAAATACTAACAGTTCATGGTCTAACAACCATGAACCGAAATCACCAGCGAGAAGGACGAGAACAGTCGCTTTGTTTGCTATTTATATCACCCAATTAACACTTGACATGGTTCATGGCATGAGCTAATGGAATTTCGAGGTACTACTCTTGTGATCAAAACCCATGTAAATTAATATGGGTCCTGGTTTTTATAATAAAATGTGAAAGGCATATCCCATCAAACCAGTTTGTTAGGAGTTGGGTTTATTTGAGACGTTGATTCACCATAAATTAAGATCTAAATGCAGAGAAAATATTTTGGCAAGTTGAGAGATGTGTTTTTTTTTTTTTTTTTTTTTTTTAAAACAACACTTAGAAGTCTATCATCACAAGAATGATCAAGCTTGATGTATTAAACAATGGAAGTTTGCTTTGCTTTGTTTTTTTTTGTATGCCATTGCAAATACTCCCTTTTAAACGTACCTAAATCATCCAGCCCATGGTAAGGGGTTAAGGTTTTTAGAGGGTTAGTTTTTATGCTTTAGCTGACTGCTCTCTTCTTAAGGACAGTCTTATTAAAATGTAACTAACTCCCCTGTGAAAGCACAACTTTTCTGAATATTGTTCAAAAATCTTGGTCTACTAGTTTGACCCTCCATTAGACTAAAATGAATGAATTTCACCATATGTTTGTGTCTGAAATATGACATGTCTCAATAGAGATGGGATACGTCTTAATTTGTGACAGTAAGGTTATCCAGAGATAAAGTTTATTTAAAATCAGTTTTGCCAGGATAGTGATGTATTTAATAATGTGCCAGCGTGGCTTCCTGTTGCTGTGCTTGGAGCCAGTCGCTTATCTATCACATTATGGCTGCTCTCAGAGGGAATAAAGTTTGGCTGTGAAATCCTGAGCTGTGCCATGTACTTTCTCTTTATGATACGCCGTCTTAAACGTCTTCTGCTCAACACAGCCATGCAGAATGTGTTAAATGCGGTTTTGTTTGTATTTTGTGTACATTTGAGATTTGGTTTATTTGTATTCTCTGTCGAGGTGATGGCTTGCACCTCAGTGTTCAAACTGGAAACGGGCAGCGCTCTGTGTTTGAGTATCTGATTGCTGCTGACAGCAACAGAATTGTGCTGTTCGTGCCAGGTCTCTTGGACTCGGAGCTTCTCCAGCGCCAATTCCAGGGAAATCCATCTGGGCGAAATTCAGTCAAAATCTGGCCTCTTCAGTGCAGGACAAACACACAAAGACCTTTTGATGTCAAAGCGCTTAAAATCACCTTTAATTTATGGGTCACAATCTAATATCTATTACAATATAAAAAAATAAACTGGATATTCTAAAAAGTATATTCTACACCACTTAAAGCTGCAGTATGTAACTTTTACATTTTTTTTTAATATATTTTTTAAACTGTGACCATGTCATGAGTCAGATAATCTGAAAAGATCGAGCTCCACCATTGCACATCAGTAAGCCTAACTAACCCTAACCTACCACATACCATCGCTCCTCCAAAAATCTAAAACGGTGTCTCCACAGATTAGGGTCTTTCTGTTTGCCAAATGACAGGACTGACTTGGCATGTTGAATTTAATAATGTTATGGCTAATTTAATGTGTCTCATATCAAACAAATAGACTGTCCAAAGATTGCAAGTTAGATTTTTTTTTTAAATATATATATTTGGTGACAACTAATTAATCAGCCACACAATTCCTGAGTAATATGGTTTGGATGACAACAATAAGCATGGTATTGTGAATTTAAATTAATAAATATTATCTGGCTTGATGCTTTTTGATTCTTGTCACTTTTTAATCATTCAGACTGACTGCTTGTCACAGGTAATGCATGATCGGTTTTAGGAATATAAAACATGACTTATGCCACATTTTGGGTGAATTAATTCATAGATTTTAAAGGTTAAATAGTAACTTAACCTTTATTTAGCTAATGGCAAAAGGATTCATTTTACAAGTAGCCACTCGTTCTCTTCATCCGTCTCAAATATTCAGAAACCATACAAGATTTGTATGTGCATAAGATCCACAAATTTACAAGATGATTTGCAAGATTGTACAACATAATTTACAAATGTATATGACACAATGCATGAATTCATGCCTCAACATTCAAATATATGTAAACAGTTTCTCAAATTTACACATTTCAAGGTGCACAAGTAGTAACACACTACTACTCCTCGTCAAATCCCCCATGCATTGACGTCAACTGTTTTCTTTCTATGTAAACACTTTTGAGACTAATTTAACTCCGTAGATTCTGGACATAAACTGCATTTAGCTTGCATATCCTTTTGATAATCAAAGTAAATAAGACCTGGGTAAGGAACATGCTTTCTTTATAGACTCTATCCATCATGTTCTGACATGCTTGCTATTGTTTCTGTGTTTACTATTGGGCCCAACTATTTTCTGTGCTTGATGTTTTGCAGGCTGTAAACAGTCATTTAAAAGACAGAACGGTGCTTTCCTTCAAATGTGCATGTTGTTACACAATTTGCTTCTTACAAAAAGCAGATTAAATAATTCATAAAGCGCTGTACGTGCACACACTGTGTACACAGTCTACAATTCATTCATAAGAAGCATGTATCCAATGATCTGTATTATAGCATTCTTCATTTGCTTTGCGTTAACACTTTCTTTCCTCTAATTAACATAACAACGCAAGATTCCAAGCATCACTAACAAAACTTGTGCTGAAAACGAACTCCTGTTCTCACTTCAACCATGACTACCCTTTGACCATAGCCTGACTGAGACGCACCATTACAATAATTTTTGGCTAGACTGTGATTCTGATCTTTGACAGGTCTAAGTTAGCTTTGTTGAGTGACTAGTTTTCTGCATGATCTATAAAAGTGTGGTTATAGTTGGCGTGTTGAACAGGTTGTGAGGGAGCGTGCCTGAGTGTTGGCTGTCGTTGTGCCTGGTGGTGCACCTCTGAGTGTTTGTAATTCAGCGCCGCACCCTTCCACTGGTTTTTATACAAACCCTCTATGAAGCCTCATTTTATGAACATTTGGCTCCAACGCATTAACTATAAACGCCATACCACTGTCTTGGCTCACATGACTGCAAGTCACTTAAGCTGCCCTCACTGAAACAGTTATACGATCTGTCTTATATGGAGGTCTCTTAAAGTTAAGTTATATGAAAAGCATAAGTTATTCTAGATAACAATAACTATGTTGCATTCAATACTGTACTAGATCAGTGGCCACTTGTAAATTTGTTGTTGGGTTCTCCACGTTACCTTACTATTGTGCACCTAGCACTCAGTATACTCAGACTAAACTTCAAATATGTGGGTGTTACCTTACAGATGGGATTCCACTTAGCACATACAGATTAATTACACACGGCGTCACCAACTGTTAAAAAATGTGGTTGATTTTTCCCTTTCAAGTAAGGAATCTAGAACAGATATAGTCACAAATCTTTTCTTGCAGCTTTCATCCTTGTGCAGTTCGTTTTGTTTGATATGAAAACCTTTTGTTTCTGCATTGCAGGTGTTGTGTTGCAAAATATTTCATAAGACAGGATGCATGTAAACACCAACAGCGCTTACAGTAATGCCAGAAGGATTTTAGTTTGAAAAGTCTTAAGTTATTACAATTACTTTTTTTTTTCTGAGCAAAAACATGAGTCCTGTCATGTAAAACAAAACAAAACAAAACACAAAAAAAAAACAGAGGCAAGGCGTTAGCTTTGCTGCTGAATCACCCCGTTCTGTTCTTCTCTTTTGAGATCTGTTACTGAAATGCAAAAGGATTCATTTCACATTCATGTTGATTCGAGAGGAGCCACTCGGCCCTCTTCATCCGTTCAGGTCTTTTATGAATATACATCAAAGTGGCACATCTGAAGCATTAATTGTCTGCTTGTTATTTATAACACGGGTGCTCCTGAACCAACGCCTGCAGCATATGGTCCTGAAAAAACAAAGTATTTATCAAACTATTCAACTTCTAAACTGGTATTAGCTGAAAGTTTTGAAAGTGAATAATCTTGTATGCAAATGTGACACCTTGTAGCTTGCTCATTAGGTGAAGCAGATTGCTTGTTGTCAAAGTACAAGCTAAAATGAGGAACACAACTGACAGATATTTTTTTTAGCAAGTGGCACTAAAGTAAGGTGATCAATGACGATTATTTTCCCAAAATTTGGATGCAAAATGCCTAATTTATGCTTCATACTGCCTCTAAAAATGAGGCTAATCACTTTTTCTTACAAATTTACCAGTATGAAGACAAATAATTTGGTCGATTTCACTTGTCTACAGTATATATTGCATTTTGCTTAATGTTAAAACTAGTGGTCCACTTGCAAGAAATAGAAGCTTGAAAACATCCACATGTGCAATTAATTTAGAGAAAAGGCTTTAATTAGTGAACTAAGTTAATAGAAAATAATGTCATTTTTCAATTTAATTCACTGAATATGACTGTAGGTCACACCTGTAAATCTGGAAGAAGCAGCAGCTGGATCTTATGACGAGATCTTGTCGTATTGCATATAGCAGTCATTTTTTTGTTTACTTCTTACCAAATATAAACTGACATATTCAACATATTTTATAAACTCAGCCTTAGATGGTACATGATCCAAATAGTAGTGGCCATTCTTGTGATACTAAAACACTTGTGATTTTTTTTTTTTTTTTCTGTTTTTGTCTGGTGTGTAAATGTCTCCTTGTATCCACCATTTGAGACACAGCAATAGACAATCAATCTCCTTTAAACAGTATCCTCTTTAAGAAACATCTGTGGGTTGCATTGCGTAATGAAGACTGCCACACATCCATACCTCAGTCACAGACGAGGCTGGTTTCTCTGTGACGTTCTTTGACAGGAAGAGACAGGTTAGATTTTCATGGCACACTTGTGCAGGATAAAGGCAATTTGCACTGCCACAGCTGCACTGATGGGGAGGAAGGATCGATGTTCAGGTTTGATTGGACACAGCAGATAAACATCTTATATGGATCAGAGTCATTTAGGAATCGGTGGGGAGGGAGTGGCATCGTTTTCTTCGCTCACAAAGCCTCAGCTCGAATTCCAAATAAGGGCGGGAGAGCGTCTTCAGCAGAATTGTGGTTAAAAATAAATCTTAAAGTGACACTCATGCTGCACTTAAAGATAAAATCTTACAGGCCCACATGTTGTCCAGGTGTCCCTTTTTTCCTTTTTAGCTGCTCAGCGTTCCCTGGTTGCTGATGACCTTGTGACACTGATGAGACATGTCAAGTTGTTTCTATGGAAACGACTTTAGTGGCTCTCTGGTGCCTCTCTCTTAAACTGGTGTTCATATTATTACCAGAATTAGCAGGAACTAAGAAAAAGACTTAAGAAAAGTAATATATGTTTTCAGTCTTTTGCTTAATTTAAAAATGAATCCAATTTCTATCTCCTGGCTTTGCTTAGAATATTTGTATTTAATTAGGAACTCTTGTTGTTTTGTACTTATTACAACAGTGGTAGGGAAAAAAAATCAAATATTCATTACAATTCTAAGTTTTCAGCTTGTAAGTTTAAGTGTGTCTTTGTACTTGGACATATTTTAGGAAAAAAGATCTTTGAAACTAGAAAATCCTCATCTAAAATGAAGAGTTAAACTGGGTAAAGCCTCTACAAGTGATTGTTTTACTGCAATTTTGTTTTTTTCCTCTTGACATGGTATAACAGTCAGGTTTGTAGATCTCATATCTTGTACAAATTTCAATGGAACTGAGATTAACTTTGTAGTTTTAAGACATCTTGTTAGTGATCTGGTGTGTTAGTGATCTGATTGTCCTTGTTTTTCTACATAAAGTCAGCAAGAAGTTTTTTTTTTTTCTTAAAAAAAACAACAAAAAACTATCAGCAACTATCTATACTCACACGCAGGCATGTCATATAGCCAGCTTTTTACAAGTGGGTAAAGAAAAAAAAGAAAAATAAATGGAAACCATCAAAAAGCATCAGACATAATTGTGCCAGTTTGAATTTTGAAGGCAATGATTATTTTTGTCATAATTTACTTTAGCATTGGCATCCTTAGTAAATATCCATCATGACTTGTGGGTAGTCTGTCACCTTCTGGGTCAGAAATATTACTTTGAACCCCATTGAGCTGGAATGCTCCCTCTTCAAGGGGGAAAAACAGCACAAATGATAATACCTCTGAATCCAGAGCACAACTGGTTATTAAAACCTATTATCCTTTTGTGAAACCCACAAATTTGGTAATTCAAAATTTTAGTCTGCTTTTATTATTATTATTGTTATTATACCATTGTTGAAAAGGATGTGGGACTTGGGTCATTTACTTTAAGAAAAATCTTTGTGGGATTCTGTGATTTGTTGAATTCAACCTGACCGACGAATAACAGATAAACTGGACCTTGCCTCCACAAAAGATAAAATTTTCCTCATGGTAGCGGAAACGTCTTGTCACTAAAGCTTTGTTTTGAACGAGGATGAAAGCCGTGCAGCAGGATAAGCCTGAGGGCATTACATGATTTGGATACTAATTAACTGATGTTTATAATTTCCTAATAAGATCTAAACCATGTCCTCTCCTTGGCTTTGCCCATATGATGGGGCATCTGCTATGCCCTAGGCACCGTGACAGACTCTTGGCGTACAATCCGGGTTTGTGCATGAGAGGGAGAATATGCTGACCCTGACCTGCACCTGATTTCCCTTGTTTCTCTACCACTCTTCTTAGCACTGAAGGTCAATAACCCTAAGAAGCTGCTGTGGCATTAAAAAGTGTTTCAAAATATGAGAAGCCAAGGTGCCGACATTTGGCAGCTGGCCCGTGTGTGTGTTTTGCTCTGCAAGCTTTTTTATGAACTATGCAATTACTTAATTAGTTACCTCACTGTGTAACACAACGCTCTGCCAAATCACCTTTCCTGGACCAAGATGAAACATATGAAACACCAGGGTCCAGCTGGTGGAAATAAACATCCTGGTTTGTTTATTTGTAATTTAAACCAGAGCAAGGAAGTAATAACTAATAAGACTTACATAGGACCAAAAAAGTTTAGTAACACTTTATTTGAAGGGGTGTGCATAAGACTGACATGACACTGTCAAAAACATGACATAACATCTGTCATGACCATGAAGAAGTCTTTATGAATGTTTATGTCGGTGGTACATTGTTGTTGTTTTTTTTTTTATTATTATTTTGCAGAAAGTGCAGTTAAATGAGTTCTGACATTCTTTGTTGAGCTTGCAAGAGGCTCCAATGCAGATCTGACGGAGAATCTAAAAGCTTTCTTTCCATTTTCTGTTCGCACACGAATGTAAAGATGCAAAATGTTTGTCATTCCAGACGGAGACTTATTAAATGTCCCTGCCTGCCTTTAGCACTGACTGTTTTCTTTACACCATGCAGCAACTTGGAGTTAACTGGGTTTCAGAGAACTATTGTAATATTGTAAAAATAATTTACCCAAAATATGACTTTATTCAGTTTAATCTGACTGAGCTCAGGTGGCTATGAAGACTTTAAAATGTTTCCAAGTGGAACATTTTCTGAAGAATTTTGCCAATTCTTCCTGGCTGTTCGACATAATGTTCTTTTTTTTTGTGGCCTGTGTTAAGGAATTTATGTAAATTAACGTAATTTTCAGTTTTGTAGTCTTAGAAGACAAATGCTTAAGCTTGGTGTTGCTTCTTTTTTTATTCCGTCATCCCAAAGTTAAAAGGGACGGTAGTGGGGGACCTGGCATCATCTGTGCCCAACCTCCTGGTAGGGAACATTAAAAGCGGTAACCACCGGGATATATTCAGCAAATATTCAGATGAGCAAAACCATTTGGTAGCAATTATCCCCTGTTTTAACACTCTTAATTCTCCTTGATACCACTTTTAATTCACTTGGCAGAGCAGCCACTGAAGCTTACAGCTGTTTAGTTCTGCCCTGCTGAGAAAACTTGCACGCTGGTATGGAAATAAAACCACTTGGCAACACAGAGACACAAACGGACAGCACTTCAGATGACAGCTTTGTAGAGGACACCGATTTTCCAAACTGTCAGCATGTACCTTGAATATCATCAACTTGAATTTCAAAAACTGACTTTAAAAATGTTCTGTTTTCTTTTTCTACTCCCGTTCTTTCCACTGAGTGGAGTGACCATATTCACCACATCTGACATTGATATTCAAGCTACATGATAGCCTGCCTAACACCATTACTTATCTGCCATCTTTGTACAAGGGTTAGCTCTGCAAGGTCTAACAGGCTGCCGCAAGCATACCAATTATTTCTAGAACTTCTGTCTCCTAAACACAGTTCATCAGATTGAATATAGGCACTAAGCGACAAATATGTTCGCTGACTTTAAGTAGTTAATCTTTTTGACTGTCAAGCTGCTCTTAGCTGTTTTTATTGCAGGCACAGCAGAGCTTCGTGTTTTCTGTAACATGGCTCTTGAAGACGGCATGAGCCCAAAAGGAAGAGATTAGTTTAAAAGGAAACTGGGCAAGTAGATTTTTCTACATGTACTTATTTCCTCTGTCCTGTTAGTGGTTTTATTGGTGGGAAAGGAATGATTCACTTCAGTGAATAATAGTAAACATAAGCCACGCTCATTCCTTTTAACAGTAGTGGAAAACTTTTGTATGCATTTTCTCATTGCGAAAACGGTGGTCCTTATTGGTGGAGTCTGATTAGCCGCTGAAGGAAAAATAAAAATGAATACAAGAATAATTTCACAATACAAATATAACTGCTTTTCATTTTTTGCTACCTCAAATGCCTGAATCTTCACCAAACCTGTGCGTATGGTTCGTAAACATCTGTCCAGATCTCGACACCTCTCCGACCTCACTGCTGATGAAGGGTCCGAGTTCAGACAACAAGCGTTGTTCCATCCAGCAAACTTTCAAACATTTCCATCACTCAGGGTTCTGTTAGTTTAAGCTGGTAAGAAGGCTCTTGCTGCATCGTGCAAAACGTCCTTTACATCTTACAGTCTTATCCCATAGAGATTATTGGTGCTCACAAGATTACATGTCATGTTCTTTACTGGCACCTATCAGCAGCAATCATATTCTCATCCGGACCGGGGTTTGAACCCAGGCCTTTGAAGATGTGGGAGGGAATTCAATCTAACCAAGTCAAGCACAAGCAGCAGCATTTTTTTTATTGCCTTCTTAGAAGCTGTTTGAGCTAGATCAATGAGAGAATTGTCAAATTGATGCAAACTTTTACATTACTCTTTCCCCTCATACTGTTCTGCCCAAAACTACTTCACCTGATTTCTATTTGTACTTACAGAAGCACAGGATACATTCATTTTGTTTATAGGCCCCTAATCTACAACAAAGATCACAGCACTTTAAATTCAACTGCTTTCTACATAGATATGAAATGAGCCCGTTGTTTTGTAATGTCACATTTTCAAGACAAAATTGCTACACTGTCTTGCTTTTTTTTTTTTTTT
>NW_006799951.1:4338218-4402208 GCF_000485575.1 Poecilia formosa
TTATCTCCGGGGTCATATTGCTGAGTGAATTATTGGTTCAGTTTGCCGACTATAATTTCTGATCTCATTTAATAATCAAGTCGTCAAACTTAATATTATCAATGATCATAATGACTTTGAGAAATACATTCATGCTGTTGGCTGCAGCAGCTATGTTGTGGTCCGTCTGATCAATGTGATCTATCACAGTTCCACCATTTTTTATTTTTTTTTGTTTTAAATCACTGTTCTTTTTGAACATTTTACAATCTGAAAAATCCAGAGACATTGTGAATAAAAGTGCTGGTCATCCGTCTTGTTAGTTTGAGCAAAGTTTAGGACACTTTGTCCGGTTAAAAAAAAAAGAACAAAGCATATTCTATAACCCCTGTATTTCGTAGAGCATAGAGACCGTTTCCCTTATTTCACAAATTAAAAACTCAGATTTTAGCTAAATTGGATCCAAGACCTGTGCTACCCCATTAACGGTTATGCCACCAATATCTTTAGCTATGGTGTGTTATACGTCACATTTTCTATGGTGATAACAAGCACTGTTTATTGTACACATAACATATTTCTATTTGATACTGCTTTCATAGAATATCCCTGATGTTTCAGACATTCAGAATCCTCACTCTTGTTTGTATTGACACCTCTTGCAGTAGTTTGGTTCTAGGATTGGTTTTGCCTCCTTTAAGGTCTTGATCTTCACTAAGTTAGGTAACCTTGACGGCAATTATCATTACGACGTCACATATATGTTCAGCTTTTACCTATTAGATCTTTTGTCAAGAAAACAACCATTTTCTGTTTACAAGAGCATGAAATCGTGCTCTGCATATCCAGAGGCCATTATCCAATATTTGCAGAGCGCTTGCTGCTTTTGAGGGGTGAAACTATAGAAGCAGTTTTTGTATGGTAAGAGTGTTTGGAATTTGCTTGTCTGCTTTGAACAACAATAGAAGGGCTGATTGGGATTCATGTTGCATATTTCTAAATTCTACTTGTACTATTTTGGCATTTTGCTCTGTTAATAATGCTGTCGAACAACTTGCATGGTGAAAAATTGAAGCATGATTCATTTAAAAAAATGATACAAACACACTTGAAGAAAATAAAAGGCTTGAAACAAAGCATGGAGAGCCCTTTAATTTCCTGTATTGTAAATGCAAGAATAAATGATAACATAGATTGAATCCAATACATTTCCAGTCATACTAACCACTCAAAGCTATTTAAAGTAGAGTCAGTTTCAACCAGTTGCACTCAAACATGCATAGATTTTTACACCACTACACGCATCGGAAGGCAGCTCGGGGTTAAGTGCTTTGCCCTGGGGCACATTGACTTATAGCAGGGAACAAAGCCAGAATCGAAACCACAACTCCCATGGTGCCACGCGTACCCCAAAGTGAACTGCTGTGTGCAGCGTAATCAGAAGTGCGTTAGGGTAACTCTGCAGAAGTTGGGTTACATTTGCCCATCTTTTAAAAAATAACCCAGAGGACTATTATAGACATTGTGTTTTATAGCTGCACTTATAGTTTGAAGTCGGGATTCCACTGTGAATTTGTTCAGCTTGTTTCATACGTTTGGAAAGCTGTAGATACCGGATAAGGCAGCTGCTGGTGTTTTGGGGAGCAGCCAACTAAATTACTGATTTACATGAACCCTTCAACTTTATGCTTCTCCATCTGCTTACTGAACACTTGTAGCTTTGTTGCAAAATACATACGCTGTGATTTTTGACATGCAGGCACAGATGTTTTGAAGTTTGGCTGTTTTTACATGGTTGCCCTGTATGATGAATCTTTTGCCACTATTGCATTTTATAGGACGGGGAATACACTTCTACATAATCACTCTTCCATGTTGGTAAGACAACTCTTTTCTTTTTTTTTTTTTTCTTTTTTTTTGCCTCATATAATTTCACCTTATTCTACTGAAACAGTAAGAGAGTATCAAAAAAATGCATCTCCTTCTTGTGCTAGCTACAATGGTGTTCAGGATTCTCTATTACACCTGCAAACATTTTTGTGAGAGGTTTGCTTCTGCACAAATCTGATGAGGTTAATTTGCTCAAAGTGCTACTGCGAAAACGCTGGACCCGGGTTTGAGCCCAGGCCAGAACCGGCCTTGCAGTGCAAAAAATTCACATGATGATTCCAGCAAAACCATGGGTTCTGATCCATCATTTTAAGAGCTGGATGGCGAACCGATGTGTTTCGTTTTTAAAGAGGCCACTTGTTCCCATGCTGTCACAGAATCAGATAGGTCAGACTAGATAAAAATTGATATGAAAGATTTAGTTTTTTTTTTTTTAAACTCGTTTTATTATTTATAGCCATATAAAGTTTTAGCTGTTCATATTTTTGCATTTTACTGAGTTGTAACGACCACCGTCATAAGCGAGAATAGGAAACCATCCCAAGCCATTGCAGGCAGAGGCAATAACGTATAATTTACAATAACTTGACAGCGACTTAATTATATTACAAAAATGATATTGGACCAGCCTTATGTGCAGTTCAATAATGGGAATGCTTTGGCCACATAATGATACTTGCTAATGAAGACCAGCAGAAAAAAAACCCCCAATAATGTTGCAGTGTGTTCATGGAAGAAGTTATTCAGCATGAAGATCTGAAGCAACATTGGCTTAAATATCTTTTACTGCAAAAAGATTTTGTTCAGTTTTTGGACAGCCATTAGCTCTGCTTCTCTTCTTATAGAAATGACATCTTCATTAACTTGGTTTGCAGGGGAAGAAGCCGTAAGACTCGCAGTTTAGAGTGTGGTTGCACGGCAACATGCTGCTGTGCAGGGGATGAAGACGATGCATACAAACCCTGAACTCCAAAGCATCCCGAGTAAAAGATGCACCTGGACATATTTGAAGAGGCAAAAACTGCAAAAACTGGTGGTGGTGGTAGGAGGGGGGCGGGGGCGTTTGGAAGAAACTGAGAAATACTGGGATTCTGCCAGCTATTTCTGTTATTCAGCAGGAGAATGAGCCTCCGCAGAACAGTGCATAAAACTTTCATAGCTCTGTCGGGATGCTGTGTTTCTCTTGGATTATTTATCAAATAGCGAGAAGTTGTTTATCACACAGCTAATACTCTGCTGCACAGGTAGGAGCAAGGGAACTTCGCATGTTTGGCCTCATAATTAATATTAATTTGTTTTTCAGCAGCTAGAAGGCAGGGGGAAAAAAAAAAAAGGACGCGCCACTCGTTTGACTTGGCCGTGGATTAAGACGCGCCTGCTGGGAGCCCTCCTCACGGTGTGCAGAGAAAACTGTCTGCAACTCAAATGCTTCAGAGATGATTTTAAGAACGGATGTTTTGCCAAAAAGAAAAACGGTTTGTACACGCAAATCGGGCAAAGAGAAGGCTTCAAACGTAGTTGTCTGTGCCATGTAAAGAGGGAACATCGTTTATCTGTTCAGACATTAACAGGTCATTGCTAATTGATCTGAGGTTATTCGAGCTTATTGTTTTGGCTCACAGTTTTTATCTTGTCCATAGAAATACAATTAATTGCCGTGGACGGTGGCGTATGACTTAGTGAGGGTAGAGGACCTGAACCCACTGACATGACAGAGTTACTTTGCAGATGGCCTCAGCGTATGTCGCAAGAAAAAGATAACGTCGCTGAAGTTTCAGCTAACAACCAACGACACATATTTGGCCTTTTTGAAGCCAGTTGTTGTTCAAGTAAACTGAACATCAGATTTAATCGGACAAATATGCATCTTTGTTGCAATATTTCCCTGAAATTCCACAAATTGAGTATTCCAAACAATATATACATACAATTAAGTCCCAAACTATTCATACGCTCGACAGATTTAACAATGTTTTAATTTTATCAGCATGTTTCGTCTGACTTACCGGAAGTAATGTTAAAGTTTTTGAGTTCCCAAGAGTCCCGACTTAAATCTGTGGGATAATCTAAAGATTTAGTGTGATGGCAATGAGGCCTAATTTCATAGATTCAGCATTCACCATACAGATAAACAACGAAAATATCAATGGAAGCATTCAGATTACTGTGCTTTTATATAGAGAAGAGTATAAATAATTAAACATTTCCATTTTAAAACTGGAGATATAACTTTTTTTTCTTTCCTTTTTTTCATTTTTTGAGATTCCTTGCTGATTTCTTTTCAGAAACAAGCATATTGATTGAATGAATCAAAACAATTTTCAATCCAACTCACAGAAATGAATAATGGATTTAACTCTTCATCCATCTTATTCAACCCCTCATAAAATCTAAGTTACATAATCCTTCCTTAGCAAAGCATATTTGACTGAAAGCTAATGTTTTTAAAGCAGTTTTACTGATGACAGTCCCTCATTTTTCTCTTTTCTTTGCCATGACAAATTATTCTTTGTTATGCAACAATCTCCAAAAGTTCTGTTATTGAATACACATGCATGTTATGCCATTTGTGCTTCTAATGTTAACAATTAATGACCAGCCACATCAGAAAATCTGGAAATAAATAATAAATGTGCACTGTTTTCATATCTTCTGATATTTACAACTCCTAATGAGTCATCTTATTTGGCTATAATTAGTTGTTCAATACTTTACAAAAGCTAGAAATGAGAATTTGGCCACAAAATGTTTCCCCACTAATTATAGAGCAACTTGCCTGCAGACTTTCATTTTTTTTCTGGGCATAACTTTACGTCCACATGTATAATGTCCAAATGCGTCACCAATGTATCTTTGTTTTAGTTTTCCAACACATCCCCCTTTAAATCATGACTGTGAACAAACTGCAGTTTTAGCAGAATAAAGATTTACACCCAAGAAGCTGCAGGGCCTTCAACCTAATGCTTAAAAACACCCTAATTGTTTTCAAAGTTTAAATACAGGTCGTCGAATGCAGAAGTATTTACTGTGAGGAGTCCAACAAATTGTTTAATAAGGCATGAATAATAAATAATTTAACAGTAAAGCACTTAAGCAGCTTTACCAATATGAAATAACATTGTGTAACACCTGTGCTCTTACTGCAGAGGCCCTTTTGCTTCATGAAAAATTCATTGTTTTCTATGCTGCAGTGTTTGTTATAATACAAAAATTTGAACTTCAGATTTCTTTCTTCTGCTGAAAGAAGTTTGGGAATCTCTCACTCCCGACAGTGTGCATTATAAAACTTCTTTCCTTTTACCTTGGTGTGACATGTTTGCTGCTTTTTTATTGCATTGTTTTGTTTTTCTCCTCTTCAGGAAACTGTTGACTAATTTATTCTACTCATGAATGCAACTGTGCAGTTTGTCGGTTCGCCACCCTCTGGCTCCATTGAGGCTCTCGCAGTCTGTCACTCAATCGACTCTCTATTTTGCTCCAGATGGAAATACCTCAACAGTATTTGGAAGCTTGCAAAGACGTGCCAAACGGGTCATTCGTTGTGATCGCTGCGTCTCGACGACTTGCCTCCATTTCTTGCGTGGTCTTTTCAGTTGCGATATTTTGATTTAGGTCTTTGGTTTTAAGCAAGATACCCTGATCGTTGAGGATTTCCTTAACTGAGGGTAGAGCCAGTTCTTAACTCAGTTTTGCTGATGTTGAAGTGAATGAACTCATGTTCATAGTTCACCACCAGAAATATTGTGAGCCAAGTTCAGAGCTCCAACAGGAAATTGTTCTCATTAGTCATATTTTGTCCATAATAAAGTTTCACTGAACTAAACAATCAGCAAATTGATTATACACCTCACTTGTTTTCTTAGCTCACATAAATTGTATTTTTTTTAATGGACAGATTTCTATTTCTGCTGTTCTAATTCACATACTCTAATACATTGACTCTCAGTAAAGACACACTTAAGAGAATAGTTCATTTATATTACACCTGCAGCTCAAAAATTTAGAACATGATTAAAAATATTGGATATTTTTTTGTCACTCTTCAAAAAGTGAAACCAATGAGCTTGGATGCCCCTATCAATATAACCTCTGCTTCCATTAAACCCCAGCAGTGCCACAAGCTGATCGCCTCTGTGATGCAGTTATTCATGCTGCAGCAGGTCCAATCAATCAACACACATTTGGACGTTATACTCATCAAAATTACAAGAAATAAAGGACAGACTTGAAATATTTGTCCCCGAGTAATGAATCTACACAAGTCAAGTTTTACTTTGAGAAATGACTGAATATATCTAAAATAGTCAACTTTTTTATAAATATAATCTGTGATTGTTTAGATTTACCTGTACAAATGTAATTTGTCAGTTTTAACACACTGACAAATTGGGGGGTGAAGTTGGGGGTTTGCTAAAAGTCTGACTGCGCAACCTTAAAGTTTTGATCTATAAAAATTAAGGACATTTGTTATTTTAACTTCTAACCTTCTCAATAGTCCAAGAGAAAGTTTAGAGGTGTCATAATGTATTAATCTACAGATTCTCTGCTTGTTTCTGCTGGCGCTTTCCCTGAAACAAAGCAGCAACTTGGCCTGCTTTGCCTTGGACCGGCTCTGCTTACAACTATACATCATTTTCTATCCACATGAGCCGCTAGTGTGTGTCAGATCTTATTTCAAGTCACCACGTGGTTTATACAACTCAGCAAAGTGGCTTGCATAACCTATACAACCTGACACGTAAAGGTATAAGCAACATCAACTACTACTACTGTGTGTGTCATCAATATTTAGTCTAGAACTTCTGGTATGTGTTTATTTTTGCATTTTGGTAGTTTAGTATATAACAGAATCCACTTATTGTAAAGACTTTTTTTTGTCATTTGCCAAAACATGTTTGCCCATGCTTTGCAAAAATTGTCACGATTTTCCTTGCACTAACTGTGCATTCGTAGCAAATCTGGGTCACAGTAAAGGTTCTCCTGTACTCCAAAAAATATTACATCACACACAGATGGCTCTTACGGTAACATAAGGGTTGTAGAAGTAAAGAGAGCCTGGTTACTCTGATCGTGGGAATTCACATTTGGAAAAGTTGGGTTGAAATGAATGCATGATGATCACTGTTAAGACTAAGTATGCAAATTAATGCACAGCTTAACTGGCAAGTAGACCAGAAAAGCTTTTCTTATGTCAGTTTAGAGACATTATAAACATGGCTACGCTAATTGAAATTCCACTTTCAATGGTTCCAAAAAAAAAAACGGACCATAACCTGGGAACTATGGTGAAAGCTCTTCACACACTCTAAGGTACAATGGCTCAATGAATGGATAATAAGGCTACAGCAGCCGTCTGGACAGACGGTCAGCGATCTCCCCGCAGGGAGAATGGAAGTTATTTTACAGCAGATTGCCTCACACTGCCCACACGAGCTAATTATACAGACTATTCATGCGCATCATGTATGGCAAAATTTTGTAATTGCAAAGTCTCTGTTCCTGTTCTAATGCGCTACATGACAAAGTGATGTAGATCTTGGTGTGTGTGTGTGTTTTTTTTTTTTTCCTCAATGTAATTTGTGTCTATTATGAAATGTATTTTTTTCAATGTGCTGAGTGCACCGTGCTCACTTTAGCTCTGCCCTATGCAACGTGTGAAAAGGATTTGTCTTGGAGCTGATCTCTTCAGTAAAATGAGATGAAAGTTATCAGAGTACCTCTGGGGGATTTATTTTCTTTGAAGTGAGGCAGGATCTTTGTGCATTGTGCATCTGATGTAGAGGTGAAAGAGGCCGTAAATTTGATGAGATGACTGCGAACTTTTTATGGCGGGCAAAAACAGGAATCGCCTGCCTGACAACACTCGTCTTCATTGCAAAAACAAGGTCAGTGTTTTCTTTCAGACCAGCTATCTAGACTTTACGGCTCTGCTGGAAAACTCTACTGCCATGTAAAAAGGGTTCTGAGGGTCTTTGCACAGGGAAGCACACTTCACAGTGTTGAAAGATGTGAAAGTGCATGCACTCTCAAGAACTTATTGGAAGTTTTTAACCACTCGTTGCAGTTTTTATTTCTGTGGCACAGTTCAGCAAAGTCATGCCGTCTAAGTTTGCAAGCCTGGATATGACAAATGAGAGCTGATTGGAAATCCTGGAAGTCATTTATCCTTGTTTTTGTAGAACTAACTTTTTAAAAAAAAAAGTTTTAGCTTTTAGCTAAAACTGTTGGTTAACGAGCAAATTATTACCATCTAGGATGCCAATTAGGGTCTTAACTATCAAATATTTTAGTGAACTATTTAGTTCACTAAATAGTCTGGAATATTATATTTTAATTCTTTTGATAATTATGTGCTCTTTCTGGCGTAGGTTGTCTATCAGGTCTTTCTAACTTTTTTTTTTATCATCTACCTATCTAAACCTTAACTGTTTTCACTTGTTTAACTTTTGGCACATATTTGGTCACCTGTTTTATTTTTTATTTTTTTTCTCAGGAACTCTTCATAAAACATCTTGGTTCCTTAAAAATATTAATCGTGAGCTTTGACTTTGTCCAAAGCTGACTTATCAGAATGTTATAGGTATTTTATTCTCCTTTCTTATAGAGAAACAATATCCTTTTGACACTCTAAACAGTATAACGTACCACTATCACTGTAGAGGAAACTGTAGAAAGATGGGTCAAATCAGGTTACTTTTAATGTATTTCCAAAAGGAAAAAAAAAAGAAAAAAAAACCTCTCAAAGTTGCTAGAAGACTAAAGTAACTCAAAAAAGAGCTGTCACATCTCGTCTTTGTCCTTAAAGACATTTTTCTTATTTGAAAGGCGTCCTCAGTTCTGACTGTACGGCTTTCATGCTTGGGGGGTCTTTCACACCTTAAGAGTTGCAGAGGTCTTCTGGTGTGAAATGCACTAAAATAGATCCTAAAGGTAGAATTAAAATAGTTAGCTTGGAGACAACAAAGACTCGCACAATTTTACACTTCAAACAGAATATCATTACATTAACCAGAAACGCAATTTGAAACTGTTGTCTTTAGTTGCTTTGCTTAACATTTAGCTTGACGTTTAGGACCTGGTTTCCAAGGTAAGAGTTAAAACTGCGACTTTAGTGTGAAGTGACAGACTCTGCAGAGGTGTTTTGATTCCGTACCTGTAGTGGCAGTCGACAAGATTAGAGTGAAGATCTTGCGGCTTAAAAACGGGCATCAGGCACTAAGCTCAACGTGGGTGCAAGTAAGCAGGTCAGAGAAGTCGGCGGGAGAGTTGCGAGGACGGTTTTATCAAAGAGCATCTCTCTACCTTTGTCACGTACATGGTGGCTGGAGGGAACACTGAACTCTCTCAGCTGTGGGTGACCTCGGCAATCCTTTGCTGCGCTTCGGAAGACGGGTAATGGGAATTCTAAAAATAAGTGACGAGGTATACTTAAAAGATTTTTCTCACTTGAATTCAAGTCATTTAAGTAAACAATTCTGGGCGAAAATTGCCATGTGGGTTACCTCCGTGACCCGCTTTCAGACAAGCGAACGGTGGGATAGACGTTTTTCTTTTCAGATCTTTGGTGCAGATCGGGTAGAAAATGTCTCGATTGGATTGGAAAGTTTTTCTTTCCAGCCTTTTGTGACACGTTTTGTTCCATTTTTATCCGAGCACCCACGTACGGAAACATGGTGACACAGACCTGCCGTGTCCTCAGCTATTGTTTGCTTTAGCCGTGTCCATGCGGGTCCCTCCTGCTGAATCTGGCACAAGGCTGCGTTTTGTTCATATTGGCCCCATGTGTGGCTGCTTTGAGTGGTGGGAGTGTGAACAGTTGTCCTCAGTCTTGACAGATTTGTTTGTTTTTTTTTTTTGTTTTTTTTCCTGCTGAATGTTTTGCCAAATTGGACTGCATGTGAAGGGATTATCAAGGCATCAAGTGAGATTATCAGTTGATATTGATTGCATTAAACATTGGCAATGTAGCTAAGTATTAATATTGTTTTCTGCTGTTACACCAATAGTTGGCTCTAACTAGTAAATATAGCTGACGGCTTCCCTGTAAATATATGTAATATCTGTCTTTTTTTATTTTTTTTTCTGTGGAAAGTTTGCTTTTCTGCGTTTGTGCGTTCGTCATTGGTCAATACATTTACACAAATTTTGGACAAAATACTTAAGAGGACATGACAGATTTTATTCTAAGTTGAGATGCAACCATTAATTTTATTTCTTATAAGTTCATATAATCTTATTATGGGCCAAAAGATGACTCCAGAATTACCAGAATAAGTTTCCCAGATTTAAATCCATGAAGAATAACTTAAAGCAGGTATGACTGTTTTGTGCAATCATGCTTGACTAATTTCAATTTGGTTTTCATTCCAAGTGCTTTAGCAAAATGGTACCTTAACTCCACACATACAGTTCATAAATCTCATACTGTTTTATTGAATGGCTAATCGGTTTTTAACTATCCAGGTCATATTTAGAGAAGTTCAAAGCTATGTTTTAAGATATAGATTGCCAAATGTAGTCATATCTCATTACAGAAAAAAAGTGATGCCCCCTTTTACTTTAGCGCTGTTGGGAAACTATAAAGCAAATGAAATTTTTGTTTTATTTTAATGTTGATTAGTCAGCCATAATATTCTTGCATGTAAATTGTAAGTTTCCTGTTTCTTGGTGTGTTTGTCCTTATTACCACCAGCTAGCATGCAGTGTGCAGCGACAGGTGTGTGTCTGTGTTGGAATCAACTCGAGTCCATCCTCTAAGAAATCTGACACCTTATCGGGACTTTAAGCAGTAGAAACGGTGTACTGGAAACAGAGCAGGCGATTTTCAAATGATGGACAAAGCCCACTCGGCACACAGAATAGATGAAGAAATCACACCCATAGACTGAGGCAACACAACGTAATCACTATCCCAATATGCTGCTCTATATTTAAAGGCAACCTTAAACAAAAATGATCGAGGTAGCAGTATCAGCTTGAAGAAAGAAAGAAATCTTGCAGTATCCAGAAAACATTTGTTTTTCCTCCAGACTCGGACAATGCAAGGTCAATTGCAAAATGATTCTCTTATTCCCAGATACTGTAACAATGCACTGCTGTTTTGAGATATTTATTCAAACACACAGCTTAGTCATTTGGTGTTAGTTTTTATTTTTTTTTATTAAACAAAATCAACTCTTCCCATGTATTTTGTAGTGTGAAATGTCATTCCCCCCCCCCCCCCATGTATTCTCACAGTACAATCAGTTAATGTTGATCTGAAAGAAAACATCTTTAAACTTGGCACTTAGAAAACAACCACAAAGAATTGTCACCTTTATTCATTGAGAACAAAATTTACAAAGCCATTCGAACAGTCGTTTTTTCCCCCCCCCCCAATCTTTTAGGTTTTGTTTTTTTTGTTTTTTTAAACTCAACTGTGAAGAATATTCAAAATACACTTTTTAATGTTGCTTTTTATTTGTACTTACAAATATCTACAGTAAAGTCTTTAGAGTCCTGTCGTGTGTTCGTCTCAACTTGTAATAAAAATCCTTTGCAGTGTTTATTTATATCTCCTCGTACTGTAGGCACTCCAGTTAGCTCTGGACTCTTCTGTTTGAGCTCGAGTGTTTGTGAGCGATCATCATGCTCAAATAGACGTCCCGTGGCTGGGCTCTCTGGCTTCTGGGATGGGTCCTCCTGGCACTGGTTGGTAGGACAATGGCATGGGTGTCTTGACTGGGCTTTGCCGGAAGAGACCCCCGTTGGGTGCTCTGTGTTTGCACCGGATGGAGGGCATCGTGGCACTGCTAAGCGGCAGGGGCAAGGTCCTGCCAGCGGCTGCTCCCAGTGTCCTTCCTGCCCCGTGGCTCTCCCGCAGGAAGGTGGTCACGGACAGAGGCGGGGGCCCGCGGTGTGATGGGTAGTCTCGAACAGACAAGGCCTCCAGAGACTGACTGGGCTGGATGCTGCCGATGTCAAGGGCGGAGATCTCGATTGACTGACCTGGCAGCTGCTTGTGGGCGAGATCCTCGTCCAGGAGGCTGTTCAAACGCTGGTGGACCTGTTCCAGGTTCACCTCTTTGTCCTAAAGATGGATGAAAGGGAGGGCGGTGCCAAAGAGTGGATGAAGAATAAAAGGAAGAATTGCGTATGGAGGATTTATTGGAACAGAAAGAGCAGGGGTGTTATGATAAATGAAAGCGAAAATAAATGCCAAGTTGGGGGGGAATGTTGGGGGAAAGGAAATGAAAATGCAGAATGAAAAGAGATTTGTTACAGCAGGCCTCGTTTTCAATTTTACTTCTAAATACATGTAATGCACTCTATCCCACCAGCATTAAGAACATGCATTGTCCATGCGAGTTTGAGAGATGCTGAAATACGTCTATTCCAGCTTTTCTACATAGACTTTTTTACTTTGATATTTAAGTCAATATTCTGAGTTTTCAATAATAAAACTCAGTTACTGTCACAAAATACCTCCAATTTGAGTTGGACTTAAATGTGTTGCTTTATGCATCGGGCTTTAATTTGCTTTGCATAATTGCTTGACCGTGAGGCGAGACGCGTCCACAGTCGGACTCATCTGGTCACAACACTGATTCCAATGCAACACATAAATGCAGAGACACATTTAAACATTTAAATAAGGTAACTTAATATTCATTTCTTGGTAGGAGTGTGATGATGCATCTAGCTTACAAGATGATGCATGATGTCGGTCTCATGGGAGCTAGACAAGAGTTTAGCAATACTAGGGTAGATAGTAAAATAATAATTTAAAAAAATGTTTTAAAGACGTTTTCATAGGTTTGACTGGTTTTTATTTTTAGCCTGGCCATTGCTTTCCTATGCAATTATGCTCTATTATTTCTCTTCACTGCTTTTCTGGGCTTTCTGCCATTGAAGTAGATTTTTCTGGTAGAATTTCAACAGGGCCAATTAGTGAAAACAAGAAGTTATGAACAATGATATAAAATTTCTTTCTTTCTAGCAATCATCCAATTTGATCATTCTTCTAATTTCAGATTTTGACTGAAAGGAACAAATGTAATCTTCTACTGGAATCTTTAATATGGCTCTATTTAGCACCAAGTACCAAAGCAACTTTGGTTAGCCAGTTGTGAAAACCTCTAGCCACTACAAATGACTAACTTTTCTCACTTAGTCAGCCTCTATTCAAGTGCTGAAAATGCTACAAAGCAAGCAAAAAAAATAAACATTTATGGCTTTGAGTGTTTTTGCTCAGCCCAAGGAGTTGTTTGTTTTTTAGCGGCCAATATGAAGCATATTTCACTATCTGGGGATGAAAGCAGCTGGATAGCAGTTTGCAAAACAAACTTAACTTTGGTAAGAAATTTCGTTATGTTTTGAGATTAAATGATCTTGTGCCAGCAGATTTCACCACACCCCTCTAATTATATATATATATATATATATATATATATATATATATATATATATATATATATATATATATATATGTAAACTTTTGTTTTTAAAATGGCTTTCAAATACCTATTAGTTGGGAGATGAAGCCAAACAACGAATGCGACTGAGAGACATTAACCAATAAATGTTTTCATGCTTCATTTTCTTTTTTTTTCCTATTCATGCACCCATCTAAATCAAACAAAACAAGACGGTCAGACACGGGACAGACTATGAGATGAAATAATGGATGATGTGCACCCCTGCCCAGGCCCCTGCCCTGCCCTAATTCCCTGTAGCGACCAATTGACTAAAAACAATCAGATTGGCATTTTGGGTCGTTCTTTAAGTTATTCAAAACTCTCAGCCTCCTCTACTATCGTCACGACATATCACTAAACAAAAAAGAAGTTTGACATTTTCAGAAAAGAGTGATGATGAGACTGTGTCCACACTGACTAGTAACCAATTGGGAAAAAAATCAAACACACATGATCGCACTGCGATTGTGCATCCCATCTAATGCTTTTTACAAGCATTATGATCTTAAAACACCAGAAGGTGGGTCTAACCTCAATAAAAAATGTAATGGCCTTAAGATTATAAAATTGAGAAACGTTTTTTGGAAAAAAAAAGAAAACCTGCCTTCCTACATCTCTGGTTCTATCCAGAGCTCAGAGGTCTCACTGGCAAATCTTCAGCTTTGTTGTATTTACAATACCTCTGTCCTTTGTAAGGACTTTGCTCTTTGTGCAGTTCATACTCTAAAAAATGTTGTCAGTTTCAGGAGGACCTAGTGAAACTCCTACTGTATGGAAGTATGTCAGCCACACCCCGATCCAGATGCACAACTAATTTTAACAATTTTCCCCATATTTTTGTGTTCAAGAATAATGCTCTGTTCTTTTTGCATTATTTTGACTGAATCTTGGAGAAATCTCTAGTGAGTGAGTTAGGTTTAATACTGATGAAATGTGCTATTTAGTTGTACTTTAAAGCTTTTTTGCATTTTAAAATTTCAAAAGTTGCAGACATCTTGGGGTAGTGTTGAGTTAATTTATCTCTACTTTCTTTTCAATGATCGGCTCAGAGGCAAAAACATTGCCAAGCGTCATTAAAAGGTTAACGTTCAGCCATATGGTAAATGTAAAGGAGCGGAAAAAAAGGTTTGCTGCTCTTGAGGTATGGAATTTATTTTACAGGTAAGATTGCCAAGGGGATAATTTTTAGGATGAAAGCATAAAACTAAGCTATAGCTCTGAGTCACAGTCAGTCTTAATCCTGACATAAATCTCCAGTAGCATCTCATTTCACAGATTATTAGTGCTCTGGATCTTTTCCTTTCCTGTCCAAGTAATACCAGGTATATAAAAAAAAAAAATTAAAACCATTTTCAGTGACGTCAAACCATTTGGCTGATCCCTTTAAATTGTTTTGTAGGTTTTCATTTAAAACAGCTTTCACTGTTCCTATACACTATGCATGGTGCCACCAATAAATCTGAACTGATATCCAAACCAAATCCTTTGAATACAATATGCTCATTCTCTGCAGGTTTGAAAAAAATAATCTGTATGAAATTGTTCTGAGGAACAATATCCCTAAATAAGACAGTCGCTCTGCGTTTTTTTTCCATATGTCTGTTTTGAACAAACAGTTTTGCAACCCTTATGGAAATTAAAAGAAACCAAAGGGTAAAAAATGATCCATAACTAATATCTTTAAACTGACAGACACACACACACACACAGTCAGATTGCACAAACTATTTCACTTTTCTAATATATTTAAAATTAAGACCTTCATTCTCATTCCTTTGGAGAGATGTATGATTGAACAAAGATTTATGTTAAATCTCATCATATTTGGTATTCTGAATATTCAAGGTTTTTTGTGAAACCATAAATATTGACTTATTTAATTTGTTTTTGTTATACTGGAGGTTTTGCAAATATTTGTTTGCATACTATAAAATAAGATCCAATTATTGTGAAAGAAGAGGAATATTAGACATTTTGGCAAAGTTGTTTCTGGCAGCCCTAGCAATAATAGTAAGCAGGTAAAGAAATTAAAAACAAACAAAAAAACCCTATAGGCAGTGTTGTCAACATGAACATTGTGCAGATATAGCTGTTATGAACAGAGCTTTAGAATATATTGGACTTTTTTTATTGTTATCCCTCATTTCTCTGCTCCTTTCTCGGTTCTTTCCTTTGTTCAATGTTTCAGCCTTAAACTTCAGCCTCACAGTGAATAGGACTTCAAACAAAGAAAGATGTTGGGTGAAAACACCTCGACGTGCCTACAAACGCAACGACTGCAACTAGTATTGTGCAAATATCACAGCTTTTGAATTTCAGATGACGGCAATTTGCGGTTATGAAAGCCGAGATGCACGCAAACTCTGAACTAGACGTTAGCAGCAGTAACTCATGTTCTTGTTGCCATCAAAGTGCTTTCTAATTTGGTTCTGCTTCTGTCATGGGACTGGGCCTTAAATGGGTGTTTTCATCCAGTATTGTCAGACAGGTTGGTGAAGGCTCACACTTTAGTTTAGGGATCCATGTCAAGCCTTAGTTGTCTGGACGCCTCATGCGGAGGGGCTGCCCAGTTCACAGCAGCAAAAGTAAAGGCAGAGCTCTAAAGCTTTAAGACTTGAATGGATTAGCTAAAGAGAGCTATTGCACAACTGAAGCGCTTATCGACTCAGAGTACAATTTCAGTTTGTGGTTCTGAATTAGCGATACGATGTATACTTTTGTCTTCACAGCTTCTCCCACATGAGCACCAGCGACACATTTTGTGAAACCAATCATAATTTCTCTGAAGTGCCAGCATGAGAGAAGCCTCAGAAGTCCCCGCCTGAGCACCCCGCCTCTTTCCCGACATGAGAAGGAATGAGCAAACTGATGTCTGGACTGTCACCAAGGGCACACCTATTATAACTGGGTGTACTGAAGCTCTACTAAATCGGGGCTGGCGTCACCGCCTGCTGGATCCATAAAGTAGAGTGTGGCAGTGGCGTCCCTGGGCAGGACCGGGGGGCCCGGCGGCCTGGGTCTCGACCGAGGCCTTGGTGGGGCAGGGGGACCCGTGGTGACCACCATGGCCCGGTTCTGGTTTAGCAGGGCTTGGCCCGACGAGCTGTCGGTGGTCACCTCTTTGGGCTGCTCTCTCCGGCAGTGGTTGCTGTTCCACAAGGTTTCCAGCGCCGCCACCAGCAGGGCGAGCAGAAGCCCGGCGGCTAAGATACAAAATACGCCGGCAAAGCTGTGCAGACGCAGCGCTCGTCCTTCTGGCTGTGCGTCTGCGTGGCTCTGCAGGTCACAGCGGCCTTTCTTTGGCCACCATTTTTGTTTCAGGATGTCTAGATCGCCTTTTTCCTGCAGCTCCAAAATCCTGCAGAGAGGGAAAAAAAAACAAACAGATTGGTTTCAGACCCTCTTTGCCTTAGACGCGCGTTTTCATGTTGCGTCGCTGCAGGACAGCAAGCAAATCCATCAGATGCAACGATCGAAATTAAACGCTGGCTGATAAAATTGCTGAAATAGCAGAGCAGATAATTGATAATTAGCAACTTTTTATGGACAAAACATGAAAGAAATGTAGAAAATAATTCTTGGGCAGATCAGAAGAATTACCACACTATTATTATGTAACAATAATTAAATCGCACAGCTCATTAAATAAATCTAATAAGGAAAAATGCAGCACCACTAATGGTATCCATTTGCATTGACTGTAAGATCATTAAAAAGCCATAGATGGTAAAGTGCTATTAAACACTGCAGGTTTTAGTTTACAGCAGCAGAGTGCAAAACATAATGATTGATTTTAAACAAGATCTAAAAGCCCAGTTTTTGAGGAAAAAAAAAAAAAAAGATGAGGGGGGCATGGAGGCGCCGTTGCATGATAATGAATCCCAACACTTAAATACAGCTACAAACTTACAAACTGTACAGTTAATGTATGAGAGCATAAAAAAATAGAAAGCATAAATTCAGCTGGAGTGCAGCTGAATTTAGATGAGTGGTTTAGTTCAATTGTAATTAGGAAGCCTTTTTAGAAGTGAGTGGTATAAAGACACTGCTAGTTTTCCTATTTATTAAATAAGAACTAGATGTTGCGATAAGATATACTTAACCAGCATCCAGAGTATTTTGTGTCATTTTATGCTACATCATAAATAATGAAAACATAAAATAAAATGTTTGCTTTCAGGTTCAAAACCTTGGTAGAATCAGAGGATAGAAGATCGTACACCTTTACGAGAATTCTGCTACAGGTGCATTTCATTAAATTAGGACGTAATTGAATAGTTCATTTATGAAAGAGATTGAATTAAAAGGTGAAACATATTAGATTACACGTTATCACAGTTAATTTCGTTCATGCCTCACAGCTCATAAAAATTCTGTTTAATTAGAGTTGAGACCATTAGACTTGTTTTTTTCTTAAAGCAGAAATGTGATCTTGTGGTCTTATTTTGGGAAAGAAAACTGATTTTACATCCTCCCCTACCCAACTATGATGGAGGGCTACAAAAGGTCACTGCTATACAAGCTGGCTCTTCAGAGTTGAGTAGTGGGGGTGGGGGGATGGAGAAAGTGCAGATTTTAGAGAGCTGTGAAGCAAAGCAAACGCAACTGTTTAGAAATTCACAAAGCGTGAGCTGCAGCTGGAGTCGGTCCTTCATGGGCAGCCACACACAAACCCATCTAGGACATGGGCTACACCTGTCGCCTTCCTTTTGCTAAGCTACTCGCGAGCCAGATACAACGCCAGAAGCATTTTAACAGGGGTCAGGAGAAACGGGACTGAACCACGGTCATCTTTTCATTTCATCTGGAAATCAAGGTTCCCACGGTATGGAGGAAGAATTGAAAGGCACAGAGGCTGGAGGTCCAGTGGGTGCTTTCAATGATCAGTGATGTTTCATTGGGTTTTATCAAGTTTTAAGTGAGCACAGCAGTCTCCGCGTGTAAACTCTACAACAGTTCAGACCCCAGTTTCCCTTTGCCGATGGATTTTTATGAAGTTGCTGATTTCATTTCAGTGCAGGACTGAACGTACCAATAACTGCTTTAATGATCAATGTATTGCCGTGCTTATATGACCACCAAATTAGTGTGATCTAAGCCCAATGAAGAGTCTATCAGGTACTGTCCAAAAGAAGATGCAGCTGTTTAGACCCAAAAAACAGTTGCAAAAATGCAACACGATGAGCTGAAGGCCACCATTGGGTCTTGTTAGTCTAATTCCCTCCATGCTTTGCTGCATTGACAGAATCATGAATGCAAAATACACACCGACCAACTATTGAATATTTCTAACTAATGGTATGTGAATTTACTTTAAATTGAGCATTTTGTATTAAAAATCATTGTATTGTTTCTTTATAGGAGAAAATGACAAAAACCTCACTGTGTATTGAATCTAAATAAAAATGAATTACTAATGTGAACTTTTTAGATGTGTCGTAATTTATTGAAAGCACCTGTATGTAGGAGATTAGCATTTTAATTTATTATTATTTTTGAAAGATATATTTAATTCCATGCTGACGAATAAACACTCATACATAGGAACTAATCATTTCACTGTGCTGAACGGCTTTTATAAGAATTTAATAAATGGATGATTAATTTGTGTTCTTTTGATCTTCTGCCACAAAATGATTGGCTCACACATCTCTAAATGCTTCCAAATGCTGTTCAAGAAAAACAGCTAGCATACATATGCTTAATTTCTACAACTATCTGCCTGAGTGAAGCCATCACATATAATGGAGTCTTTTTTTTTTTTTAGTTCAGTTTTTATTTCACATTCAGTAAAAACAAGAAGATCCTATCCTGCATGGCTGCTAAGTTACAATACAAGCACATATGATAAAGCCTTGTGCTTGTTGAACAAAATGACATAATTGAGCCCATACAGAGTTTGCTTTGTCTACAGTGAAATAAATAGGTGATTATACAGGGTTTCATATCCACCTGATTTTAAATGTTGAGGGACATTCAGTTTCTTTTCAATCAGCGATTAAGATCAAATTCCACAGATTAGAGTAACACTGTTGCCCCGATTTAGTATTTGGAAGATCTACCTAAAAATACTATGCAAAATATATTAATGGCAGGTCTAGGAAATCAGGTTTTCAGTGTAATATTGGTATTCTATCCACACCTTTCAATGACTCCAGATTGGAGCCATATGTGGCTCAGGTGTTGGAGAGCTTGTCATCATAAAGGAGATTTATTACAATGGTTTCTGATCCCATTCACATCTCATGTTCCTAAACATGAACGTCCTCACATCTTGCCGACTCATTGTCTCACCTCAGTCATTAGCAATATGCGATTCATGCCACGCATTTTCTATTTTCCAATTGGTGATGAACAAAATAAGCTACAAATTGTTTATGTCCTCTGCATTTTTTCTTTTTTTTTTCTCTTTTTGCAATATCCCTTTCTTGTTGCTTGTTCAAAGACTTTCCCATGAAGCGTTTCTGTGTTTAATAAATCATATCTAAAATCAGGCATTTTGTTTTGATGGTTAGAGAAAAGCATCCACACAATTTTCTTGGACAACGTTTCTGTGCTGTATTTTCAAAATAAATCAAGGTTCACAATGTGTGGACACAAAGTCATGCAAATTAACCGCACGCTGTAATTTCTGTGAAAAACAAAATCACTATTCAATGAAAGTAATTTTGATTGTAGCAGATATTTTAAGCTGCAGTTTTAAAAAAAAATAAGCTAAATTTTAATTAAAATTTGTATCAGCCAATAAAAGGTGATGATTTTATGAGTCATAACTTCAAAAATGCTAAAAGTCTTTTGTTTGAATGATTAAAAAACGCTGCCTTTTCTACCAGACTAATTGTTATTGGATGGATATGGGATGGCGTGAAGCGATTACCAGAGTACATACTTCTGAGAGAAGAGGTCTCTGTACGGACTGCCGTGTTGCAGGGCCATGCCGTAGCCTCTGGTGCTCATGCTGTTTCCTGCTATAGTCAGAGTGCAGTCGTCATCTGTCAGAGCAGCGTACTCCACCACCGCCATGTCCCACAGGAAGGCGTACGACTCCCGCTTTGCCTGCACATTTGAAACAGTTTCCACAACACCCACAAAAAAACAAAACAAAAAAAAAACACACAAAAAAAAGCAGGGACACGGTAATTACATTACATTGCTATGAATCATGTTCATAGCAAAGCATCGCAGACGCGGATTCCACTGCTTCAACAGGCATCGTTTCATTCATTACATAGCACAGTTTAAAGTTGCAGAATGAATTTAGAACAGATTTAAATTTCATTAAAAACGAAATGCAAAACAATACATTGAGTACTAATGACTCAATTAACGTTTTGTATTGGTTCCTACCAGACTGTATTCTACTCGGGCATCGGCAAGGTTGTTTAATTACATCCACCTACCCTCTACTGCCCTTGTCTAGTTTAAAAAAAGATAGAATCATCCTTGTACTTTGTTCTTTCTTGATTCAATTTGCATTGCTTGTTGGGGCAGTGGACCGAGTTGTCTTTAGTAGGAAACACAATTCAGTCTAAATGTTCTAAATGTTTTCTAAAGAATAAAAACAGAGTCTGAGTCAAAGTTGAGCAACAGCCACACTTTTGGATTTCTTAGGATACGGTGTTAAAATGTCTTCTTATTTTCAGATTCTCTGCTGAAAGAATAATGCAAGACACAAAATTGGTTTTTCTAGCCACAGTCAAATTTTAATTCTCTTTTTTGTCAGCTTAGAAATGGCCAGAGTTCAGCCCCACTGGTGCTTCTACGTCTTTACAGGGCTAAAGGTAAACTCACAGTCAATTTGCAAATGCTTAAGTTATTACTGTCAACTAAAAGTCAGAATTAAAACATAAGGAAACATTTGTGTCTTCATGTTACTGTATATGCAATCAAGTCAAGTCAAGATGTCTAATCATACACAGTCTGCTTTGTTTATATTAGAGATTCAATTGTTTAACTGCTAATGTCTCAGTTATTGAAATATTTGCAGACATTTTCATTATTTTCTTAACATTAGAAACATCTGTTTTGTCATGTTGAGATATTACACGTTACGAAAGCTGCCCTGTTATGTTTATTACCATTTGCATGTCTTAGCAAAGCCCTAGTCCTGATGTAGATATTTTGGGAGCGATTTTTTTAAATTGTAGGTTTAATGGTTGACCACAAGCTGGTTCTCCGGGATTTAACAGCCAATATTAACTCTCACCTTTCTGATGCCCTCTGATGGACTTGAAACAGAGTTATCAAAGCCATTGTTCTTGTTGACGACCTTCCAGAGCTCAGCAAACGTGCTGTCCTGCTCCAAAGGGTTGGTGCCTTTAGCATGGAAATATTCGTACACAGCTGAGTCTCGCACTGTCCCATAGGCAAGGTCCGCTTGTTTGGAAAGGTCCTGGAACGACCTTATTTAGGGACAAAAAAGAAAAGTATTAAAGCAACAATAGGTTTCTCTAAATAGTATTTCCATGTATCAACACGTAGTTGTGTGTTGGCACAATGTTGGTTGTCCTTTTTAACCTAACCCTCTAACCCTACCCTAATGATTGCTTTCATCAATTATTTCATATTTAAACACATTTGTCAAGTTTAAAACTTTGCAACTCCACAATTTTTAGTGACTTTTAAACACTTTTAAAAACTTTACTCAGATTCTCATTCCAACCAGCAGTGTTTTTTTTAAAAAGGCTCAGCTTTGCAGTTTCCAAACTCAAGCAACCGTACATCTACACACCCTGAACCTTCCCTTCAGCTATTTATCAATTATTTGAAACATCTTATCCACACAGTTTTAGATTTCCTTCTTGGTTTTACTTTTCTGCATATACGGTTCAGCCCAAAATTATGCATGACTTTGAAGGATGTAACGTTTTCATTCAATCAACATGTTTCTCAGACTAGAATACCAAGTTCTAGTTCTAGACAGAGTCCAGAGCTGAGTATAATGGAGAATATGTGAAGGGAGATAAAGATTAGGGTGATGGAAAACCGACCTTTCACTTGGAGCTGATGACAAAAAAAATCAAGTACTTGAAATACCGGAAGAAAAACGCAAAAACGTGCAAAAAGCATGTTTTTGCATGCTTTTCGCATGTTATCAGAAGAGTTTGATTGTTTTAATGTTTTCCAACAATTTTTTTTTTTTTTTTTGAAAATGCAACTAAAACAGATTTTTTTTATTTTTTTTATTTTGAGAGTTTGCTGAGGGCACACACATTTTTCCTGCAGAAAGCAAATTGCTTATGTCCCTATGAGGCTGTCTAATGCAAATTGTGCATTTTAGAAATGGCAAATATTCAAACAAATGTTAATTTAACTATCAACTTAAATAACCAGTGACTAACCAGCTGTCATCAATTAATTTATTTGTTTTAATATTTTAAAGTCAACTGCTAATGGATACTTGCAATACTTGTATTTAAATGCCTAGCATAAAGCTACCATTCTGAATACACACTCGGATGGATAAAAAGATGGATGTACAGATAAAAGAACAGAACTGTTGCTAAGCTTGTCCTTTGTTCAGATATTCATATCAGCCGTGCCTTCTCTCATATCTACCTCTTCAGCATCGACCATCAGGTTGTAATGACTTGACTTATGCCAGGCCAGGCATATTTTTAGTTATGTAAGCAACACTGAAGTAGAGCCACAATCTCAAATAATAACCATTGTGAAAGCTGTGAGTAGGTTCAACTCAGCCATTTTCTCTGCATGCATGAATTTTATCTGCCAGCACACGGAGTGTGTCTGTGATTGGCTGGATACTTTTTTTTTTTAAACTGATTTTGAATCATGAGTGAATTTCAATATTCCCTCTACTCCACATCTCTAACAAACTCAGAACATTCACACAGCAAGATGAAATGAGGGGGGAAAAGCAAAGGTCTTTTATAAAACACTGATAATAATAGAAAAAAAAAAGTTTCAGACTTTCCAAACTAAATCAGTGATGACAGATAATAGGCATCACTTTAAGTCTTTAAGTTAACAGTAAAAGTGGACTCTGTGTTCTGGGAACATTTATATCACTATCACTTAATAGATTTAACTTGGCATTATGACCTCTGACCCCAAAGCGCTTCACACTACATTCAGTCATTCACTCTTTCATGCACACACATTTACATGCTGATGGCTACTTTGTAGCCTCAGCTGCCCTGAAGCAGACTGTCAGAAGTGAGGCTGTCCTGCGCTGGTGCCACCTGACCTTCTGACCACCAAGGACACAACGACCAACACGGACAGAGCGGGGGTTTGAACTGGCAACCCGCCCAATAATTGCTCCATTATTTCCTATATTGACTCAAATGAGTTTGAATGAGAAATAAACAGAAAAAAGCTACTCTGTCCAGATTACAGCTCCTTTTTTTATTTTTTATTTTTTTACTCTATATGGAGGGGGTCTTAAAAAACAAAACAAAAACACTGTGCATGTTTCTAATTTTTACTTAGATGTTAGATGATCATTGTTGGGAATACACAGTTAGCCATGATTTTACTTTAAACCTGTTTACTTCATAAATAATTTAGCAACACTGGTTAAAGAAAGTAAAAACAATAAATCTGGATTTGGAGTCATAAATTAGGCTAACACACATGCAGCTAATAGACAACGATCAGAACAATCCAAGGTTCTCCTTTAGAACTGTGGCAAAATCGACTCAAAGCCTTAACTCATTTGAAGACAAAGTATTCCTTCTGGGCTTAGCTGTAAAGATTTTATGGAGTTCTTTGCTCATAAAATGTACTAATTGGGAAGAATGTTTCCCTCTGCACTGTTTGTGCAGTTCTTATTCCTGACACATGCCTCCTGAAAATTGTCAAAATCCTTAACTCCTCTCTAAAATATTTTATTCCCCTTGATATTGCAGAATTCATATCCATTAGTAGAGCCACTACAGCTACTCTGTTTTTCACCCCCTATTCTAATCAAAAAATGTTTTTCAGTGTATTTATGCTGTTGTTCATTGGTTTTGGTTTTGATCAAGTAGTTCTTCTAAAGTATCACTATTTTGGAAGAAGAATGAAATATGAGACTGATATTACCCAGTTGTGCATGTCAATGAAACCAGTTGAGACTGAGGTTACAAATTTGTCTTTGACATTGAGTGGATGAACATTTCAGTTTGAATTTCATCAACAGTAAAAGCATTGAATTCGTTTTTGGTTTTCTAAGCCAAATGTACCAACACTTCTTACCCAATTTCTTGTACCCGCTGCCTAAAATCAGTTAATTGTATCTGATTTACTGCATCATCTTGCGCTGTATCCTTGACTCTGAAAAATATTCTTCTCACTACACACTCACTGGAAATGTCTCTCTGCATCCGTGTCGTCTAGAAGAATGAGAGCGGCAGAAGCAGTGTGTTTGCAGAGTTCCTGTACCATCTGTCCCTCAGCTGATGACGGTTCAAACTTCACAACCTCTCCCAATAAAACAGCTGCCAACCTCAAAGGAAGATTGCACTCTGCCTGACCTCTATTTACATCTTTGAAGTTTTTGAAAGTGAAGCTCCGAGAGAGGGGCGAATGCCAAAACAGAGCCATTACATTTTAAATCTTCTGAAATAAGTCGGAGTGCATCCGGAAAATAAGCGCACCGATTCACTTTTTCCAAAATTTTATGTTGCAGCCTTATTCCAAATTGTATTTAAATTAATCAACCAATTAATCAAACTTCACGACAATGTGAAAATGTTCTTTGTGTTTTGAACGAAAGGATTAGAAATAGAAAAGCGGTTGCCGCTGTGGCGCAGGGGTAGAGCGTGCGACTAGTGTTAAAAGTGCAACTGTGTAATGCTGCCATGCTCATGTGTGCAAAAAAAGGTTTCAGGAAAATGTTTCATGTGTTGTTGGTAAAATGCTATAATACCTCATGTAATACCTCGTAATTGCAAATTTTATATAAAAAAAAGTGGCTTGGTTAGCTAAAATTTGTGAGCTATAAAGTGCTAAAGCCCTGTGCTTCCCCCCCCCCATGCAGCAAACCACTATAATCATCTCCAATACAAATGTTTTCCCTGGGGAAACTATAATTATCTTTAATGTAAACACACATCGCAGATACATCCTTTCTTGTTGAATTTTGAGTGGTTGCTTGAAATACCTGAAAGGTCTGGAAAATATGGGTTATGATTTCTATGGAAAGTCACACTGAAATTATGCAAGAAACCTGTTCAGTGTGTTTATCCATCCATCCATTTTCTTTACACCCTTGTCCCTTAGTGGGGTCGGTAGGGTTGCTGGTGCCTATCTCCAGCTAACGTTCCGGGCGGGAGGCGGGGTACACCCTGGACAGGTCGCCAGTCTGTCGCAGGGCAACACAGAGACAAACAACCATGCGCACACACACACACACACCTAGGGGCAATTTGGAGAGTCCAATTAACCTGACATGTTTTTGGACTGTGGGAGGAAACCAGAGTACCCGGAGAAAACCCACGCATGCACAGGGAGAACATGCAAACTCCATGCAGAAAGACCAGGGCCAGGAATTGAACCCAGAAACTTCTTGCTGCAAGGCAACAGCTCTACCAACTGCGCCACTGTGAAGCCCTGTTCAGTGTGTTTAGTCAAATATAATTTAATAATCACTCTAGATGAAAGAAAGGTTAGCTCTTGATAATTCTTTATAAGTGAATAAAGTCTAGAATGCAGCGTCTCTCCCTGCTCAAATATTTTCAAGGACGCATTTTAAAGGTGTCCTTTAAAACGTATGAATCATACCACAGGAATAGTCTCCCACAGATGCCATTTTAAAAACAGCTGCTCTCATGTGTTGTCACAGGTGAGCTATGTGCTGCTTAGCATTCGCTCAGTCTGCTGACATGTCCCCATGTGGCTGTTTGTTCAACACTAGACAGAACCAATGCAATCAAATGTCTTTCTGCCCATTCTTTAGAGAGAGAGAGAGAGTGAGAAGGACATCAGAACAAATTGGATTCACTTGCAGATAACATTTAGACCGAGAAACGGTCGGTTGTTATGCAGCAGGTCAAAAATTAAAGGAGCTTTATAGAAAAAGAAGCTGATCCCAGTAGATGAATCTTTAACCAAGGCTGTTGCATGTGTACCACAAGCTCAAGTATTGAAAATATGAAAAAATAAAGAAATGCAGTGGAGCTGAGAAAAAAAGTCAATTTGTACACCATATGTAACCAGTCGATAACACATCTCTAGAGATATGCAGAGATACAACCTCTCATGATCGCCAAGTTTGAGTGAAATTCCCCACTGTTCGGAAACAAAATATTTTCAAACAGTGTGACAGAAAAAAACAAAAAGACGTTTTACCTGACTGCATTGTCCATGCGTGACACAGTGAGGTAGGCGGCCAGGTTCGCTGTGTAGGACGAACACACGATGAGGGTGAAAAGCCACCAGCTGCCCATGACGATACGCAGAGCCACTGAGCCCAGAATTGAGTCGCTGCCTGCAGGGTTGAGATGAAAGTGGTTTACAAATGCATATCCCATAGAAATGCATATCCCATTTTTACAGATTTTAAACAGGGCGATAAAACATCCCCTCCAGCAGCAGTAGAAGATATTGCCTTTTTTTTCCTCCGAATTAAGGGTTGGATATAACTATCAATATGAAAACTCCTCAAAGTCTTCACAACTCAGACATAAAGACATCAAGTTTATTATTTGAAACATGAAACAATGGTAATAAACCATTTCGAAGCAATGATCTTCAACTAATCCAAAGATTGCTTTTCTATTGACTGACAGAACCAACCACATGGGCTGAAATGGCTCCAATATCTGATTTGGAGTAAATGTCGGCACTGAACCAAGACACCAGATGTGAAATAGAAGTGAACAAAAAAACCCTTAAATACGGCCCAAACTGTACTTCATCGTTATCGAGGGTCTTGAAGTCTGATTTATTTCAACTTATCTGTTGTGATGGTGGCAGGGAAATATAGATTTTACAGCTTCAATATGTAGTGGATTGTTTTCTGCATTTTTTTATTGGTGTTCTATTGGACTCTAGTATGCTCAGATTTTTAAATGGTTTTCTCATTGGTGGTCACATTTGTACAGGTACATATCTTTAAATTAAAATATTGTTGAAACGTTTGAGCAGTTTAATTCAATTGGTGGAACTCAAATTGCTAACACACAGATTGATACTGCAAGCGTTTTTTTTTTTTTGTTTGTTTTTTTCCCTGTTAACTATGTTCACGATTTTGTCTTGACGAGACTCCATGGATTATCTAAGGGTTAGATCTGGTCATTTCTCTGGATAATCAAGCTCAGTTATGCCATCGTCATTGGACAAAGTATTGGTACTTTTGGTCAAGTTCTTCTGGATAAGGTAAAGAAGTGTCTCCATAAAAGCTGTCAGCAGAGAGAGGCATGTCGGGATTTCCTGTGCTGACTTTGAGTTGATAAAACACGGTGGACCAACACAAACGGATAACATAGCCCCTTAAATCATCACTGACTGTGGAAACTGCTCATTCAAACTCAAACAACTTGGATTCTGTGACTCCAGAATCTGCTACCTTGACTTTAAAAATCAGATGACTAAATTCACTTTAGACCAATGGCCTGTGACAGTGGTAGTCCGGGTCCAGGACACGTCTCTGTGTGGTTGCTCTTTAAGCATCGACAGTCCATGCCTTGTGAGTCTTTTCCAAACTTTTGAATGGGGTGGACCTCCCTATCCTCAACCTGGCAGCTTTCCTTATTGCTATTGAACTTTTTTCAGTTCACATTTTTCCTTCCACTCATCTTTCCACTAACATCCAGCTTGAGGTTTTCAGCTTTTGTAGCCCAGATGGTACTCTATGTTTGGAAGGCATTCAGGACAACCTGCAGTCTCAAGATTGTTTGAACCGCGGCATAGCATTTCTGTGTTTGGAGGAAAATATTTACTTATTGGTCCTCCTACATATGAATGAAATTTCTGACAAATCACATTTGGGTTTTGTTTTTTTTTAATTATTATTATTTTACACCATAACCATGAAAACTGACTGGAAAAACACAGATCATTGTAACTGAACAGAACTTAAGTTCAACTGATTTACTCAAAAGACCATTGAAAAGTTACTTTCAATGGATTTCACATGCAACTGGCTTATGTGTAAATATTGTAACTCCACTTTATGTAGCAACTATAGCATTGCTCATTTTTCTTAATATCTTAAAATTTCTAAGCCTTGTTTCTCTCTTTATGTCAGATAAAGAAGCCTCATGTGTTCCAGCAACGTTGCTGTTGAGTTTTAGTAGTAGTCGCCCGTTGTCTGCAAAGGCATAAAAGAAAAACGGGTTTAGAAATGTATGAGGAAAAATGTCATCTTGAATCCTTATCCTAAAACGGAAAGCCATGGAAAATGTCATCTGAAAGTTTCAAGAATATGAAAAGTGATGAAAACATATTTGTCTGAAAGTGTCACAATCGGCACAGCTGAACCCTCAGGAAAGCTTGAAGGGAAAAAAAAAAAAAAAACGAAAGGTCTTGTCAGATGTATCATACTACGGCATCAATCATTTTTATTGCACATGGCTCTGAGTTTGTTTTTATTAAGGTTACTGAATGTGAATTGTCCATGTGCAGATTTAATTGGCTCTAAGCATGCTCCTCAGTGGGACACGCTTTCATTTATGAAATAAACTGATTAAACACTTTAAATAATAATAAAAAAAGGTTTCATATCCGTTTGGTCCCTGGGATGCGTTGGATTATATCCTACCTCTGAATGACCCCCATATGGAACAAAAGAACAGTTCCTACGTGGAAAAAACAAACAAACTGCAGTGACACTCGGTATCTGTGGGTGAACACACAACATAAGCCAGCTAAGTGCCAGCATACCATTATGGACTTCTCAGAATATTAGGATGCCATGTTTCAACTACCAACAATGGCACACTAAGCATCAGCAGTCAGATCCATATCAACGCGTCTTACATCAGCCCCTTAGCTCCTTCAACAAAAAAAAAACAAAAAAAAAAAAGCACTTGAATCAAAAAGTGGCACCGCTGGAACATGAGTCAGAAATGAGAATGTGAAAACGAAGGCAGATAAAAAGGCATGAATTTGGCTTCTTTTAAAATATAGTGGGTGTTGGGTTAAAAAAGGTTCACAGGCACTACGCCAGACTTTGATGGATGCAGTCTGAGCTTTAAAATCGGTCATTTGTTGCGACCAGACGTACCTGGACCGACACCAGATGTAACGATGGGGTGTCCTCCTGCAGAAAGGCACCTTCAAAAATGCTAAGGTGGGCATTTTGCCTGAAATTTTCCATCTACTGATTCAGCATTTGTTGCATGGTGACATCCGCATACGTCTTCCTGTTTATTGTAAGTTATTATACCTTAGTAGTTATGACAGCAGCCGGCAGGGACTCTGCGTGTGTAATGTCAAAGATCAGATTCTCTGTATTAAAAAAAAAAAAAACAGTAAAAATTTTCCTGATTGGCTTAGAAATGCGCAGTTGAATGAAAATGTTTGTTGTTAAATGCTAAAATACTCTTCACATGTTCATCTGCCTTGTTGACCTAAGGTGTTGCATTTATATGCACTGTTAAACAGTGAATCTTTATGAATAGACTTTGATCTGGAAGGAATAAAGGTTATTTTTATTTAAATTATAAGAATACCTATTGATAAGTGAAGCGTAGAATAAAATAACCCTACTAAATTTAGATTATCTTGGAGTAAAACTATAAAAAAATTATACTTTCACCATTTAATAAGATACATTTTTGGATTAATGTGTTTACTTGTAAAACAGAAAATAAAGCTATTTAGGTCCACAGGGGCCTAGGTTCAGACGTCTGATCTCTAAGCAATTTATTATTTACACAAGGTTGTGAATTTCAACTATCTGTAGTTGGAATGCGATACTAACAGCATAATCTGTGTTAAAAGTACCACACAGTACCCAGATGCTTTTGCACATTTTCAAACAAGATTGATAATTTTACTTTTATTTTTAATTAACTGACCTTGCTGCACGAAGGCCCCATAGACGATCCAGATGGCGCTCTGAAGTGAGGTGGAGGTGGGAGGTGGCGGATGGCCCGTGTTGCTGTGACATCTGACTGCTTGGATACGTCGCAGCAGGAAGATCATGATGCCCACTACGGGTATGGCCGCTGCGATGCATGCCCACACGGCCAGGTCGAATGGGGCAAGCAGAGAGAAAATGTTGATCTTTTCCTCGGACTTGCGCATCAGGATTCCCACGGAATAGTCCAGGTAGCGCTTGCTGAAGTCCACCACACTCTCGCGCTCCGGTGTGATGGTGATGGCAGATACGGCCAAGTCAGCTCGCTGTTAAACCCCACCCCAAAAAAAACAGGTGTTTTTGGGGTTTTTTTTGCCAAAACTCATGCATTTGACCAGTATTAGTTTGCCATTTCGTGACATTTAGGATGTTTAGCAATTTGGTATGTTTGTGTTTCTGAAACAACTCGGCCTCCAATTGCTTGTTTATTCACTCATATTTTTTTTTTTTCTGAATACTTTTCTGTACAAAAAAAACAGGAAACAAAACAACTGTTAATTTTTGGACTATTCAGTGCAGGTCATTGTATCAGTTTCTATTTAGGTTGAACTGCAATTTTTGCAGCCAGATGAAGATAGCTTGTGAAGTGATGGTCCGATGCACAGACTCTTCTTCCTAAACTACACAATGAACTAACTTTTAGAAATATAATTTCAGGACAAGCATAGGAATTGCTCTCTTCATGCAATCAAAAAGTACAAACCTTTCCAATGAGTTCTCCAATCATGCCATTCCAGGACCCATTGGGGAGAGCCGAGCCGTACTTCCCATCGCCGACTTGGTAAATATCGTACTTGAAGCCCAGGATCTTGGCGAGGCCGTCCAGGACATCGATGGAAAAACCTTTGTATCGTTTGGGTTGACCCAGAATGTTTTCTGCCACCATCACAAAAGGTTCCTCCTGTTTTTAAACAGAACAATCTCAGATCCTTTAAAAAGCAGGTTTCAGATGATGTTACGTTCCGGACATATTAATATTGAGAAACATAGTTTAAGGCCGAGTTTCACGCTCAGACTCTGAGAACCAAGGGTGCTTTTACTCAATCACAGACGCGTCATTTATCTCGATGCACACAAATCTAATGGTTGGGATATAGAGCTGCAAGCAGGACACGATCAGTCATCATAAGATGCCTTCATGAAAAGCTTCTGTATGTTCTCCATTAAACTTCATCTTCGTAAAATTGTTTCCTTAGCAACTGTTGATCCATAACAAATGGCGCCATGGCAACTGCTATGGTCCATCAACGGGAAAATTGTCATTTCAAATTTATTGCCCCCCACCCCCCCGCACCCACCCCATGGCTCCCCTTTATGAGTGGAAGTGTCATGGCAGTATTAAATAGGTGGAGCGAAAAGAGCCGAGCGGGGCGGGGCGGGGGAGGGCAACATGGAAAGAGGAGAGGTGTTAAAGTGGGCAGGGGCAAATGACTTGATGAAGTGACACTGCCAGGAGAACGCCGAGCAGAACTTATGTGAATAAATATGGTGGAGGTAAATCATCTGTGAAAAGAGGAAAAATGGAGGGGAGGAGAAATGATTGAGGTAAAGGACGAGGGCAGAGACTCTGTGGTGAAAGAAATGCGGTCTTACTTTTAGAGACGCTGCTGTGCTTTAATCGTTTTCAGATGCATTATATTTCCGAGACAAGTGAAGACTTGTTTTTGCAGCATTGCAAAAAAAAAAAAAAAAAAAAGCATGTGGAGCTGATGCTTGGTGCGCTCGCACACAATGATCTTATTATTATTTGAAATGGGGCATCATCAACACATTTCAATGCACCTTCCTCTAAACTACTGATGACTTTCTAAATGAACGCTTAAGATGTGTGAGCTGCTGGGAGTTTTATTGTTTAACTGTCCTCTTAAAGTATGATTGAAACCGATCTTCAGTGCTTTTAGTGTGTTTCATAATCCTCTGGTGTAAAATTCAACCTCATGCATGTTGGTGCTTACCCTCCTAACTGCATTTTTACTCCATTTGTTGACTTGGGTGGATAGATTCAGTGACTTTTCACAGCTTACCAGTAACGTCACAATCTTGAGAGTCACTCCCTGCATGCCGCTCTCTATCCGGTTCTCCTTGAGGCTTCCGTTCAGGCCGCGAGTGGAGTCCCACGATGCCAGCTACGGGCCGAGAGCAAAGAATCAGATAGGTTAGCAAAATTAACTGTGTAAAAATGGAAATGCAAGTATCCTCTAATGGACAAAGATGCAGATAAATGTTGTGTTAATTATGTTTATTTATTTACGAAGCACATTAAAAAACCGGCAGCCATTACACAAAGAGCTGTCCGTAGAATAGCTGCATGAAGAAAAAAAAAAAAAAAGATCCATCACACACATGTAAGTCAGGAATCAATTTGCAGAAGAAAATTAAAACAATTCTGCTCACAGTAATTATCCCCACATTATCGACCATTTTTAATTGATAGTGAGTGGTCCATGTTTGTTTACATCAACCCGCTCCCAGCAGTGGAGGGTGATTAACCGGTTCACAAGAAACGGGACCCTCGGTTGTGAAAGGAGTCTGCACCCACTCTTTACGTCTAACTACACAAAGTGTGCAAGACTGTTAAAATAACAGGAGAGCACTTGAGGTTCACTTCATGCTCCCCAAATTAATCTACCACACATCCAGTCTGAGCCTTCGACGTCCCTTTGAGTGCCTTGGGTCCACACAATCCTTTACTTTTTAAACTTCTCATTCCACATGGTCAGCCTCTGGAGCCTTGTCTCCGGTCTTCGAGGCTGATGTTTGTTAAATTCTTAATCAGCGCTGCCGGCTGGACAAGGATTCTCAAGGATTCGACACGTCATTTGGAGTGGCCTTTGATTTGAGCTGACAGAACAAGACTCGTGGCCCAAGGTCAAACCACAGTCCTTTTGGGCTCCAGGAAGCACCGAGCTATTTCTCCCTCCGACTGAAATGACCTACACCATAGTGAGATAGAAAATTTGTCCAAAAAAAAAAAGAAGTTTTTAAAAGTTTTGTTTTTCTAAATGGATAAATTCCCAGGTAAATAGGTGGATTCCAGCTTTTCAATTTGAAGATGTGCTTTGAAATCTATGCGCTTCCTAGAGTTGCATATTGTCAAGGCCAACATACAGTGACAGTAAAGAGAAATCTGGATTAACAGACTGTATGGCTACCACCTGTACTTTAAGCCCTGAAGGATTTGTACCGATCTGAAAATTTGAAGTTCAGAAATCATTAACCTCAAAGAACAAGACCGATTTCATTTGATTAAGCTCGTTTTCATTTGTTAAAAGTGGATTTTTTTATTTTACTCATGTGATTCAATAATAATAAAAAAAAATCTTCAAACATTGCTATCTGTAAGCTTTAGTACGTTCGGCTATTTTAACGATAAAGTGTCTCAATCTCTGCAAAATAGCTCAAGCTAGGCTAGAGGGGATCATTTGCAAGCAGCATTCTTGTTGTAAATTTTCAGTGGATTTTGGTCCGACTTTGGCTGGGCCATTTCTAATCCACTTTCTTAAAGGAAATCATGTACGTTTTAGCTTCTGCTTCAAAATGATGTGGTACTTCGTGTTGCTCTGTCACCACCTTGCATTAAACGTGGCTGTAGAGAAACAAGACATTGGGAATATTGAACGTTATTTTTAGACAGCAAAACCCTCAGATAGATCCATTGTATCTTGCATAACTTTCTAATTTGTTCCTTTAGCCAATTAGCACTTGGGACGTGAAAGCTTGGTGTGTTTTTTTTTTTGTTTTTTTTAAAATTGGTTTTCTGTGCTCTTGTCTTATCTCGGTTCAACTTTGAGGGAAGTACACAAGAACAAGTATATCTGTGTCACCAGGAAGATCCGAACAAACAGTCTTGAAATTACAAGCTGTGCATTTGAAAGAAATCACTACTTCTGATACACAAAGCAGCAATAGAGGCATTCAACTGTGAAAGAGAAGCATGTCAGGCAATTGGAGCCTGTCGAAAAACGGAGCTAAAATTTCATTATCAGCCTGTTTTGTCACAACTGATCCGCAGAACTCAGTGCAGTTCATTGCTATGTATAGCTTCACTGCAAACTCATTGATGAAGTGACTCTTGTTAACGGCACACTAGCTAATGAGACATATACATCATTACTGTATATGTCCCCCTACAAAGTGTCACTCAGTAAATGTTTCTTCTAAGCACAGTAATGATGTCAGCTAAGTGAAGATTAGTGCATGTGCAGCGTAAGAAGCACTTTGCTGCACGGATGTATGTTGATGTGAAAGTAGATTGTGAGTCACGTGTGAGTTGTCAGCACACACCTGCTGGTGGGCAGTGTGATGATGTCGGCTTATTCATCTGTGTTGATGTTGACTGATGTGCCAATAAAAATCTGACGTCCACTAGGAAGCCGTTGGTTCTTTGAAAGGTGGCAAACTGAACACTACTTAAAGACCAAACAAACGTGGCATCTGACGGTGCCCTGTGTTATGGGGCCACTTAGACATAAGTGATGCAAGTTGGAGTCTTTTCAGATTCCCAGGACTTCCTCTGCCTCCATCAATGTGGTGTTACAAGGTTCATCATTTGTCCTGTTTCTGAATATTTTGTTAATGGCAATTTCTTTTTTTCTCCTGGCGTTCGGGAACTTTGCCATGTTTCAGATTTCAGGTCTTTTTTTTTTTTTTTGGTATATTTTTTTTTTCTACAAGTGCTCATAATAATTCTGCCCATCTGTCTACATGACTGTGCTGTGTGTTTGTGTTTCAAAGTGTGCACTGAGGCAAAATGTCAGTGTGCACTGGCTGCCTCACAGGGGGCTATTTTCTCCATGAACAGTTTTGTCCTCTGAAAAACACTGAGCAATCCTCGCTCTGTAAACTGAAGAACACTAAAGAGGAACACTTCTACTTCACAGAGCTTTGCTCACCAGCGCGCCACTAGGAAGGTCACAAACAATAAACATGGCAAAGTCACATCACCTGCAATTACACAGGAAATGTATGGCCATTAGTTTTTATTAGGCTAATACTTTGAACATGTTCCGAGGAAAATTCTTCTTCAAAGAGGAACTGGACGTCGGCCTAATTTGAGGAATGATGTACAGTGGTTTGCAAAATTCTCCAATCAAATCTTTCAGGCTTTAGATATATTTGAAATGTGAGGTGAAATTACAAACATAAAGTGATGCATTTAGTGTGTAGGAAAATAAAATAAAAAATGTGGAAAGTGGGAGATGTACATGTGGGCTTCTTCTTTTAGAAAACATTGAGCAAACGGACCAAAGATGACATACAGGAGTGCGTGGAACTAAGCGTACTTTTCTAAAGTTTGACATTTCTGTTTAAATTATCCGTAGCAGCAGAAAATGAGAATTTAGGCATGAAAAGATCCATTTGATTTTCATTATTAAATAATCAATATTATGAGTACAACTGAAAATATAAGCAGTAATTATAATTGCTTGCATGACTGGCTGGGTAGTTTGTTCGCATTAGTTTACACAAGATAGTGACCAATTTAAGCACTTAGCTGAATGTGTTTTACACGACAAATTACTGGTGGTGTTGGATATCTAAATTCATCAGGTTTGAACTGAAACCTAAATAAATTGGCTGAAGGACGCATCAATGTTTTTGTTTTTTGTTTTTTTTCCCCAAATTGTTTCTGGATTAAGAATGCTGACTGAATTACATATATGCAAATTATTGTATCATCAAACTCCTACTTCTGCTTTCAGTCTGTCACATTCACAGGAAATTTCCCCAGTGAAGAGGAAACAACAAAGAGCAGGTACATCAAATGATGTACATTTAAAATAAACAGTTGCAGGGACATTTTTTTTTATTATTTTTGACAAGGAGCAGATGAAAGAGACTATATTGGCGTTTGTAGAGGTATTTTCCTCAGGCTTAATATTTTTACCTTTTGATGGTAAATGAGCTTTTATGTATCCAGTGGAGTGTCATTTTAATCTTTTTTTTTTTTTTAATTATTTTTACAAACTCAGACAGTTTAGACTTATGGCCGATATAACTGTAAAGGTGAACTGCTTACATTAATACATATTTTTTTACAGATCTGAGTGAGTTGCCATCTGAAAATATTATTGCTAATACTGTGATTATCCATTGCAATATGACTCTAATATTGTTCACTCACAAGATGTGTTTTAAGGAGCTCACAGTAATTTTTTAATTGAGACGTTAAGCACTACTAAAATAGACTCATTTTGAAAGATTTGTTTCACTTTGCAGGTGAGTATTTACTTATTATGAATGTAGCAAGTAATTGGAATTGCACCAAAACTTTTAATAACATGAAAATGAGTCATTGAATAATAATAATAATAAAAAAAAAGCACTTACTTGTTTTTAGTTTTTGTGCACCTGTGGGAGAGATTCCACGCAGCCAAGGGACATTTTAAAAACACTACGGAGCCAGAAAGTGCGTTTATAAAAAGCCACGCTTCCCGGCACTGTGCAAATTAATTGTTGGATCAACACTCCCATCAGCCCCCCGCAGATCTATTGTTGGCAAGAGAGAAGTGCCCTTTGGAGAATATTTAATGTCATTTGTGCTTGATGAGTCAGTGAGGAATTAGTTTGAGCAGTGGCACGAATGTGGCAGCTTTAAACCGCTGCGTCATTTACATGCTGCTTGCAGTGCTGCACATTAAAGCTCATGGGGAAACCCTGCATCCATTATCAACATCAGCAGTGGCGTCTTGAAGGGTGATGATGGCCAATAAGAAAATTCTGATCCTGATAATCTTGTGACTAATAAACACAAACACTTGATTCATCTTCGGTGTATTAAATACTAGTTGGCTCTCATCAGTGCAGAATGTCTAAATATGCTTATTTTGGAAAGATGGATTTTGCTAGATCAGCTGGGTTGTTTGAGTTTTAAGGCATTAAAAGTAGAATGTTTTTATTGACTTATTATGACAACTGAGCTAAAATTCACCAGCACTTTGGAAGAAAATGCTGTGTTTTTGAGTGAGTTATGTCAAATTTAGAAGTAAAAATGCATATTTTTTCTTTAAGTATAACTGTAAGAAGTAAACTCAAAAATACATTGGAATGGTGAAACAACTAAGGTTGTAAAAAACAGTTAATGCATGTTAGACATCTAGATTAAAAAAAAAAAAAAACCCTCCTGACTCACCTTTAAAATTTTGCCTGTAAATGTTAGATTTTCCACAGGCAACCAAAATAACGATTTAAATGTGTTAAATTCACGATTCAAACGAGGCTGAACAGCCTGGACTGAAGGTGCAACAGTGACGTTATTTACAAAACTAGACAGAGCAGATCGTATTTCTAGAGGAGGAACATAACCAGGCTTTAATAAAGGCTGGTGATGTTCTAGAAACTGCTCAGGAACCTTTGGAGATTATTGTGCAGGGAAGGATTCCTAACATAAAAAAAAAAAATCAAGTCACGACAACGCCGAGCATCCTCTTCATCAGACTAGTATATACAGCAACAACGTATTTTCAAAGGCTCCTTCAGATCTGACGTAATGCCACTACAGAAGAAACTGTAACGGCAGGTTGGAAAGGATTCATTGGGCAAAGATGATTGCCAGACATTTCATTGACAAACGGCGTTTTGACTAAAGTCCAAAGGGTTGGAGTCCCATTTGATGGCGTCTCAACTAAAGTTCTGCAGCTTTTTATTTCTCTTTCTCACTGTTTACGTTTTAATGATGTTTTTTAAATCTCTTTCTCACTGTTTATTACATGCTGTTTTAATTTTAATTATGTAAAGCACTTTGAAATGCCTTGCTGCTGAAATGTGCTATACAAATAAAATTTGATTGATTGATTGATTGATTGATTGATTGATTGATTGATTGATTGATTGATTGATTGATTGATTGATTGATTGATTGACTTCAGCTTATCCAACTGGTAAACCCCAAAGATCAGAGAGAGAGAGACAGAAAGAGACCACAATGACTGGATCGGGGACTCCTGGATTCGATTTTTCTTTTTCAGTGCAAAGATTTAAATGCTGATGCGTCTAGATTTCATTCGAGAAACATCTGAGTATGAGATATAGAATGAGAATTTAATCATTTTTACTTTAAGTGTTAAAAATATGATTTTGTTTAACGACAGTCCCGTTGAAGAAACATTTGAGAAATGATCTACAGCACTATGCACGCCAGCAGGAGCAATTACATTCAAATAAGCCGACTTTTCTCCATGAGAGCTCAATGTAAGCTGGAAGTCATTAGGAATATCTGCTTTAGAGACGAGCTGACACATCAATAAGACCAAACCGGGAAACCAAAACAACAACAACGGTATCGATCACTCTGCATCAGCAGTGGATGGTGCAGAAATCTCACAGTAGCCATTCTGGAAATAGTATTTCAGTCTTCATTACAGTTTCTAACCAGAAAGACGCCTCATCTAAGAGCCATCAGGCCAGGAAGAAAATGGACTGAATGCAGATAAATGATGATGGAGCGGGAGGAAAGCGGGTCTGAAAAATGAGAGTAAAAGGTTAAGAGAGACTAGAGGAGGCGACCACAGAGGAGAGGTGAAAGAGGGGGAGGCCTGGACGTTAGGAAATGTAAAACTAAGAGGGGGACGAAATGATAAATGTGGTGAGGCCTTGGCAGGGGCAGCACACTGTGGAATCACAGTTTCAAATAAACAAGAACTTTGGTTCAACCTGCAAAGAATATCCTGCAGTTATATTTCCTTTTAAGTTGTTTTGGAGTAAACAGTACGGTGCGTGTGTACAGCAACTCCACACATTTCTGTCTGTTTTCTAGCAGTACTGCAGGTACACAAACATACCTGGTAATGAACAGCAGCACTGACACAGCGCACATACCTTTCCTTTATACCTGCTGCTAATGATCTCCAGAGACATGCACCCAAATGTTGCCATGTTTCCTGCTGCTCCTGCATTTGGCTGTTTGGACGTCCCATGTGTATTAATGGTGCATTTATAAGTGGGCCTCTACTGTTTGCAATGGGCTCTTCGGCTGACTAACGTGGATGTGTCTTCGTTTTTTAATGTAAGTGCGTATCTTGCTTCGTGCTAATGATAATGGCCGTGTTATGATGAATTGGTTTGAATGGCTTTAGTCAGGCTGAGTGGTGATTAAATCTTCATTAATGCTTCTGGTCAGTCCTGCTCTACATAGATTGCCAAGAAACCTGATTCTTCTTCATTCGGGGAGAAGTCCCTGACTGAATCAGGACAAAAAGCGACAAATTACAGTTGATAACGGAGTGCACAAATAACGCTCTCCATCTCTGTTTAGCCACATGGTGAATGCACCGTCAGGGACTTGAGATTTAAAATGAAGGAAGTTTGCAAGTTGTGTGTTTCGTTTATTTTTTTTTGTTTTTTTTTACTTTTGACTTTGAAAACTAAGAGTTGTGTGGTAAATCTAATATACTAGCATCTTTGTGAAGCTCAAAAAGTCCAAAATGGGCTTTCTGACACCTTTAAAGTTAATATTAAGAACAATGAGCAGTAGATGATCCAGACACAGCTATTCTGTGTGTGAAAGTTATGGTTCATTCTCAGAAGAATATAATAAAAACCACACATATATTTGCAATTCTGATGCCACTATCACTATGCTAGACCAAACTTCTAAAGATCTTTTATGTCCAACAAAATGGGTAAAAAAAAGAAAAAGTTTGAATAGAAAAAATATAACCTACAGGTCTAATGAACATGTACCTAATCTAAAGTATATTTGCATGGGTTACTAAGAAATGGCTAGTTGGGTAGTTGTATTGAGACATACAGGCCATTTTCATCAAAAGTTCTCTCAGCACCTTGGACAGCCATGTAAGTCAGCACAAAATTGAATCTAGCCACTAAAAGCCTCCTGAATGGACTTTCATAAGGAAGCTCTAATTGACCTGTCTTCAGCATATTGCACAGACCATACAACCGGGACATGGCACAGACGCTATTCTGTACTGAACTAAAAGCCGTGGCTTTTCTTTGAAACAAATTGCATGAAAGTTATTTCTGACACTCGAGTTGCTGGCTTGCCAAAAGGAAAATATGTTGGAAACTATACAGGGGAGAAAACAGACTGACCCGTTTCACATCTTTCACAAATGTCTCACTGTAGCTGGTCCCAAGGATCTCAAACTGTACGTGGGAATTGGAGCCTTCGGCACGGAAGTCCATCAATCCGGTCAGGCCGCTGATCCGTCCCTGTTGCAACAAAAATAATAATAATAATAATAAAAAGCTGTATTTTTTTGTTTTTTTTTCTAAAGAAGCATGTTGATTTCAGCCTGGAAATAAAACAAAAAGACAAGAATATTAATAAAAAAATATGATCTAATAATATTTTAGTAATGATAGTAATGATAGTAATGATAATGATCATTACTTACAACATGACAAATGTACAAACTACACATTCAACAGAGGTTCAGATTTCCTTCGTTTTATCAACCCCAACATTTGCCTTTAAACATTTGAGCATTGCTTTTACACATATTTCAACCTTAATGTTTTTTTATTCTTCATTTTGAATAGGATTCACTCATTTAAAACAAACTATTTTGCCTGAAATTTTTTCACACTTGAAGCTATTTTTACATAAATTTTCCTTTGAGGTCTCTGGATATTTAAGGCAACAACAATTACGTTTTAGTTCAGATGCAATTATTATTTTTCTATCTATCAAGTCCAAAGATTTTGTTTAATTTTGTGAAAAATTACACTTGCAATTAACTTTATGCACATTTCCTCTGCCTTTTTGTTTTGAAGGGTAAAAAAAATAATTGGTATTGGTTTCATATACATTTCCTCCAAACAGTAGGTGAAGATGGATGTATAAAAGAGCTGTACCACACCTGAGTTAATTCGTTAATTCAGCTTTTCACTGTGTACAATAACGACACAGCCATGTTTTATATGATTTAGCATAGATGCAACTTCCAACAGAATTTGCTGTGTATAAACTCAAGAAAATCTTATATAAGACACTTAAAAGTTTGTTGGCTGATTTTAGATAATATGAGGCTGCATATTTTGAATTTCGCTTCACTTGGATTTTTCAATAGGGCGAGAGATGCCATGTTGAATCTTTTGGAATAAAATCAATGTGTTACAGAAGAACAAGCATAATTTTAAGATTGCATGTGGTAACAAAGTAACACTATGCTCCCTGCATTGTTTGTTCAGACCTCACTGAGCCATCTGATGTCACACCTAAAATTAAACCAGCACCGACCACTCTGTGCAACAATAATAAAAATACATTATTAGATTGAGGTGGATGAGATCAAACTGCTCTCCGATATTGGGGGCTTTTTTTTCATTGAAAGAACTGAGAAGGCCACATAAATATAACAAGATCAAAGCCCGGAAACTGCCATAAATCCATCCTGAAACCAGGGATAGAGTTTGCATTTAATAATCAGCTTCCTCTGGGCTTTCAAAAAAAAAAAATATATATATATATAAATAATTTCCATGTGCAGGATTGTGCTTCATCTGTTAAAATAGTTTGTTTGATTGTACAAGCACATATTTTCTACTGTATTTCAATGAATCCTATATTTTTAATCAGAAATGTAAAGCTTTTATGAACAATTTATATCTACAATATTGTTTTTTAAGTCAGCTTTATTTGCACACCACATTTCAGCAACAGGGCAGTTTAAAGTGCTTTGCATGTTAAACACATAACAGGGTAATCAATTATATTATGAACAGCAAACAGTGAACAAACATTACATTTAATCAAATACTGTCATCAAACTGATCAAGAGTAATCATCGAATATTGAATAAAGATGAGAATTAATGTTCCAGGCATTATTAATCTAACCAACTCTAGGTAAGTGGGGTTTTTACCCTTGATTTTTTTCCAACTGTTTTGAAGTTTTCTTGAAATTTGTTACACATTAGAGGAGCATAAAAAACTGAATGATGCTTCTCCATGTTTGGTTCTGGGGATGCAGAGTCGACAACCAGAAGACCTGAGTTTGCATAAAAGACTTTAAGAAACACTCAAGGAATGTAAAGCTCATGGTGTAAAGCTCAAAAAAAGTCAGAAAATAACATCTTTAGAACGTTCAATTAAAATCAAATGTATCAAAGGCTCTACCATAGCCTTTGATACAATTACAAAGACAACACTGCTTGTTACCAAGAAAAGTTTGATTAAAAAAAAAAGAAGGTCTTTTACCTTTTGAATGGTGTCCAGCATAGACCATCCTCCGTTCCACGGTTTTGTGGACTTCCTCATGCAGTTTAGACTGGCCATACTGTGCCACTTCCTGTCCTCCAGTTTCCTATAGAAGGCATTCGCCAGCATCAAAACACTATCATACAGGTAGAGATTGGACACCTGTTGGAGAGAAAAAGAAAACAAAAAAAACAACTTCACTTTAAGGAAAATAACTTGGCAGCACAGAAACGATTCAACAAAGAAACTATATTGTAATTTTTTGGGGGTCCCAGAAGACAACCCTTCTGAAGAGCACAAGGTTGAATAGATTTTTTTTTCCAGGTGTACATGAAACATGTCTCCCTACTTGAAAGTTTAGGCAAACTTTTTGTTCTCTTCTTCACAAAACTCAACTCGTCTCCTCTTTCGTGTCTTGTCCACTAATTTTATTTTCAGGATACTCTTCGGTGAGTTGGTGAGATTTAATTGCTGTTCTGCCTTGGAAGGCGATGCTCTTCTTGCACAGTAAGAGGATTTCTTATGATAAAGTAGGAAAAATTTAATGGTATTTTGGAGCGACATGGTTAAATTTACTCCTCATATTGGACTTTAGTATTGCCAATCATTCAACCATTTCCGCCTCATGGACACAGTGGTGGATCCTTCCCGGATTCAGCCCGGGTGTGACAATCGATTTAACACTGAAGGTTTTCTAGGTCAATTCAAAGTAAACTTTCCCTGAGAAAACTATCATTGGGAACAATATTGGCAGCTACCCCTGGCATTCAGTTCGTGACATTCTTAGAGTTCCCACTCCAAGCCTCTCTCGTTGGTAGGAAATTCTCCGAATCGGCTTCGCTCGCCTCCAGGTCAGTGAGTCAGGAGCTGAATCCAGGTGAAACTCAGTTCAGTATGTCTCAGGTCACATAAAAGCTACTTAGCTTCCAATGGAGTTTTGAGCTGCCATCTTTTAACCGTTAAACTATTCAGATTAATGATTTTACTGCCATTACCGGATATATTTAACCTCGTTTATGTGAATTATTGAAGACGTTGGGTGCACACACCACATGGTTCGGCCATCTGTATGTTGTGATGATTAACTGTACAATTAGCATTTCAGTAGAGCCATAGGGAAACAGCTATTCCAGTCATGATCGACTGAGTCAAACAAAAATCTTAGAACCGTACAGGAGGAAAGCCAAGCTATTTCAACCCCTTTCAGAAAATACTCCAAGCCTGATCTTGAACACTCACCATCTCTGTGTGATTTCCAGGTGGACTGAAATAAATGACTGTCACAGAAATGATACAGTTTTTTTTCCCAGTAATATTCTTTGTCAGTGGTTAAATTAACATGGTTTGACCTATACTGAAGAAACATTTAATACCACACTTGAGCTTGTGGCATCTTTCTAATAAATTGATTTTGTGGTGATTTTGACACGAATTTCAGTGGAACATTAATTAAAACAAGCTTCCATAGCATAAGATAGCAATTTACTTAGTTATGCTGGTAATTCCCAAGAAACACTGCTGCAGTAATTTGTATTCATAGGCATCCATGTCTCTCATAATTATCTTGCCAAGGGAGTTTAATATACATTGAGTTGCATACATAATCAGTTCATATTTGCAATTTCTTGACATTCAGCAGCTGCACAGTGTGGCTGAATATTTATACTATATTCTAAACAGAAATCAAAGACAAAAAAATATGGAATTTAATTAGACTTATTCAAGAAATTACCACTGTCATATCAGCTATAGGAGTCGTTTTGGCTACGGAAAAGTGCAATAATTATATAAAAAAAAAAAGAAACAACTAATAATTTAGATCAAAATTACTATTAGTAAATTAAAAAAAATAACTTAGTAATGTAAATACTTTACCAGAACCTAAACTACAAAAATACAATTTTGTCTGATATCAAATTTAGCCCACAGACGGATCTCATTTGCACACACAGTGGAGATGTGGAAGTTAGTGTGAATCAAAAGCAGGTGTTTATTTTAGTTTTGATGAAAAAAGAAAAAAAAAAACTCCTAAAATATTAGACAACATAAAATAATATATTAATCTTGTATTTACACCCTTGATAATCCAGAGCAGAATCACTTGTCGTTTAGGATTACAACTATTATCCATAAAACAGGCATAAAGATTCACCATGAAGGACTCCCAAGAAAAGAAAAGACAAGAAATCATTTCAGATATATTAATGTAGTTGTTTCTCTAGTGCATAACATGGGGCTCAGTCCTGAAATGAACACGAGTTCATGGTGACGTATTCAGAAGAACAAATGACAAACTTAACACCACGGTGCTATACTGGACATAAAGTCATAACTTTTGCTTGACTGGCCTCACTCCTGTAAATCTATAGTAAATGTTTTTTTTTCTTTTTCTTAAAATATTGATTGTACGTATTTGTTTATTTAGATTTTACACACACACAACCAGAGGCCTGTGAGCAACGATGCCTTGCAAAACCACTGACAGTGCCTCATCGTTTTAACTTATTTTTTTAAGCACCAACTTAAACTTTATTTACTGAGATTTCTATATGATAAATATCCAGAATACATATTGTAACACATACAAAGATTTGAAATTACTAATTCTGTTATGCATTTGTACACACCACCCCTTACTCTGAATCCCGCTGTAAATCGGGTGTTACAGTAGGTCACGTCTGGCACAGTGCTAGAACGGGCGAACCATAGAGATTTCAAACCTTGAACTTGGTTATATGTTATTTGTTGGGAATGTCTGTCCTAAAAATATTTACTCAAGGAGTTATGCTCATACTTTCAGTTTTTAAGCGATGCACAGAATCTCATTAGTTTTATTTACCTCCAGTGACTGCAGGTAGCCTTCCTGCGGATCGCACAGCAGGGATGAAATGCGATGATTGTTCCTCATGCATCGAACATTGGTGTCCCTCCACAGTGGGAAAACCTGACGGATGATTGTCATCCGCCCCAGCGAGCTGTGAATCAACTCCATTATATCCGCATCGCTCACTTCCTGAAGACGAACACAACAGAGACGTTTTATTTTCATTTGATTTCGGTCGAGATCGAAACGACGCTCAGCCTGAGAATGTCAGCCTGGGATTGTTGCACCGTGAGCGGTCATGAAGAAATCTGAATGGGGGACAGACGGTCTTGAAGGATGTTGGCGGTGCTGTCCTCTTCAGCGGCTAGAATTTTAAATGCCGTTCAAGAAGGACGAGTGCATGAGAAGAGCAGGTAAAATAGTGCAAGTGGGTTGAAATATCAACTTGAGAATTTATTTTCTGTACATGCAAATTGAGCAAATAAGATCTAGTGACACCTTTATTCAAACAAAAGAATCCAGATTTATCATATCTACAAGTTAAAGCTAGTAAAACATGAATTTCTTATCCTAACAAAAAAATCTAAATAAAAAAAGCTTACTTCTGGTTCCCTTTTTTTTTTTGAGAGAGAGAGAGAGAGAAAGAGAGAGAGAGAGAGAGAGAGAGCTGGGGATGTATTGAGGATCAGATCCATATTCATGAGACACAGCCTGTTGCTGCTGCCTGTTATTCTCCAGAGCAGGATGGTGGTCAATGCTGAGGCCGACAGCGAGTCTCATGAGAAACACTGGATTCATATACTACCTGACAAAGCTGTGAGGTTACCGGCGGGTCGAAACTCAAACAGCTAAAGGCTGATATATTCCTGACCACACATCCCTGAGAAAAAAAAAACAAAACACATCCCCTCAATCCTTGTTCATAGTCAGTTGTTTTCATCTCTTTTTTCACTAATCCTTCTGTTTTTACTGCTGGTGTACCGAGACGGTTTAATGTGTTTTCTCCTGGCCTTTGTGATCCCGTGAGAAGAAACTGACAATATTTAGACAACAGAATGGAAAAATATCACTAATAAGTCATGATGTGAGATGCTGATAGACTCCTAATCAAGATGAATGCTAAGATAGAATCAGAAGGTGCTTTAACGTAGTCGGATGTTGTTGGTGCAAATGGATTTGTAATTACCTTTTCAGTGCATTTTCAGCTGAATTTGTACAGTAAAAATGTTACATGAAGACAAATTTAGTTTTTTTAATTTTTTACATCACATATTCTGGCACTTCAGCATTGTGTGAGATGATTTTTTTGTGCACATTAGTTTTCTTAACCAGATTTAAGTAGTGGAATCTGTTTCCTACATCGTTCCAACTTACTGTGTTTAAAGCGTTTTTTTTATTTACCTTTAACGTTTGCCTTTTTCTGATTGATATGTGAAAAAAAAAAAAGTTTTTCTTAATTTATTTCATTGTTGTCATCACTGCACAGTGTGAGGTAAAGACTCCTCGGGTGTTTTTTTTTTTTTTGCTCATCTATTATTTTCCTCTGGCTCTTTCTGACTCTTTGAGACCAGTCAGGTGGAAAGCATGAATATTCATGAGTTGCTGCGACACATTAATCAGACAAATTATGTCGCTTGGCTCACCGAGCTGAACCCTATGTCCAAGTTAATAACTGATGGTGCCACCCAGTCCAAGTGTTCTGTCATAATCCCAGGTGACACTCATATCAGAACCTGACCCAGAAGTAAAACTGACCAGCAGGATCCGGATCTGAAACGTGGAACTTTTATCCTGTGTGTGTGGGGAAAAAAACAAAAAACAAAAACAAAACAAAAAAAAACAAAAAAAACAGACCTATACTGTAGTGTTTAATGTCTAACTTATCTGGAAAAGTGTTTTCAAAACAGTCATAAGGTGCAAAGATGCACACTTTGTCTTGCAAGTCAGTGTAACTACTTTATGGATCACTAATCAAACTGCACTGTAAAAGATTTTAAAAAGACCACGAGTAAAATCACAATATTGTTTTTGACAGATGCAGATCACACACAAACCGCCGCTGAAATCTACAATTATCACATAATTACGTCAGTCGAGTAGCTTAGATTGCCGAGAGCACCAATGCAGCACAATCATGTCTCAATGACAGCTGATGACCAAAATACATTAATCTAATCAAGTTTGGCTGACAGACAGGCTAAGTTAGCCTCTCTGTGCTGCTTATTGCATGTTATTAATCTTTTATGAGCAATAAAGGTTTTTTTTTTCCTTACCCGTAATTATGACAGTCATTTAATTAGAAGCTATGTTGGTTTTTGAAACGGCACACAGCTGAGCTGAGAGGGAGTGGGTGTTAATGAACAACAAAGCTCTGTGGGTATAAGGCTTTAGCTTGACTTTCTCTTGGATACTTTCATCCAACAGAAGGGTTTGGATGTGACTACCGTTAACCAAAAACCTGCTGAAATAACCACTGACATGGGGCAATGTGCTAAACTTTTTATCATCAGGACAATCGTTTTCCATGTGGACACAATCACTTGAATATGGAAATGAGAATTTTCTGTTGCAACACACAGCAGAAATGACACATTCCTGTAAATTTTGAATGATTGCTTTTAGTTTCTGTTTCATTCATTGAACAGAGCATATTTAAGGAAACCTATCACTGCATTAGCTTCTTTTCAAATCACCATGGTAACACTTCGGCTGAATCAATTTGTCTAGATAGCAGGGAGTTAATTTATTCCAGTCATTAAGACTCGTAGATTCTTCACACACTCATAAGTTTGAATCATTTCTGTGGCAAGAACGTTTGTCACTCAAGTTATTTTTCTCTCTACAACACCTCAAACAGTTTAGACTGAGCTAACACCTCAGTTGTGTGTTAGCTGAGTAAGCCATGGTTGATTTGACTGTAAACAGCTGAAAATAGTCAATACAAGGTTATTGAGCAGTAAATAGTATTGGTTTTCTCTCCATGTTTTTTTAATAGTTCACACACCAAATTTAGCTTAGAATGCATTAATGCATATGTTGGAAATTATTCTAGCACTACCAACGAAGCTAATATTTGCAATAAATATCTTCTAAATATCACATCAGATTGGTTTTAGGTGATGTTCTAGCTCCTTAAATTTTTTAGATATAGCTAAAGCATGACTGTATTTGTATGCATCCTCAAGGAAGCAGGCTTCCTGAAGTCATCTTTACCTGTGTGTGGTTTTATGTTACAGCTGATCGGTGCACATTTGTTCTTGAAACCAGGGAAACTAAAAGCAATATGTGTGAAACAAATATTTCATAATTCATATGTCACAGCTGTTCTGTGTTTTGCTGGTGTTTACAGCAGATACACTTGAGGAGAAGGCAACAGGCTTCCCTACTAATTTTAAGGACAATTTCAGTGGAGATACAAATATGGTAATTTAAGGCTATGACCTGCTGAACTTTTGACTTGTTAACTTAAATGAACCGTGTGAAATGTGGCTAAGCTGCCTAGGGAATCCCAGTCTGGAAAGTTGTTTTTCTTCTTTTTTAATTTTTGTTCCACATAAAACCACCACCAACTGGTTTAATATTTGCATTTATATTGGTGGAACATTACTACAGGACAGGGTTGTCACTTCAAGCTTAAAACCGATACTAAGAAAAGAAAAAAAGTACTTAATACTGTTTCATATGGTGGCAACATATTTTAGAGTATTTGAGAGCAAAATTTGTAATTACAATATGCACTAGGGTATGCATATTGCCTCTTTAATTAGAGCAAAACCAATATGTGTGGGAGAATTCAGTCCTCTCCTTAAAAAAACAATTTAAATGTAAACTCCCTGTTTGGCAAAAAAGTTTGCAGTATTCCGATCCCTTATGGAAGTTTGTACTTTTCATTCAGTCCTAATGTTTTTTTTTAAGTTTTATTTATTTATTTATTTATTTATTTATTTTGCTTTACTATGAATGATTTTCTTTAGTGTGTCACTGGGTGTTTGCTTTTGCCTTGAAATTTGTTGTCGTTACAAATACATTTTAATACAAAGAGACAAAGGATCATTCAATACCAAAATAAATAAATTCAAACAAGCATGGATCCGACACACAAAATATATATTTTTGAAAGTTTGCACAAGGATCTGATCCGTGCAAATGTATTCATCATCAGTGCTGAATAATTTATGGATTTCTGATAATCTCGCATGACATTTTCAAGTGTTAAGCTACAGCAGTACGGTTGGTTGCTACGATTGTCTGCTGTTTTCTGTCTGGCTTCACCACAACCTCCACATTAGCCTCCAGTGTCTTAGCAACTACATTGAGCAGGAATGCAGAATGTTGCAGAAGTGCAACATTTTTGACAAATATAAATGGATCGGTTTGTATTGATAATGATGAAAAAAAGTACATTTGAATTATTCAATTTTTTAGTAGCAGTTATTACTTACTACAAGGAGAACTATTTTGTCAGAAAGACATATCACCATCAGCACTCAGCTGACTTTACATAAGGAATACTAAGTTTACTTTATATGAATATGAATTACTAAAACAAAGCCATGCTTGCTTCAAAAGAACATCCAACTTTATTTGAGCATCCGAAAGGCATACTAGTTATTAAAGACTACTGAAAGCAAATATCTGAAGAAAATGCAAAATTAGGTTTTGCAACTGCAAACATTTACATTTTGTTCATAACTTTTAGAAATAGTAATATACTTTTAGATCAGCCCATTCAGCCATCAAGTCTGCCTAACTAACCAAATCGATGTATTTTTATTCACCAACTTTATTTTTTTACGATCAAAACGTCGATGCTAGTTGAAAAAAATATTCCAATGTTACAAGGTCTTTGTAGAAAACATAAGAACGTAAAGCACCTTTGTTGCACTTTATTTTCAGTGTCAGAAAAATAGGCAGGATGTTTGAACAAAGCTGATGTCCTTTTGAGCCAACAGCAAGTCCCTAACAATTTGTAGAGGTCAGACTGTCTAGGCATGTTAGGAAGGAACAAGTGCTCTTGTACAAATGCCACTCTCAACAAAAATGCAGTTGCAGTTTCACTGGTTTTGTAACACTGACTTTTTTTTTCTTTTTTCTTGTCTTTCCAAATAGACAAATCTGTTGTCTTTATTTTTCTAAGAAAATGATCAAAAACAAACTGGGGTAGCTTTATTTCCAAAGTCTGAGTTTTGTGTTGGGACTCAATATGAAAAGAGCTTAAAATTACAAATTTTCTAAAATAGGTGTAAACGTTTTTGTGTTAAAAGCTAAAGAATAATTGCATTGCTTTATCAAACTGATAATGATTGAACAAGGGTTTGGTGTGCTGTAAAAGTCAGGTTTTAAAACCCAGTCAGTAAACGAAAGTCGGTATTCTGAGTAGTGATGGAGGCCAAAACGGTGTATTTATTGCTTTCATTTCAAAAAGATGTTCAGTATGACCATGCAGGGGTGGCACAAGGTCTTGTGATATTAAAATATTACAATAACTTATCAAAGTAAATCTCTTTTTGCAATACACTGTGCAACTGATTGCCATTGTGTGGCTTTTTCCTGGCAGAAAACGTTGAAGCTACTATGAGCATTGGATGTGGATGTGATTTGAACTTGCATTTATTATTGGGATTTTTATCTTGTAGAATAAGACAGTATAGTTTCAGAGTTATTGACTGGTCGTATTGACTGTCAGAAATGTAAGATGTTATCAGGGAACCCGAGAGCACTCTGCTGCGTGTGTACCGAACAAGTCGTCACTCCTAAAGCGTTTGTGTGGCAAAATGTTGGATGCTTGGTGGAAATGAGAACGTAACAGAGTAATATGCAGGTTATGGAAGAGCAATGGAAGAAAAGTGTGACTCTCATCATGACCGTCCACTGTTGATATTGTTAACAACATTAAAGGTCTACTTCGCTTTTTTTTTTTCTTTTTTTTCCTGAAGAAGTCTGATCTGCATATCATCATTAAGTTTAAAATCTGAAATATTGTCACTGAACAAAGCTGAACAGGATAAATCAACTTTAAATATAAATTTAATAAAATACAGTGACAACTACATAATCTTTATTTTGTTTGAGAAAACACAAAAAGGACTATTTTTTAAAAAAAATATTAGATGATTAGCCAACTTACTTTTAAAACAAAGAACATTGAATCTTTAGCTTTCAAAAAAAATCTTTTTTTCAAAATCCCATCTCCTTTGTTGAACCCACTCAAGTAAAGTTTTGTCTTACAGGTTAATATATCATTATGCCCCTACAAACCAAAGATAGTTTATTCATGCAGTTCGTAGCTTGGAGTTTGATTCAGATTTCCTTAGGCTTCCCGCAATAATATACTGACCTAATCCAGAGGAAAAGTAAGGGAAGGTTGGCCATGAGAATTTTAGTTCTTACATGTATTCTGAAATGACTAAGTGGAACATGCGTGACACATGCTGCAGTCCATTTAGATGTTTACAGACACCACATTTTGTCTGGTGAAAATCAGAAAATTTTAAACACTATTTTCCCTTAATAAACAGCTCGGTGTCAAAAGCCAAAACGCAACACTGTTTCATTGTGAGATGTCTCGGGGCGTTTCGGTTTGGTTAGAGTGGCGTTTGGAGTAGAAATGTGCCCCTTGACCAGAGAGGTTAACACCTAGAAAGAGTCGGCAGAGTTGGCTCATAGCGTGTGGTAATGCAAAAAAAAGAAAAAAAGTTAGATCATTTTTTTTTTTTACGGAGGTCTTTTAACAGCCCAGAGCAACAGAACAGTGTGAGCCAATAATTTATAGTCATAACACTAACAAGTGATACTGAAAAAGGCCAACAGTAAGCACAGCAAAAATCATTATCTGTGCTTGTACTTCTGCTGAGGATTTCATCACAGTGATGGGGAATGAATTACGGTCTAACTTAGCAGGTCTTAGTGTAATGCGAGTTGGGGACATATTAACCTCATTGATAACTGAATTGCTCCAATGAATTTGACTTCTGTAACATTTAAGTACGATGGCTCATAAAGAGAGGTCCATTTTAAATTCATCACCATGAAACTGCACGTCTCCCGGGGCGACCACTTCTGAGTTAATTCCAAAAAAATTTGACATTTAAATTGGATTTCTGCATGGATGCTCAACGCGGTTAATGACAGGAAGCACCTCGACATCAAACCTAGTGTTTTGATAGCAGCCGTTTCATACAGCCATTTTGATATAATTGAAAGTTAAGAATTTCTTCACTGCACAGACGCTGTCTTAAGTAATACACCTACTAATCACTAAGCGTGGGGCAGCAGCGAGTGCATCAGAAGAATCATTTGCATCTCAGTGGGAATGAATGAGATGTCAGTGCCTCCCAATTTATATTTTGATAATGATTACTATTTAATATATTGTGCACCTCAAAAATGTATGCTGCTTCTTTTTTTTATGCAAACATACTTGGAAAATAAACTACACAACAAGATTTAATTAATACTTATAAATCTTAGGGTGACAGGGGATGTTCTATTAACGAGAGGAGAATTTATTAACATTGTGATTACAGACTTTTACAGTGTAAAGAATGTTTATCAGGCCAAAAAAAACAACAACCAAAATGAACATTTTTTTGTAATAAAGGTGAGGGTAATATTTCTGTTTTTCCGTTTACACTTTACTTGTGATCGCTGCCATGCATTCCATCTGAATTATTCTCAATGTGAACTATTATCAGATTTCAACGTTGACAGCTACATTCATCATACTGCATGCTGCCGCTGGCGGCAGATTTGCATAAAGGTTTGTCAGGAGAGCCGAATGAAAAGCAAGGCCTCTTTCTGACTTCGTGGGGTCTTGGGGTGTGATGGGAGTTCAGGAAGCTGACTAACAAAATGACGAAGAGTTTCACCATCGCCTGGTTAGAAAAGTGCATTCCTACTGAGTCATGGTCAGCAGGATGGCAGCAGCTGCCACCTGGGACTGACGGGAGTTTTCAGGACCAGGCAGTAATGGGGAAATGTGATTTCCATTCAGGATACGCGGCAACGTTAGACTGAACATGAGCAGGCTTTCAGGATCTCTATATAACACCAACAGGAAACACTATCTTGGATCAATATATTACAGCGCGCTATGAAAAGAGTCGGCCCTGCAGATGCAGCTTATGGATTAGTTTATAAAGAGTGTTTGCAGCTTTTCACAAGAGTTTAAAATAATTAGAAGCTGCATAAAAAAGTATTTTTTTGCCACGAGCTATGTGAGAAAGTTCTTAGACATCTAATCTAAATGGATTAATGAAAGTAAATTATCTTTACACCTTCCTTTAAGCAGCCGCTCCCCTTTGAGATAAGCAAGGATGGTGGGTAAATCATTTAGTTTTATACATCCTTGGATTCAATGCGTTTCATGCTTTAGTAGCTGGGGAAAATGAGGGGAGGAGGGGAAAGATAAAAAAAAGACTTCTAAGCAGCTCAGAGTTTTTATGCTTTTTTTTTTTTTCTTTTGTATACGAGAAAAAGCTCTGAAGGCTAAGATGCGGTGAGAAACAGCAGCCGGCAAGAGCAGTTATTGAATCTTGTTGTAAATCTTCCCAACATGTCTATATTTTCTTATTTCAAGGTGTTTGTTTTGCTTCATGGCTGGTTTCATCTGGGCCGCCAAAATTAAAGGCAGACAAGGAGAAAGAGAGAAAGAAAGAAAGAAAGAAAGAAAACAAACCAGACATCAGGTATTCGAAACTCTATCAATGTCTTGCAACTGAAACATGTTATCTTATTAGAAATAAAACACTACAAGTAGGTCTGCCGCAATAAACAATAAATCGATTAATCACATGATAAATTAGAGCAAACTCAACAATTTCCATTTGTTTCCATTTATTGTTTTTCTTTTTTTCTCTCCCTCTTTCAACCAAAAACTGGACGATAAAAGTTTTCAGTCTGGTGCGTTGGTCTAAAATCTTGTTTATAGAGACTCTATAATTCACTTTTTTTGTTTCTGCTGTTCTGTTTATTTATTTTGGACAATTAAGATGTCTTCCAGTTTCAGTGTTAAATGTTCATTATAAACTAAAGTTTACTGGTCTTTTAGAAAGTTTTCTTGCATTATTATGCCATTAACATCAGATTACATGAATATGTCACAACATCATCGTATACAGTGATGACTTCTGGAACAATATATTAACCAGCAAAATTTGTTATCATGACAGACAAGTCAAATAATTCATAAATATTCAACATGGAGGAAGTCAGAGAAGTTATTGCCACTTTTTACTGATGCCTATCAAAACATCAAGCAGTATTAGCATCTCTAGCCAGTGTTTTGATGAGTTACAGATATTGCTGCTATGCAGAAAACCTATAATCGTGATATTTAAGAGCGAGTTGGTTACCTGAAACAAGATAAACCTTGTTTTCTAAAAAGTTAAAAGTTTAGAACTATTAAAAGTTATCGTCACAGTTAAATAAGATGGCAGAGGAAATGATAGAGAACTGGGATTTTTCTTTAACTGCAGCTGGTGGTGCTCTGCTGGCTATTTTTGGCTATTAGATATTTACTTTATTTCCTTTCCTTCATTTTAATTTTCACACAGTCCTCCCTGAGCAATGAGAGTCTATGCAAGTAAGCATTTTGATTCTGCTACAATTGTGACTTGACATCTTACGCAAGAGTCCATTTTACTTTTACGGGTTTAAATTGTCAATGTAATTTAGTTCAACACTCCATGACAGACTATTCGAAACAGGCAATCTTGCCCTTTTTACTACAAGTTGTTTTGTCACTTGATTTTTTATTTTATTTTTTTTTTTCAGGTTATGTTACCTGACAAAAGCTAGTTCTGATTAGTTTGGTGACCCGTTTCTCTTTGAAAAGCCTTGTTTGCCTTCATATTTTACAACTCTGAAACGTTTTCATAAAGTAATGGACTGCTAAACCAAGGATTTTTAGAGCTTTGTCTTTGACGGCCTTTTTGAACTGCTTTGTCATAATAACTTGTATCCTCAGACGGCTCTTCTCTTCACTGTGAAATAGAAGCTGGGAACAATCAGATCCGTTTTATGCAGTAAACCATTATTGATTAGTTGAAGTCACATGATGAGGGGTTGGGGGGGGGGAGTCGGGTCTCGTTAATTATTTTTGTTTGAGGAACTCATTTCGATTCAAGAAGCGACAGACTTCAGATTGTCTTGTGGCTTTGATTCATCCAAACCGTCTTGTTTTTCATTCATTTTGGACTTATTTTGAAAACAACAGAAATAATTTCCAGCTATTTCCTAAATATCCAAAATTTACAAGTGAAAGAGCAACATTTGTGAAGGCTGTTTCCAAACAGAACTACTTTTATGATTCTCAAACACAAAACAGCACACTTCTCTGTCTTAAATTTGCATCAGGAAGAAATTACTTTTAAGTAAACTGCATGATTCCAATCACAAACGGCATCATGGAATTAAAATGCCATTAGTTCACATTTAGCGATATTTAGATCCATTAAAAGCTGGCGTCTTTATTTGGAAAACTGGTTTAAAGTATAAAAAGTTCTAGACCTTACTGGTAATTTCAAAAATACAAAAAAAAAAAATAATAATAATAAAAAAAAAATAGTACAACATATTAGAGAAAACAATTTTTCAGTTATGGGTATGCTGAAACATAAGATGAAAAAGTTTTTAAAAGCTCATTACAGTGCAAACTTCTCTAATTTAGTCTGGTAAATGGCAAGTTTTCAACATACCCCATTAACTTTTTAAATCAATATCTAAGCTACTGGCAAACAGAAATATTGCTTGGGCAATTTTCAACTAAAGCAGGAATGGAAACTGGTTTATTAAAGTTGGTCAGCCTGATGTGTGAGACTGCCTTTGTTGTAAACCGTAGAGTTGAAAGTTATTTATCACATTGTCACAGAATTTCACTTCTCATCCAGAGCCAAAGTAGCTCAATATTTCTGCAGAAATAGGTTAAAAACATGACGGTGACAAGAACGGACACGTTTTTCATCCTCAATCAATTATGGATCAGTGAGGGTTAACATCTCTGTTCAACTGACGAAGAAAATTGACTTTAGCTGAAGATTCCCATCACAGACAGACAACTAAGCTGTTATTAAGAGAGTAAATTATGACATGTAATGCACATTAAATCAAAAGGGAAACAGCAACAATCAACATTTTGCATGTCTGTGGAGGTTTAGTTGAAGTTGCTGCAATATGAGCACTAGCAAATGTTTCCCTTCTCCTTTTTTGAGTCATTATTTCTATGGAAATGAATCATTTCTCACTCTTCAATAGTCATAGGCATGTGTAAGGTATTTTGAGCTGCTTGCAACAACAGCTTCCATAATTTTCACAGCTAATACACGTTTGGTTTCTTGTTAAAATTGTTATGGTCATACAATATATTTTAGAGGGGGGTGTGTGTGTGTGGGGGGGGGGTAAACACAACCTAAGTCAGATTTTATCTCGCTTGATTTACTGTTAAATCGAGCATGCACTGTAAAATTGTACCTGCACCCCAGCTCACTCCATCACTTTCACATGCATGTCTAAACACGACACAACGGGCATTAATGCAGTTGTGAGCAATATTTAAATTACCCAATACATGTGCTTTAACAGATTAATGAAGCCACTGACGTTAAATATCACTGGAATGAGCAGAGATGCTGCATGTATGCGTGGAGCCTGACCTCATTGGCGTAGACCCAGTGACTGTCCTTCGATGCAAGGTTGGTTTCAACCGCCTGCAGTGAGAAAAAAATTAATAAAAATTAATTTCAGCTTAATGCAATATCAGCAAGAATGGAATGGCCATAGGATGGGTACAGTAAATAGAACTAATCACTGTACGTACTATATGAAAAGTATATATATAAATGAGTTCATAATTAATAAAAAAAACTTAACAGAATTTCAAATGGGATTCTTCAAATAAAGGGTTAAAATAAAGGATTTATGTGGTCATACTTTACTAAAAGATATTCAGAAGACAGACTTGATGTAAAAGCCTTTGTGTCGTGTTACTATAACTAGAACAACAGACTAAGATGGGCTATTCTTCATTCAGTGCTTCTTTCAGCTGCAGTGTTTCTTCTTATCAAAGATGTCAACATGTCCTGGGACCCAACATTTAACCTCTGACCTTTTAGAAAGGCGGCTTTTCTCCAAAACACATAAAAACATGGAAAAATTGAATCACTGATAATTCCAGGGTTCGATGATTAATGCTTTGAATCCTCAGTACATGTTATTTGCTTCCTAATGTCCCTCACATGCCTAATTTGATCTCAGAGTAGAGGAGAAAGAAGATGGAAAAATGCACAACAAACCAAGCTAGTCTTTAACATGTACTTTGGTAAAAAAAAAAGTATTTTTATTGAGAATTTGAGAATGGGGCCTGGAGTGACACACGCACATTACAACCCTAGTATTAAAGAAACTGCATCAACCTCACTCTTTTTTTTTTTTTTTTTTTTTACCTGATCTTCCAAATACATTTAGATAATGATTATTATTACTCACAATGTCAGTCGGGCTGTTGGAGATAAGCACGACGAAACACTGTGCAGGATTTGCTTTTAACAAAAATCATGGTTTCACCAAGTACTGCCCCATGTAACCAGAAGATTCATTTTGTCACTGATTTTCTGCCGTAGAGGACCCTTCATTTGAGCAAATGGCTGTTTACAGTGATCATACTCATCTTTTCTCCAGAAACTGCATAACTATTTTATAAATAGCATTGTGTACTGAAGGAAAAACCACATGATAGGACAAAGGATGCTTTAAAAATATTTTAACCCTGGCATCACCTGAACACAAGGACACACTTTTCTGCAAGTATTAATCTTTCCTTTTATTATCCCGCCACAGTCCTATTACAGTGTTTCCTTTCTGGAGCCGAAAGCCATCTGCACAGCCAACAGCCTTCTTATTCAAAGGTGAATTTTGGGTGAGAAAATCAGATTTCTCTAATCCCTGTGCTAACCCCCTTTGCAAAGCGGTTATGATAGAGAGCAGAGAGTAATCTGGTTTTCTAGGTGTAAATGAATGCACATAATGACTCCAAATGCTTTGAACATAGGTGAAGTAATCTCACAAATCATTTTCAACCCACCCCGCCCCCCGTGTCATCATTGAGATTGCGTGAAACTTTCCGTCCGTCAACAACTCTCTACTCTGCATTCACTAGTACAGGCTGCTGAAAAGGTAACGTCAACACCGTAAACATCTCACGCATTTTCAGGTTTTTCTTTCTTTTTTATTGCATATTTCTCAGAAACAACAGAAGCAATTTGGAAATAAACACACATTACTTAAAAGCTTCAACACAGGTGAATAGGGACAGTCAGAATCCACTATATATGCCTTTCAATATTGAAGAGACTAAGAAACTGACTTCACTGCCGTATTTTCAGTTTGAACAGGAGAAATCATCACAGGTGACCAACATTCAATATGCCTTGCACATTGTATGTTTTATAAAGCTATATTATGTTTTTGATTGTGTTTAGGCATTTATTTCTATAAAATGATCATTTGTCAGAATAATTACCCCTACAGTCTTTGTAGATCTTGGGCTATAATTTTTCATCTCTTTCATCACAAGCCTTTTGCCAGTTTTTTTTTTTATAACTCTAATTATACTTTGACAGGTGCTACAATAAAAAAATAAAGTGGTTTCCTTGTATTTGGGCAAAGACGCAGCAGTTCAATTAAGGGATTAGTCACTACTACAGAGTCAATTCATTGTGACTAACAAAAGTAAACTGACAAGCTACAATAATCAAGACTACTATATATGAATTACTATTCAAACTTAAAGGGAGTGAAAGCTCTTTTTTTCCTGGAAGCCATAGAAGTCGCACAATGTTTTTTTTTTTCTTTCTTCAATTTGAGAGAAGAGGGAAGGGTGATAACTGGCATACATAAGACATTTTTATGAAAGAGGTGGATTGCATTCAAGCTTAAAAACAATCAAGTTATCTCAAATCACACAACTATGCATTTGATTAAATGTGGATAACCTGCCAAGCTGTGCCATGAGTGAGAGCTGATTGTGAGTCTAATAGCAAATAATCACAAAATGTTTCTTGTAATCGCAGTGAAGAGAAAACAGCAGCAAATCCCCGTCGTCTGCGAGTAATCTGTCCATTCTCACATCACAGATTATAATATCTCGCTGTCTCTAAATAAAATCTGACAATGGTAACTATTGTCTGCCTTGAAGATAAAACCTTGACGTTGCAGAGGAACGGCAGTTCTTTGGGGAGAATTCATTCTTCCAGACAAAATCTGTCAGATGGCATAATGGTAAAGTCAAGTGTTGTGGTGTGAGTTAGTTAACACAAACAGCGCCAGCTGGGATTGATGTCTTGGCGCAAAACAGACAACAATGCTTGAGATGCTCTGCATCCTTTTTTGAAGGCCGGCTAAACACTGACAACACCAGACACCCTGGAAATGAACCTTTGCGAATGAAATGGCGTTTGAAATCTGATGCTGAGCTACATCTGTTCTGACGCAACAAACACATAATTGATCTGTCATTCTGGGAGACGTCATTCTTTGCTGCGTATTGTTTTCTCCAGCATCGTCCTCCGGGGGAGAAAAAAAGTTAAGAAAGGCGGCGAAAGCAGGAGTGTTATGAAAATGCAATTAGATAAGTGAAGTATGAAATCGAAGACAAAATTGATGTTAGTTGCAGCAATGCTTTAATTTACTAGGTGCCTAAGGTTGGCTGTGTGGGAATCTAACGTTTGCACTATTCTGCTTAATCCGTTCCTCGCTAATTTCATGTCTGCTAAACTGAGAAAGGATCTTCCTCTTTGCATAAAACTAATCACATCTCAGTCTAAAATCAATCTCATAAGTCAGATGCCATCAGCATCTAGGTACAGTACTTTGACGCTGTGTGTTATTTTTTTATTAGTTGAAATCTAGAGAAAATTTACATTTCTCTAATAATTATAACACAAGACAAAAGAACAGCATTCAAAATATTCTAATTCTGTCTTCCTGCTGTGAGTGGTCAGAAATTTTTTTTTTTTTAGAAAAGGTGATGCAACGCCACATATAACAGAGCGGCCACTGACAATTAAGACAATTAAGTAATACTTAATGCAAGACTTCAGCATCTTGCATTAAGTATTACTAAAATTGACATTACAAAAACATCCACACCACCCACTTGTATGGTGGTATGATTTTGTTAGTGCTACCTTGTGGCATTCGACAGTGTGCTCACTGACTAAGAAAAAAAAAAACCAGTTTATTTTCTGACTGGCCGGTCACCGGTCAGGGCTGATCAAGCAGGTTATCGGTCTCCTCCAGTCAACAGCCCATTTTTTGGTGGATCGCCACATAAATCATCCTACAATAGCAGGATACTGTTAACATTTTTATATGCAAAAAGATGCAAACTAAAACAATGAAAAAATTTTTTTTGTTTCATTTCAAATAAGAAGGTGGTGGAGTCTGTCACGTTACCCTTGTGTGGACTTTGTACGACGCTCAGTAGGAGTGCAGCACATGTAAACGTCAGACAGTGGGGAAAGCGCGGGGAGAGTTGTCAGGCTATCAATATCCAGAAAAAACAGAAAAGACACGCATGTAGGGTCACAGACTAAAAAACTCGTGGGGTCCAAATGAGCCCATCCTTAACGACCACGGCAAAGTTCTAGTTGGGAGGGTCCTGGTCCCAGTTATGGTAAAAAGAAATAGGATTAGCATTTCTGCAACAATCTGGTAATACCAAGGTAAACTGTTTTTTGAATAAGGTAATGGTAAAAGTACAGTACAGATTTGGATTTTTGTTTTCTTTTTTGCAGTCTGATGATATATCACCTAAAAACCTCTACTTAAAGATTGTTTTTTTTTTTTTTTTGTTTGTTTTGTTTTTCTGAAAGACCAATATTTCATCTAATTCCCACATGGTGGTTCACTCAAACTTTATGCAACTCTGGGAGGAAGGAAGTGCTGAGACACTGCATGAGATTATTGAAATTATTCCACAAGCATTTCTTTTGAATGAGCAGCATACTTGAATCACACCTGCATCAGAAGGAGGAATTTCTTCATCAGCATGTCAAGGAAGCTGGTCATGAGCTATTTAATTTATTCAGGTGTCTTGTTAGAGCTGGATTCAGGCACCCTTGTTTAAGGTGTTCAATATAAAACAATTGTAAAACTCTAGGGCTGCCTTTCCGAGATCAAAATGTTTGCACTTTGACTGCACTTGTGCAACTTGCCAGAGTTTGTTTGGACCTTCACGTTCCTGCTTTCTAAAAATGTAGCATGAATACAGAAAACAGGAGACGCAAAACTGGCTGCAGCACTTCAGCTACTTCTAAAGTAGAAGAAATGAAGCTATTGGTCTAGTTGCACAGTTATTATTACAACTTTTAAAACAAATAGAGAATAATAATCAACAGATGTAAATGCTTTATCAGGGCATTCCAACTCAGTTTCACACGGAACAACATCCTGGTTTTCTCATCCAGATGAGGAATAAATACTTGTTCAGATCCAATAAAAGCTGTTCCTAAAAGAACACGGATTTGTTTGTCTTCTTCAACTCACTCTGCTCCTCGATCTCTCACCTAATGTGTGAATTCAGCATCAACATTTGCTTCATTTGAAGCAATTCGCTCTAATTTCAAGGTCAGGTCACTGCACATAGCAACCAAACTTTTTTTATTTTATTTATTTTTTTATTTTAAGCGAATTGCTTCCACAGACTCTTGGCAGTAATTTAAGGAAGATGGACAATGAAAAGGTCTCGGTAGCAGACACAGCTCTCAATGTTCTCTCTGTGATAGGGTCTCACAAAGTAACCAGGAAGGAGTAATGAGGTCTGTCATAAAAGATTCACAATACTCCCTTTGACCCCAGCCTTGCCACTGTTGCTGTGGAAACACACTTTTAAACACACTTACTCTGCTCTATTAACTCAGCTTTGAACAAAACAGATGCCAGCTAGCCTTGGTTCGCAACTGTGGAGCAATTCAAACCATAAAAAGAGAGAGTTGTGTATAGAAATTCAACCTCTCCAACAAATACCAGGATCTCAAGAGATAGTGCAGCTGGTAGAATCAATAGACCAGAACAAATCTTTACTGGCCTTACAGTAGTCGGTATTCTAACCCATACCAGCCTTACAAGAGAACAGCACAGCCATGTCTCATTAAAAACAAATCTCGACGCCCGTTTGCCATGGCACCCAGGCTGCCAGCTTCTACCTGTGCATAAGTAGTTTTCCACTTGCTTACAATGCAGACATGATTGGAATCCTCATTACGAGGCACCTTCAGAATTTTCAAATCAAAATGTGATGCTTTTCTGATGAAAAATAAAACAAGTGGATACATGGAAAGAGTGTATGGATGGATTGAGACAGTATGAATATATAAAGCGCTTACATTATGGAACCAAAAGAAATCTGAAAATTTTATATTCCATCTTTTATTCAGATTGTAGAGAAAGCAGTCATGATGCACACTGGAATCTACATCGATTGGAATTTTGATCTTCATTTTAATAATTGTAATTAGGAAAACCCATAACACTGAGTCAAGTGTTGCATTTTGTGTGAGCGTACGCTGTTTGTCAAGCAGAAATGCACACAAAGTTGTTTTCGTCAACCATTTTTCTTGTTGGAAGGTTTTTGCAAAAACAAAGTGAGAGGTAAAACATACAAAATTAAAGATAAAAAATGATTTTTATTGATTAATTTTTGTTGGGAGAAGCTTGTTAACTTGTCTGTATTGTATTTACATTGATTGCACCTTGAGGAACTACGGATGAAAACTAGTCGTTATGGCCAACTCTGGCATATTTTGCAGTGTGCATTGTCCCTTTTGACATAAACAAAAACAACCACGGCTTCTCTTCTTCCCCTCCAATATTCCCTTGATGTTTTTTTTTTTTATTTGCAGACTTCTGCTTTTTATTGGCTGGAGTGAGTAGAGAGGTGTCAGTATCACATACAGTTTTGTGTCAAAGGAAAAATACTACAAACATTTCCATGCTGTAGGTGTGTGAAAGCATGACGTTGCTCTTCTTTGACTCCCCAGAGATATATTCCTGTGGGTAGCTGTGAGCCGTTATGTGGTGAGAGGTACGTCTGTGATTCACAAACAGGATTAAAACGCAGTGCGACGACTTTTGAATGTCACACCAGACTGAAGAGCTTCCAAAGTAGAACCATACACCAAGGCAGTAAAAAGCCATTGGGCTGAGGCTTTTGGAGCAGTTTTCACAGTATATTTCAATATCGCAATGTGTGTAGTCTTTCTTTGGGTTTGTTCCATTTGAGGAGAAGTGTTTTTGGCTACCGTTTGTAATGAGGTGGCAAAATGATCTTCAAAGGAATCTCATTATATTCCACTAACGCTCTCCTGAAACTAATTTGAAAAATTTTTTTTTTTTTGGAAGGAAGTTATTTGTTTTTCCGAGAAACCCAAAAAACTTAAAAAAATAAAAAAAAAAAAAAAAATTCTTCAAATTAGTTTCAGGAGAGCGTTAGTGGAATATAATGAGATTCTTTTGAAGATCATTTTGCCACCTCATTACAAACGGTAGCCAAAAACACTTCTCCTCAAATGGAACAAACCCAAAGAAAGACTACACACATTGCGATATTGAAATATACTGTGAAAACTGCTCCAACAGCCTCATCCCAATGGCTTTTT
>NW_006799951.1:4402644-4453479 GCF_000485575.1 Poecilia formosa
TTTTGTGTTACTCGGACAATACAATAACTGCCTTCCATAACAACAATACATCTTCAGGCGAATAAATCTGATGAGTAACACTTTTTTTTTCTCTTTCAACCATAAAAGTGAAAATATACATACATTGGTCTATTTTAAAACAGCTAATTAGCCATTTATCATGGATTAAGGATCTTATATTCTCTTGACAGCACAACAAATAATCTCAACTTCTTAACCAATCCTCTTCAAGTGGCTCTCTGTTGAAAGTCGATCTTTAGTTTTGTTGGAAGTTGATATCTAAAATAAATTTCTTCACTTGCATTAGGGAACAGCTGATCTTTATAACTCTAAAGTTCAGACCCCTTCCGCCACCATGGTGGCAACCTCGGAAAGCCTCTCAGCCCCGGCATGTGCTGAGGACTTGTTTCTCATATTACTTCTAAGGAAGTACTGCCCTCCAGGTACACTCACACATTTAGACAACTCCACACGTCGACTGCTGTAATCTCTGCTCCGGGGTACACTCTCATGCTGTGTTGTGGAAAGTGCCTGAAAGTTACAGCTGGTAGACAAACTGCCAGCAGAGTAGAGTGACGAAAAAAACAATAAGGGAGACAAAAAAAAGATAAAAAAAACATGAAAATGGTCTTGTTATATCATCATAATTTCAGAGTATGCATGTAAAACATAATCTACAGCATCTTATCCTGCACCCCAATGACATTATCCAATCAAAATCATTGATATCGACAGCAATAAAAAAGGAATTTTAGGGAATGTAGACAAGACGTACTCAATGCATTGCAAATTGCTTCTCAAGAGCATTTTTAAGGATCTAGCATGTATCCAAATTCCTATTGTGCAAAGTAATGTCTGCAGCAAAAAGCCAATATCTACTGTTTTTGCTTTTTGAATATAGTTTCTGTTGGATGCTACTTAAATCAGTCATCAGCAATCATTTCAATAAAGAACAGCTATTTCACATGGGCAAAGTCCTGCTGAGATTGAAGAAGTAGACAGACCCAGTGGCTGATTTTCTTTGTTGCGAGTAAAACAGTGGAGACTTTTCAAAAAGATCATTCAAAGTAAATGACAGGGAAAAACTGAAAGCATGCCAAAATGTTTTGGTTTGTGGTTTTCTTTCTTCCTATATAATGTTGAGCTCCTATTGCCTCCGTTGTTTGGTTCAGTCCAAAAAGGACAGTTCGAAGTGAAAAGCCTGGTGACGCAGGCTGGGACTGCAAAGGCGATGTGGCAAAGGCATAAAACAAAATGACACCACATGATGGCAAATTCTTGTCGCAAGACTCGTAAGTAGAAAACGGCCCTAATAGAACTGTAATTCTCCTGAAAAATGAAGGGACGTGTTTTAAATAGCTGAACATTAGAGGCAACATAGGCAGCTTTGATCTCCCCCCAAAAAGTCCTGGCTGAACAAAAGTGAGCAGCACAAGTGGGCAGACAAGAGAAACAAACACGAACGTACGAGAGAGGCAGCTGTAGGAGGTTAGCTGGGCCAGAGATCTCCATGAATCTCACCTAATTAATCTACAACAGCGTGAGACATGTCTTCTCAGAGCATCGTGGGAAACCAAGAGGTGCCGAAGAGAGTGGGAGTGTGAAAGTTTAAGTTTTGACATAATGTTAATGCCAAAACACCAACACCAAGGGAGGTTTGAAGAGGAGGAAGAAAAGAAGAGGCGTTAATGATGACACTGCTTCAAATAAGAATATTCTGAGATCCCCTCAACTTATATGTGTTTTATTATTATTGTTATGCCTTCGTATTGAACATACACTGCCAAAAGAAACGTGCAACACATTCTAATTTGACGTGACTCTCCATACCATTTATTTTATTCATTTTAAATTGTTGGCATAACTCTACATATCTCTGATCTTCTGTATCCGGCACAAACAAAGTGAGACCAATAAAGCTGCAACATTTTTTGTACAACACTGCCTTATCTAAGTGTTACGATGGATTAAACCTCTTTTTTCAGCCATCTTTTCCACGGTTGGCCCAGGATTCAAGGATCCCCAACAAGACTGCCCTGATGAAACTCGGCAATTGTGGCATTTCTATTTGAAGACAGGCACTCATGCAATCACTCAGACAGGCCGGTTTACAAGGATGCTGATGAATGAGAATTCAATTTGACCAAAGCAGGCCAATGCTCAACTCGATGGAGCCAGAAACCTTCAGGATGTCAATTTGTGGGTTGAATTAGACTGAAATTGAGTTGTTTGGATACCAGGATGTAGTTCTTTTTTGATGAAAGAAATGAGCAGCATTCACTTCTGAGGATACTATTCCAAGAGACAGGGGGGAAAAAAGGGAGCCAATCAGCAATAGACTTTTCAACTGGATATTGGTAAATCATCAGAGGAAAAATGCCAAACACCCCACTAAAAGTCGGAAGCATCTCTAAGGAGACATCTCTCCATATTCTGATAATAGTTTCTGACTATGAGGATACTGACTGTCAAGTATTAGTCAAATACCATAGCTGAAAATGAGCACCTCAAGTAAAGCATAAAGGTGAAACTCATTGATTTGTGGAGTGATTCATTTTAAGTGTAAATCTCTGTAATCTTGCTGATTGTGGTTTATAGTGAATAAAAAATAAAAAAAAACTGCTGATGAAATCACTGTTAAGTAAGCTGCATTTGGATGGAAAAAATGTGGTCAAAAACGGAGCATAAGTAATGGAAATAACACCCAAACAGTGTGCACTAAGCCTCGAGTCTGCAAAGGAGCTGCCACTTATTTACAGTAGCAGAGCATCACTGTGCCTAACTGCCCAGCAAATTGGCCTGACCCAAAGCCCAGAAACAAACTATGCAGTATTGACAAGAGAAAGATAGAACCACAGACTGACTGCATCCATGCCAAGCCCCATTGATGCTTTATCCAAAATGAGTCTTTCCAAGTATTTAATGCATATCCTGTACACATATGTTACTCCAGTAGAAACGCATTTCTGTGTTTGAAAAAAAATGAATAAATAAAAAAAAAATTCTACTGGTCTCGTGTTATGAAGTTTTCAGAGAAACCAATAAGCCACAATCTCAGGCCGTTATTAGCCACAGGCTACAACTGAAGAGAGAGGAAATGCAAAGTGATTAAAGCATTAACTTGAGCAAACCAGTTACATGAAAAATTAGAAAATTGTTTCTGAGCAGTGATTTTTGACTCTGATGGGGAAACAATCAAATTTCCCCCGAATGCTCCGGTAGCAGCCTCAAACAATGGCCGTGCTGCTTTATAGCTGGCACAAGCTTTTCAATGCACCTGGGGTGCACTTTAATTTAATCAGACACATCAGGATCAATAATTGTGTCTGAACTGTGACTCTTTGGGACATACTGCCTGTTAATAGGCCACAATGATTTCAGACTAACCATTTTCCAAAGTGTTTATATGCAATTTGATCCGCTGCTATATTGGAAAGTATCTTTGAGTTAGATAAAGCACAGCAATCCCAGAGTATGTACAAGCAAAGCTCTTATGTGCATTGGCAAATGTCTTAAAAAAAAAAAAAAAAAAAACGGATTATGAAAATTCATTTTTCACTTTTGCTGCTCCTTTCCATACATTATGTAGTGAAGAGGAGAGGGAAGACGGCGCGAAGAAGAAACAGAGGGAAGGGGGAGGACGGGCTCTTAAAGCGGAGAGGGTGGAGCTGTGGAAAGGAGAGGGGGTGCGTGATCAAAGCCTATATTTTGAAATCACTTACTTCTCCATTAGTTTGATTAATGGGGCCAACTTCCCAGGCAGACAGAGGCAAGGGGCTTGAAAAATGATGCAATTACTGTTTTTTTGAATAGGGGGCTGAAAAGACCTGCTTGAAAGAAGGATCTGGAGGAGATTCTACAGGGCATCCTGGACAGCAGACTCTCTCCTCTTTATCCATCTATCCCTGTGCCACACACCCTGAAGCCTCGTGGCGCTACTACAACCCCTGCTCCACAAGACATCTCTCATCAGGCTCCGCTGCATGCTTCACCGGTCTCCTCTAAGCTGGGTGGGGTATAAATTGTGATTAATATGCATCTACAAAGTCTTCTAATGTTTGTCACATTACGTTTAGTGCTCAGATAATGCTCTACTGTATTGCCTTAATGAACTGTGCATTATTTTTCATAGCAACGTATTGAGGCATATTTGTAGCAATACTCAGTGAGCTTTACAAAACGGATATTACGTAAACCCTTAGAGAAACAACCGCAACATAAAATTCACAAGTGCTACTTGAGAGGTTTTTAAGTACTTTAATGACAGCACGACAGCGCAACAGTTCCGATCGCACTGGGGTTGGACTACCATGGATTGCATTTTATTTTTCTTTCATTGTTGTTGTTTTTTATTGCATTTCTAACTGCTTCAAATACAGTTCAAATACGGTTAGTCTTGAACGTTTTTAAAGCTTTTTTTTAAGTCCTTTGCAGAGCTGCAAAAAAGCTGCAACACTAACAAGAAAGTTAGATGTTAGATAATGTTGCTCTTTTGTGCTGCAAGTCATTCTTAGTTAAAACAGGGCTAATTTTAGACTTAAAAACCAAATTCAAATGTTGCAAAAAAAAAATGACTTGTTTTAATCAAACAACTGCCAACTTTAATTGTTTAACTGTAACTATTTAGACATTGTTCAGATGTACTTTTAAAACAAGGGACACTCACCAAGAAGCCAGTGGAAGGATATCTAAAACCATAAGCCTAGCCAAAGGCAAAACACTGATATATAAAGAAAATGCATGAACATTTGAGAGTTAAAGAGTAAGGCCAATTAACATTGATAAATTGGTGCCATGGGAAAACATACAAAACGTACCAACACCACACCTGAAAGCATGGATGGAAGACTACGAGCTTATATCACTGAATACAGTAAACTCAACTGAATGTCTGAAGCTTTATCCTCTACGCACATGAAAACATGACTAAAATAAATAATTTTACTTGTTTGCACTTTGCCACCAGCAAGACAAGGGAATAACCTTTTTTTTTTGTAGCCATCTTCTGAAGTATAAATACTAGATATAATTATGTTAAGATAGTAAACCCTTTCAAATTAGGCAGTTTTCATCTATTTTTTTAATTATTTAAATATAACCCCAGGTTAACGACAGGCTGACCTGTCAGGACGGGGTTGGCAGGAGAAAGCCTCTTCTGGTAGCAACACTTTGGGGATGGAAGTTTGCATCTAACCTAATAATTTCAATGCCATTTGGACAGATGAGACCAAAGTGGGACAGTTTGACCGTGATGCACTTCTCATGTTTGAACAAATCCAAATCCTGGATATCAGGACCGTGATGCACTTCTCATGTTTGAACAAATCCAAATCCTGGATATCAGTGCAAAAACTTTATGCCACCTGTCAACACTTAGCTTAAAAGATGGGGGAGTATTGTTTCCACCTTGATTGCATGTCTTGAGGACTATTACTCATTCTTAGAAAAGCTTTTTCTGTTGTGCGTTCGTCAAGACATTTCAATGCACAGCCTTTGAGTTGTTTAGTATATCAGACATTCGCATGGGGTTAAATGAATAAACAATTAGGGAAAATTAGGGATATTGAGCAAAGAAGAGAGAAAGGCAAAGAAAATAAGTTTGTGTAAATCTTAATACTCGAGTGGAACCGGGCAGGTTTGTGAATTATCCTTGGCAAATGAAAGGGAAGGAAAACAGTTATTAAAATGCCACCTTGTCTGTTTTCCATAGAAACTGTTTTCTGACTGTCTTTTTTGTTGCCATGATAACATTTTGCGCTATGTGGCTTCATTCAAATTGTGAAGTTTGACATTGTGTTCATTTTGACAAAATTGACAGGTCTCTACTTTTCTGCATGCGTTTCTACTTTGTCCATATATAAATCATACATTTACAAGATGAGGAAGAAAAGTTTAAGATTCAATCTGAAAGCAAAAACTTTAAAGAAAAATAAACAAAATTTCAAAAATTGAAAATAATTGATTACTATCCTGATATAATAACAGTAATTGTAATTCAAATATTATCTTGATCCGAAGGAAGGGATGTCTTCAAAGCTCTCCTTGAAACTAAACGTAGAACGCTTCTCATGGCGACTCTTTGCAACATTTTTGACAAACGATGCAATCGAAGTGAAATCTGTCCCTCGACTCTTTACACAATTGCACAGTAATTCTCCACTGAGAGCTCCGTGGATTTAGACCAAATTCAGCTAAGGATTTCACACAGTTCTCCCGAAGCAAAAATAAATCTGCTAATCCGAATGCAGGAGCACTCAGAGTCCTAGAAAACTCCCACTGGCTTGTGGGCAAGGCTCTTCTCAGAACAACAGGTTTATCCAGTGAGGTGCTGATGACCTGTTGCAGAGATAATGGCTTCATTGAATGACTGAGGCGGAACCCATAATTACCATGAATGGGATGCACTGGTACTTGAGGGTGTATAAATTTATCATACTGTTCATGAAGGAAGATTTTATTTTATTTTTTTTTTGTATTTATTTATTTATGAAGAATACAGATCTGTACCAAATGGCTAAGAAAAAAATGTGTTTCGCCAACTTACTGGAAAAAAAAAATATGAATAGGCCTTAGCGTTAAGATTTAATTTTTATATTTGATGAGTTTAATGCATTAGTTTGGGGGGAACTTTACCAGTTAATGCTCAAAGCCGTCTTTACTTATACCGTTGATATTTCGCTTTGCGTTATTGCAACTTAGTAACTGTGATGAGTTTTCAGTCTTATAATCTGTACTGTTATATTCCATAAGATTTAGTACCATGTAATTGAAGAGACACTGCTAAGTTATTCAGAAATGTTTTAAAAATATTTATAGTGATTTTAGGCTCTATTTGTACGTCTCCATCACAGTCAACAATAACTGACTATGAAATCTGTAATGGTGGAAGTGCCAAATGTTTTAGTGTTTTGTTCATACCTTTTAGTAATGCATGTTTACACAATGCAGGTACTAGACTAATATAATGCAAATACAACAGTTCTTCAAGTGGAGGCTAAATTTGGGCTGAGGAATACTTTGTACCTTGGATAACAGGACTGATCATCTACAGGTTCAAACAGACACTCAACATTCACAAAGTCAAGTCAGATGTTGCCATGTTTATTTTTATTTTGTCCACAGAAATATACCAACACTTGGAAAACCATTGAGAAGCACTTAGAATAATTATTGTTGCAGCTTTTGAGTGAATGATTTCATTTGCGGTTTTTTTTTTTCCCCACAAGAAGCATCTATTGCATATATTTAGAGGCAGTATAGAGACATACAGTATATTTCAAGTGTGTGGGTGTTAACAGAGAGCTGCAAGTGATTCAAAGGAACACATGAATATACATGTGCACATGTTAGACAGTACACTATTTACCCAAAGGCAACCAAAAAAGGGGAAAAGTAAGCAAGCAGACCACATTAGAAAAGTGGCCTCAAAAGAACTTTTATGTCGATATGTTTTTCACTGGACGATAGTTTAATTGAACATTTTCTCCAGAGCTTTTGGAGTGAGATAGGTTGCGTACTTGGCACCAACACAACTCGTTGTGTCCATGGCTTTTCAATTACCCTTATAGGTTGTATTTTCAGTCTTGCACTTGGGAATTGAGACATATTTCTGAACCCACAGCAACAATTTCAAAATTGTTGCATTTTGGTATAATTGGCTTTTATAGTGTAGTGCAGGGAGATTATGCACATCTCAAATCTGCTAGCTTGCACTGCACACATTCCAGCTGGTTGACTTGAAATGAAAAAAAAAAAAAAGCCTTACATGAGCAATTTTCCTATTTACCCCTGACACTTACATAAAACTCCAGAGGTCATCAGATAAATGACTGGTTCCCTTTAACAAGATTAACTGTTCTCTCTATTGAACAAATAGAAATTGCCCGAGAGGTGTACTGTTTCAATAAGGCTAACCATAATTTATAATCACAAACATTATTCAAACTGTATAACCTTCTGTCACTGCAAGTGAGTTTGTTCTGCACACCTGACTGCATCAAATATTTATGATTTTGTTTTGTAAGAAACTTAAAAGGACAAGCTGTATTACCCTGGAAGTTAGAAAGACACAGTGAAATACTCCAGGACAAAAAAAGTCAGGTCAGTTGTCACATTTAGTAATTATGACACCATCAGTTGTGAAAGTTTTCACTCTTAACAAGACAGATTGCTACATATATTAAGTTTTCAAATCTTTCAGGTTGAAATCTCTTTAGAGGAAGAACCTTGTTCAGATTCAACAAGACTGGAAGAACATGGTTCAAATATAAGCTTAACAAAAGAAAAGAAAAAGTATACATTTTGTTCCTTTTGTTGTTTCAAAATTATTATATATATATATTTTTTTTTGCCTAATTATTTCTTTAATTTACATCTGTAAAATAAGGTTAGGGGACAGTAATTCGAAGAAACAATAAAGCTAAAGTGAACAGCGACTCATTCAAAGTTTATTTTAGTCTTGCCTTGGATTTGAGGCACAAAACACAATAACTTCACTTTCTTGGAAAGAAAAATACTTATAAATGTCAACTGACTAAATAAAGAGCTTGAAAACTTCAGCGCGGCTAATTCTGATAAAGTATTATGTAATCAAAAAATAGCTGCAAGGCCACTTTTCACAATAAAGCAACAAATTAGAATATTTTCATGTTTATAATATCATTTTTGACATTTCCTACTTGCAGTCACTGCACACTGCAGATTTAAACTCACACGAGACGTGATGATGGTGAGTGAAGTGTTTATTATTCATCTGTCAATAAGTAGAATTAATTTGTCATAAAGAGCAGAAAATATTTTTGCCGGGATGCGTGACAGGCGTATATTACTTGTAATTAACACTTCAGAAAATATCCATCTTCTTTGCACAAGTTTATCCTCTGTTATTATGTTTCATTTAAGATCATATTTATTTATTGTTGTCTGTAAGAGATTATGATATGAAACCAAAAGAAACATTTTCTCACTTTGCTTAGAGTCTTATTTTACATTTCTTTTTTGAATCTCTGTGATATTCTGTTTACTAGTGGCCTACCCTGGGACTGAAAGTGAACATTTATAACTTGCATCAGCAACAATATATATTTGTACAGCATCTTTGCTGTACTAACAATAAAAACTACACAAATAAGACTGTGAAAACAACATATGTATGCAACAAACAAAAAGCAAAATGAAGATATAGATAAAAGTATACAGAACAATAAGAGACCAGGCTAAAGATGACAGTAAGGAGGAGGAAGAAGGGCACAAAGATAAAGTGACCCATGTAGAGAGGAACGTGAAGCCATTAAAATCTGAAAAATACAAAGAGGAAAAGAGGGGATGTCCTGTAAAAGGGACAGATGGTGAAAAAGAGGCAAAAAGAGAAGAGGAGGGAACATGGGGCAGCGGAGGATGAGCTGTAGGACAATCATAGATCATTTTCTGGCAGCCTCGATTTGTCATGCGGTTATTGGGAGGAAAATGGAATAGAGGGGCAGCAGCGAGGGTCAGAGGGAGAGGACGGGGGTCCAAAGGTGGGAGCATGAAGCCGGGAGGGAGCAGTAGGAGCAAACAGAAAGCGAGATAAACTCCACACTTCGCATCACCTTAAGCTTTAAACAGAAAGAGACGATCAAAAAAAAAAATAAAATTCCACCCTAAGACTTTTGGTTTTTACTCATGAGTTTATACATGCCCTATATACAACAAAACATTCAGCTGGTTATATTTAACAGTGTAACACAGTCTGATGAAACATCTTTGAGAGTAAAACACTATATAAAATACCCTCAGTCAGTAGACCTGTTGTGTTTGCTCATATCTCCTCCTCAGTCAGTAGACCTGTTGTGTTTGCTCATATCTCCTCCTCAGTCAGTCATTGTGTGCACCGTTTCTTCATCCCTGAGCCTCCAAGATGCCAGCAAGTCTTTAAGCCTTTGAGCTACGAAGACCCAGGGGAAGCTGGATTTCTGCAGGCAGATGCTGTTTAGTCCTCCTCAACAAAGTAAACAGCCTGGCTCATTTCAGGCTTCGTGGTTCTGCTGGTCCAAGAGATTTGTTGCTGGAGAGTAAAAAGCGTCTTCTGCAGCTGCACTACAATCTCCTCGTCTGTTTAATTGTACAAACAGGGCAGGACGGGCTCTGCAGAAATATCTGCGGCCAGGTGGTTCGTACTTGTTCACGGGATTCCAACAAACCCATGTGTCTTGGCTCTTTAATTGGATACATATCCTCCCCAAAGAAAGATGTCAAGGTTTCTGCTACCAGCCGGTTGTTTTATTAAGTGTTACAATGGAAATAAGACTGGAGCGGTCCCTCTTTTTATAATCTGAAGAAAGCTCGGCGCAGTAGGTTACTGGATCAGACGGAAAAAAGGAACTAGAAACGGAGATGCGAGTCTATTATAAGAATAGCATTTACATTTTCTTTTATTTCTGTAATTATAGTCACAACAGTAAAATTGTTACGCATTGGATTATATATCAAGCATGTTTGTGGTTAATTTTGATGATTACTGCCAAAAGGTTGCTGAATTCATAACACCAATAAATGTTTTTGAATAAAAATCATTGAGTGGGTATTATGTACATATACAAATGTTGAATTATAAATGGGGGGGAAAAAATAAATAATTATTTATTATGAACTGGTGATAATCAAATTTGTGGTGGTAGTGTAGCAGTTTGTCGTCGTCTTAACTGAGTTCCCTCTTTAAATAATACTAATATTCACTGGCAGTACTCAAAATTAATTATTATTAGGCTAATTGACGAATAAGCAGCGTTGTGTAAATTACACAGCGCCCTATCACTCCCTCCTTTCCATCCCTCCCTTTCTCTGTGTAGCTCATAAACATTCAGTCGCTGTATAATGATGATTATAAACTTAAAAAGAAAAGTCAGGAAGAAATCTCCAAAAGAAAGTCTTGTAGTAATCCTCTCTCTGTGTTTAATTGCATAAAGCACCGTTAGTGAGATGTGGATCCACGTGGCAATTAAATACCTGATCTGAATAAAGCATTCAGAGCCGTCAATACTGAACCGGACTTCTGTGTTGCCAGGCCTTGCCATTTTTTTGAATAGTATTGGTGACTCATATCATTGTAATGTGGTGGATTCAATTGCCATGGGGTTTAGGAGATTTGAGTTTACGTAGACACTATAAATATTACAGCAGGTACTTGGTAATTTAAGGTACAAAGTCCGTCCAGAATATAAAATCTGAATCTCCATAAAACCCATTAGCAGAGGGAAGCACACGTGCTCAGACCTTTTAAAACACAGAGGACCAATAGCATCAGAGGGTGACTGCTCCCCAAATCATCACTGAGTGAGAAAACTTTAAATCGAACATCAGGCAATCAGGATTGTGTGCTCATCAACTCTTCCTGACAGACTTTGGGGCCTTGATTCCCAAATGAACAGCCTGGTCCTTTCTTATCTCTTTAGCTATGCTTATCCTTGTTGTTTTTGCAACTTTTCCTAACAAACTTTTCCTTTTGCGTCCCACTTTCCATAAATATTCATGGAAACAGCTCCGTTTAAACAGCGAGTTTTGTTAGCAATGACTTTTTTTTTTTTTTTTTTTTTACAGTTTATCTCCTTAAGGATGATGATGTATATATCTGTATTGCCCTCTGTTTATCTGTTTGAATACACAACCTTGCACCCGGCTGCTCTCTTAATCTTCAGAAAGTGCTTATTGCATACGCTCCTCGCAGGCCTTAAAGCGGCTGTGTTGGCTGTTAGAGGTGCTCAGTCTTTGCTTTATGGTTAAATGATCTGGGTCAGGCCCGGCCTTTTGGGAGTTTTACGCAGTGGATGGATTGCCGCTCAACCCCTCAATACGAATGCTTTTCAGTGTCTGATCTGTGATCAGGAATTTTATTTTATTCTTTTTTTCCCTGATGCACAGACAACAAAAAAAAAGACTGACACTGAACTTGACATACTAAACATGCTTTTTGATTATTTTTCTTGACATACTGTACTATTTTTCTACATTAACTCTCACACAACATTACCATTTCTATGTAGATATTGTAACAAACAAAATTAGTTGCTAGTTATTAGTTTCAGAAATTAAAATAGTAAAAAAAAACTAAAGAAATAATCGCAAACTTCAGACACATCCAGCTTTACTTTGAACCAATGATCTTCGAGACTTCAATGCCTCTGCTCTTTTCATAAAGGATTTCAGCTAAAAGTGAGAACAAAGCAAAATGTCTGCCTGTAAAACATTTGGCCCTTTTTAATTTGCTTTTCTCAAGGACAATATACAGAAAGTAAAGTACAAACTACCTGCACTATTAGCAAAACACTTGTCAAACAATTCGTAGCTGTAATTATGAGACTTGAACATAAAGTTGAATGTTTTAGCCTTGAAGCCCTACAACATCTTTTGAGACTCTTATTTTGTAGTAACTACAGTTTGATACATTTTAAGTAAAATCTAATTCATCAACGTAGCACATTTAAAAGCAACTGTTGTTGGCCACAAAAACAACAAATAACAGCAACTCCAATATAAGAGAACATACAAACACGGTATGAGAAAGAAAATAAGCTGCAACAAATTTGAAATTTTGCAATGAGGCAGGATTTCCTTTACCTGATAGAAAAACAAAACAAGAAAAAAAAAATCTGTAATTCCTAAAGATTCAATTTGAGATAAAAAGCAAAAGAAGTAGTCTCGGGTAAATGCATTGTTACACCGACATAGGGTCTGTTTGTTGTTACAAACCTCAGGCTCTCAGATACTTATGCACTCTAAATTTGTCTTGCACTCCAACTGAAGGCAGATCCATCCCTTCCAAAAAAATAAAAAATAAACCACAATCTGATCTGAAGGAAGCGAGATGTGCCAAATTCAAGGCCTTCGTTGAGAACCGCTTGCAACCACGGGAGTCGGGCTCCACACTGCAGAGTTAAATAACAAATGATGCTCCCACTGATTGCTTGTGTATCTCCTAACATGTCAGAGGAGGGGATTTTAATAAGTCTACCTATAATGCACTCTCCTCGCCTAGCAACTCAAACTCCTCCAGCATCCCATCCAAAATGATACCAGTTTAGCAGCATCACGCTGTTGCCTTCATTTGTATTCTAGGCCAGGGAAAAAAAAAAAAAATCCAATGTTCTGCTTGGCTGCAAGTGTTTTCTTCTGTTCAGCGTCACAGAAAAAAAACAAAAAACAAGAAGGAACAGGACTTTGTGTGCTTTTTAATTTTTCCTGGCCTCCCTCATTAGCACTGCGGGAGAGGTGTACACAGATCTGGCTGCAATAAATCAGAGCGAGGAACGAGGGACGAGATACGGAAGGTGTGCCCGTGTCTGGACATCCTTCTGTGTGCAGTGTATGCTGTTTGTGCCAGCACTACGCTTCCCTGCACCAACACCATGCTCTCTGTGTCTGGTTAATGATTCATGCTGGGATAAACACTTCCAGGTCATGGCCAGCTTTAGTCCATCTGAGAGATGAGTTCAGTTCAGGTGCCAAGGAACAACTGTGCCGCATGCTGGAAATTTTTAATGCAACGGGAAAGAAACCTAAATGTGGGCTTGGGAAATTTAGCAAACGTGTGAGTATTTAGGAGAGCTTCCTTTTTTTTTTGATGTATGTGTTCATGTGCGACACATACATCCACGCCTTGGTGTCCAACCATCTCAGTCCGAGGGTTTTGTAAGTTTCTGATTGCTCTTGCTATGCAGTTTTACAAGTTTTACACTCCTCTATATATTTTCTTTTTCATTTTTGATGTCTTTCCATTAGCTTTCTATGTCCCACGACTCTTAACTGAACAGAGGTTACACACATTTTACAAACGGAAACAAAATAATGTTGCCCATCGATTGAGAATGATTTGCCATTCTGTCTTTGGTGTATCGGAGAAAACCTCGATGCAACAAATTTCTTAGCAGTGATTTCTTTTGGGGTGGGGGCAGACAGTTCCCAAGGCATAAATACTTTTCATGGCACCATAGTGTTAGCTTTGAAACCAAGAAAGAGACTTCTCAAAACAAGAACCACAGGACAGCACACAGACGATGTTAGCTTTTAAAGCAGAGTGGGTGGAAATTGGTCTCACTTTCTCTAGAGTCTGATAACTTAAAGTGCCTCAGGTAGAACATCTAAATCAAAAGCAGGATGTATAAAACCAGCTGAGCAAATTTCTTCTGTCACTGCTTTAATTTATGTGTGTGAAATTTATAGTCCCAGCATTTTTCCGTTTCTTGCCTTAACATTAAACATGACGTTTTTTTTTGTTTTTTTTGTTTTGTTTTGTTTTTGTTTTTTTTGTGGTGTGTGTGTCACTGTCATTTTTCAAACTGTGACACCAACATTGACAAAACAACTAAGGAACACAAAATGCTACTGACAGCTTAGTGTCATGAGACATATGGTTTTGCCATCAGAAAGCTGAGGGTGAAATGTGTGCAACACTTGCATGTGCGGGAAGTGTGTGCGCGCGTCGCGTCGCGTCCTGTGAGCTGACATGTCAACATCGATAAATTTCCCGAGCACAAAAAGCCAACATGGCTATCTCTATCATATCCCATTATAGCATGTCAGCTAGGCTGCTTTTAAATCATTACCCACAAACACCGGTGACAATAAGATAGTAGAAGCCCTGGGATGAAAGAACAATCCGTAGCAAGGGCTAATGTTTATTGCACTTCATGCTCAAGTGTCTGGAAGGTCTGATTTTAATGAGAAACTCCTGGGCTTCAATTTTGACATGTGAATCCATTTTCTGACCTCATCTGACACACAATACACCAAGGAACACATGCTATGAAAGCTCTTTTGAGCTCCTTTTGTCCGTCATACAATAGATATTTTTTTTGTTATTATTTTTGTTGCAGATTTATTATCCAATAGAGAGACGTCTAAAAAGAAGGATCACAACACACAGAGGAGCGGTGATGTGTTAAAATGAGCCATATCGGATAAGATTTGTTGAACCGTTTCCTGAGACGAGATAAAATAAACGAAAAACGGAAAAAAAATAAAAATAAAAATCTGCTTTTGTTTTGCTCTGTTGCAAAGTCCTTGAAAGAGTGCCCAAAAATATCCAAAATACCTCGCTATTTACTACAGCGAGGTATTTTTATGGCCTTCTTCCTTCCTTGAAATAAGATTTTGAAAAAGCCTGTTTGAGATGGCAGAGATTGCCAATGAAGTGTCAAGGTGAGGCGTTCGCAGAAACAGTTAAAATATAGCAGGAGGAAAACGGGAAAATTCACTCACTTGTCCACCAGATGAAGGTCGTATGCTCCACATTTGGAAATTGTGGCAAACTTACAAAGAAGCTCACATTTGAGGGCTTGTCTACTTGCATGGTTAATGCCTTTTATTGAAAGCAGACTATATTAAAAAAAAAATCTTTGGGAGTTTGACATCTGATTTGTTATAATCAACAAAGTTGAAAATTTTTCCCATTTACTTTACAGAGAGGAAGTGCTGTGGCCATCGGTTTGCTTATATAGGCATTTCTGGGACACAGCACTTACAAAAGCATTCATTTCCTTTAGACCTGTTTACATTTGGCTGGAGTTAAAAGTGAAAATAATTACAAACATGATTTAAATGGACCACTTTTCAGTTAAATTTCAGTTTCAATTTCTTAAGCACTAAAATTTATGAATGAGCAGCTCTTCCAAAATGCACTGCTAGTATTTTTTTTTTTTTTCAGAACATCTTAGATATTTTTATGCATTTCACCATGAGATGAGACAAAGCAAGATGGAACATGCTCATTTTGCAAACAGCATCCAAAAATAAATAAATAAATAAATAAAATAACTGCCTTTACCACTGTTTGAATACAAGCGACTGAAGCAGATGTGTGGAGAAAAACATATTGCACCACCACATTTGCATAGAAACAATGTGAAGCCACAAGCAGTGGTTTATGGTTTCATCATACACCGCTGCTTCTGCCTGTTCAGATCCATATGCTGCATCTTAGACGATAAATTTAGCCTCATAAACTCCACGTTCAAATTTATTGCAATAATTTTATTATTTCAGTCTCACATATAAATAGCTTTAAAGAAAAAGCTAAACATGCAACATAGCATAAAATAGAGTTTTATTACTTGACAGTCCAGCAGCAATTTAGCAATAGCAAACTCCTCCTGATTTCTATTTTGTTGACACTTTATAAAACTACACAACCCCATTTGAAGATTTCTTAGTTTTCGGTCAGTGATGTCGAATTGTGCAGGAAGCCATGATTCCTTGAGCAGGAAGCTAAAGTTTAGGAATGCCGATTCACGTGTTTCAGGCTCTACAGAATAATTAAAACCCGCAAACGCACCTACTGAACGTGAGTATTTTTAAGGTCAACTCCTCCTCAAGCGTTGCTACAAAGCTGAAACCACAGCCTATTAAAGAACATCAGTGACAGACTGCGGCTGTGGCTCTCTTCAGATCTGTTGTTCAAGACCCAACGTTTATTTAAGCCTCTCTTTACAGAGCGCATCAGTGATTAAAAAAAAAATAAAATAAAAAAACTGTCTGCATCTGTTTTTCATAAATCAGTGTTTAATTAGGTGAGATCCTCTGAAAACTGGGCACACCTAGCACAGCTTTACTTAATACATGTTCCAGCTTCACATAAATCAGCCGCCGCTTTAATGTCTCCTGTCGTCATTAGGTGATGTCTCTGCACTTGTCTCTTTTGTCTTCCTCCTCTGCCATCTCTTCTGTTAGATTTCATCTATTACTATTTCATACAGGGTGCTTTATAATGTTGGAGTAGCCCCCTGTAGCTCTACATCTTTTCCTCATTGTTGACCTTTCCTCTCTACATCCATCTCCTCTTGTCCCTTTTTTTTATCTCTCCCATTGCAACTCTCTGCTCTTTCCTGTCTCTCTCTCTCTCTGTTTTCCTGTCGTCACATTTTAACCCTCCTGCCATCCTGAACAGCATCTCTATCTCCTCTAACGTCACTTGGCAGCAGGCACGAGTGCTTGTTACCATTGCGGGCTGGTTTAGCTGCCACGGAGGAGGCAGACCTCACCCAGCTTCCGCGCCCCATCCATCAACCGCCCTGCAGAGCTAGCACACCATCTGACACCGCCTATTCTGTTTTTTTGTTTTTTTTTCCCCCTCCACATCAACACCTTCAGATGGCTGCCACGGTTTTGGAGCAGCAGAAAGAGACGCTAAGGGTCCAAATATTTTACTTTTATTAAAATGGTGGAAAACCTGTAAGATTAAAAGTCACAATATGCCTGTGTGGGACAGAAGAAAAGATTTTAATAAAACAAAAACTTGCTTTCCTGCATTTTATTAATTCATAAAGTGTATTATATGTACTTAGTGCAATTGCAAACCATGCAGGCTTTTAAAAAGTACAATACTTTATTTTACTCAATTTATTTACATATATAATTTCAAGCTTCTTGCATCTAATACTCTCGCTTTAGGGAAAAAAAATATAAAAATCCCAATCAGACATGCTTTGGTCCAGAGTTCTTGGTGGTTTTTGTACCTTGCAGTATTTGGATTATTTTTCGCAAACACCCTCAGTTTACTTTGGGTCAAGACATGTTGTTATTGGGAGAAATAACTCTTGGATGTGAGCCACTTACATGTTTAGTTAAAGCTGCACTGCGCCAATCACCCTAAAATTTAAATATTCTTGGGGCTTCTTGGGGATGAATGGGCTAAATTATTTGAAGGAATTCTAATGCAGCGTTTTAGCATCTTTTATTAAACCGACACACATTCTTACTGGAGGGCTGTCAATTTGCTCTGTTTCTTGATAAATACAGAATAGAAAAGAGTCACAATTACCTTGACATTTAAGTCTTAGATGCTTTAGTTTTGAGTTTCCAGCCATGTGTTGCTATGAATTTATATAGTATGATGTCACCATCAAGAAAATTAATCCTTTTCAGAATAAATCATAAGCCCCAAATTATTCATAACCCTGGAAGATATTTCTAGTAATTGACACAAGATTCCACAAAAAAAATACATAAAATAATGTGAAAGAACAATAGCTTGTGGTTTGCTTACTTTTTATCTGGAAAATGCCATGTCAAAAATTATCTACTCGTATCTCAGTTGATCTTTTTTTAATATGAAAGTTATCAAATCTTTCTTCAAATTTGCATGTTTCCACTGCTATCTGGATTATTTATACTCACTTCACAAATTCTATAAAAGGTTAAAGTTGACTCTTTGGCAGGGCCTCTTCAGAACATTACTTTTATTTTCTTTCAGAAGAAACAGTTTGGTAGAGTTAAAAGCTTACTTTAAACCAGAATTATCCAGAGGTATTAATGTTATCTGGCCTGTGTGAAATCACAACAATAATGGAGTGAATAAATTGAATTCTTGTTTTATTTGAGTTCTCGTACTTTTTGTTTTGCTGAACACATTACTTTGGCCTGGTTGGACAATTGCATCTACATTTATGGTCATCTTGGCTCCTCTTTGCCTTTCCCTGTAATTTTTAGCAGAGTCATTGTGGTCCCTTTATGTCCCTTTGTTGTTATTTTGCAGTACTTAGGAGTCATCCCAAGTTTCTCTACGGCCTCCATGCGTCTCTTTGAGGTTATTTTCTGCATCTCTTGGCCTGTTTAGTAATCCAATCATGGGTACTGAAAATGAAAAAGTACAGAGGATAGCACAACGGAGCAGAGGGAAATGGGAAACAATTGAGCTCAACAATTACTGAAAGATGGATTTCGAGTGCTGAAAGGTAGAAAGCATGAAAAAAACGTAGGCTTATGAGCTAAATGCCTGTTACTCTGCTGGAAGAGACAGAGTCCATATACCACAGTAATTTTTTTATTTTAACTCCACGTAAAACACTGATCCTCTAGGACATAATTATCAAATATTGGCATAATTATATCCTCCACATGTCTGTACAACCTATGAAAACACAATCGATGAGGCATCAACAAATCTCTGAATTAACAAATCCATGTAAGAAATTTAAATGTTCACAGGGGCATTCAGGAACGGTGCTGAATTTGAATCTGCGCTTATTTCTCGTCGCCCAAGATTCCTATTGTTAATTGTATTTGTGAGGTTATGGGAGGACGTCTGCATTCAACTTAGTGTGTGTGTGCGTGTGTGTGTATGTGTGTGTACCAGAACAGAACTCCCAGAAACTAAGAAAAGATCAAGGCAATATGTCATTAATGAGACCTAAAAGCCTTGATGTTTTCACAACCTGTGCACTAATTTATTTGGCAGCAAGTACTTAACTTTTAGATTTATGGTGCAGCATCCACAAGAAGCTAATTGGACTGCAAGTGATGTTTTTGACCTACTGTTAGTTAAAGCTTTTTTTCATGTTTGCTCACATGAGACAGAACAATTAACACGAGTCAGTGCAGGGAATTGGCAAAAAGGTAAAAAGAACTGAAGATGGATAAATGTTAATCTTTAGCATGCATTGCCTCACAAAAAGTATTTATGCCACTTTAAATTCCTTGCCTTTCGTCACGTTGCAAAGATTCCTTCACCATAATTTAGTGGGAAACACAAAATACAAAATAGTTGTCGTGTGTAAAGATAAGGACATACGATTTAAAAAAATGTTTGTGCAGAGTTAAGTTATCATGTTGGCTTATGTTTGGGGTTAGACCCACATTTCAGCCTCACGTCTTGCTACCCCACAGTTTATTTAAACCAGGGTTCTCGAACTCCAGACCTCAAATGCCAGTATCCTGTAACTTTTAGACTTCTCTCTGCTTCAGCAGACCTAGCTCTAACATTAGCTCTTTAGCAGAGCTGTGGAGCTTGAGTGAATGCTAGTGAGGAAGTTTAACCATTTCATTTAAGTGTGGATAACAAGCAACACATCTTAAGGCTCCAGGACTCTGGACCCCAAGGAATGCGGCTTGAGATCACTGATCTAAACTCACAATCCATCACATCCTTTTTCCTAGTGTCATTCTACATCTCTATCCACTCCTCTTTGTTCCAGGCTCTGTCTAAGTTGGCTTGGGAAAATCTATTTCCTGAAGACTCCACCTCTGTGTTGCCTCTTCCAAAGTCTTCATCAACAAGTTTCCTCAGCTGACCAATCATCAAACTCGATCGATCGATCGATCCATCTTTTACCTTCAGCTCTTCGTTCAATAAACTTCAAAACTATTGTGAAAAAAAACATTTCAGATTTTTGCCATGAGGTTTTCAGTCCCATTTACTCTAATCTACCTTCAGAAATTTGCTAATAAGTAAGTAGAATTAACATGTGTGCATTTTGGTCAGAGCATGAAATCAGCTGTTCTGTAAAGGTCTTCGAGGTTTGTTGAAGAACATTAGTGGGTAGACAGCAGGACTGTGACCAGAGATCTCAAACTCAAAATACCTAGAGTCTACATCAGGTAGACTCTAGGTATTACCATATAATATGGTAATATTACATTACCATATTATATGGTAATATAATAAGGTATTATATTACCACATAATAACTAGAAATATTACATGGTAAAATGGCTAATGGTTAATGACCTGTACTTGTTTAGCGCCTTATCAAGTCCATAGGAACCCAAAGCACTTCACACATAGTCAAAGAGCATCTGTGGCTACACTGACCGCCGCCACAGGACCCTCTGACCACCACCGGTAGGAAAGGCAGGTTTTACCCAAGAACACACACACACACACACACACAGGCGGACAGAGCGGGGATTGAACCCACAATCCATTGATTGATTCCTACCACCGTCCCCTCCATTGTCCCGGCCTGTGGTATTCCAAACTGTATTTCTAGTGATAAAAGCACAAAGTGCAGTTGCTTCTGAACTTTAAATATGCTTTTGAGCATAACTTTTTTTTCTTATTTTTACTGTAAAGCAAAAGCTATTTGTGGCTTTTACACAAAGCACTGGAAAACTTGCGGAAGGATGGGAGTAATTGTCCCAAACATACATTTTCTCTGCCTCTCCATTCACATCCCTGAACTTGGCTCTGAGCTTAGAAATGCTCTGTTTCTAGCACATTAGGAGCAGTTTCCACATTACTATAAAAGGGTTTGCAAATATTTGGAAAGCAGCTCCGTGTCTCTTCAAGTCTGCAAAACTCTTTCTGCAGCAATGACATCAATGTAATTCTCACAGCTGAATGCCGAGCCCACCTCCGCCAGAGCATTGCTTGCTGAAAAATGGCAAAAGGTTTTTTTTTCTGGGAGAGAGGACTTCCATTGAACCGAATTTCTGGAAAAGGCTTTGATATTTTCATAAGGTGCTTTGACAAGCAGGCCACAGTCCTGCAGTTCTTCATAGAGCACATACAACTCCTTTGCAATATCAACCACAAAAGCTAAGTCCGTCTTTTGAATCCTTGAGCAGGGGTACTTCCATCCTGCCCTGCACCATGAAGTGAGGCAGCTACATTAGTTTTAATACAATTTTGACTCTGGCAAAAAATAAAAAANAAAAAAAAAAAAAAGAGTTGCAAAAAAAAAGTATATATATATATATATAACAACATAACATATAACAATATAAAGTATTGGACAGAGTTCACAGCTCCAACGTTAACCCGTTCTGATTCATGTCTTATTCGAAATAGTGTTATGTAATGGTTGAGTTTTACCACCTCTGTTCAAATTAACATATATGATAGTGATGCTTTCATCAGAAAACAAAACAAAAAATATTGTTTAAAGCAGTCCTGATAGTGACTTTTAAAGAACCACAATGTTGTTCTTTTATTCATGTCAGCAGACAAAAATTTCAGTGAGATAAAATAATGTCTTCTTCAGCTGCTAACCTTTTCCAAAACACAAAGTTTTAAATATGCAAGAGCACAACTGTCAAAACACAAATGGCCTTTGCTGCACAGAGCTTAGTCTGATTTGTACCAATCTAATCACAGATGCATGAAGAAAAGAAAAAAAAAGGCCAGTGACAGACTTTGATCCTGTTAAATAGGCTGTGTAACTGCCACATTTTTATATTTACAACCACACATAAACTCCTCCTCAGAGGTTGAATTTGACATCCAAGTGTTTTTTATTTGGGTTAGAAAAATCGTCAATGCTTCACTGTCCTTGCCAGATGGGCAGAAGATTAACTGTCAGACTGTGATGTGTTTGCAGAGCTGAACAAGCCACTCGGATCACTTTCACACCAACATATTTTTCACTGCTTTCAGCACAGACTGTGCTACATAAGGGCCTTTTCAGTTCATCAAAAACACAACGCCATTTTATGCAGCAGGGGTATGGCCAAAGAGTCATCATGAAAAATCTGCCGCAATATGAAGTCCTAATTGAAGAAACAACACAATGTGTTTAATGCAAAACTTCACCATGTCTGACAACATAAAACGTGTTAAGAAAACTCTGAGCTACCCAAAGTTTATGTTCGTCAAAGCAAATAATTTTTGCATATTCGCACGTGGTGTTTGAAAGTTATCGATGCTTTTTGAGAATTCATTAAGAAAGTAATAAACGTCTTCTGGTGGGAACAAAAAAAGAAAAAGGATGTTTCAGTTCATAATCGTTTCTTTTACAATTCCTGGCAGACTTTTTATTTTCACAAGGTCAAATCAATCAAAGGTGAAACACATCTTGGTCTCACCTCTGCCATGTGTTCTGGGATTTGTCTGAGGTTGAAGCAGGTGCAGGCAGGATATTGGATCAATAGTAGTTGAAAATGCCAAATAAAACGGAGGTCGTTTATATTTCACTCGATTCCTGTCTTATGTTTTTATTGGGTGCAGTTCAGTTGTGACAATGTAATGTTAGACCTGAGGTCACCTAAGAGGTATCAGAATATTTTTTTTCATGCATGGATCCTTATATAACCAAATTATTGTCTTTCTTGCTCTTTGACTCTTTACTGGTGCTTCTGAACCCATAATGAACAGAGAGCTCACTGAATCCTACCTGGTGAATGAAGACCTGAGCTCCTCGAGGGCTCATGAGCAGCACGGCCCGTCGCAGAGTGTCCCGGTACCGGTTCAGCTCCTCCGTGCGCATCGTGTTGAAGAGATCGGTAAACACTCGGCTGACGTTGCGGTCCACCCTCTGCAGGGACACATCCAGGCCGAGCCGAGACGCTTGGTCCATGAAGGTTTGCAGTCCTCGGATATCTGAAGGGAAAACCGACATGGTCAGAACCACAAATAAAAAATAAAAAACTAAAAGAACTGAATACTCTTCAGGCTCTTTAGCCCTGGAGCATAAAACTTACAGATCTTGGTAAGCAGCCTGTGTCTTCAACACACGCAAACAATATTTTTAGGCTTTGTTCCAGGTGCTTGAAGGCAGATTTTGTTCTTTGCACCTGATCTAAAGCGTGACAAAACACAACGAGCACTCGTCGCTTTCTGCTTCCCAGCGTTTGCAGAATATGAACCTCCAGGCAGGTGTTGCCATCCCCAGAGAACTTTGTGCATGTGTCTAGTTTTAGTACACATAAAAACCACTCCAAAAACAAAAAAATCTGCACTCCGCACACAAATCAAAAGTGATGTGCAGCAGAGGGCTCCCGTTAAGCACAGCAGTCCCAGCGGTCACAGAGGGAAGCAGCTGCCCAGCATGTGCCAAGTCATGCTGCATTGTTAATGAGAGCTTAGAAAAATCACTGGATCCTTACTTTTTTGCATCCACTGAATATTTGTTTGTGTCCAACCATGTTGCACCTTTATAAGGGGTGATAAGTCATCCTTTGTAGACAAAGCTTCGAGAATTAAAAAGAACAAAAAAAAAAAAAAAACATACAGTAAACCTAAAAAAAACACTCGGCCCTCCTCCTACTACTCTACAGGAGAAAACTGAACTTTTTATGGTTGAATATTCAGGCAACAAAAGGGGAAAAAAAATCCCCTGATCTAATTGGAGAAGTAAATTATGTTTTTTTCGTGGCTTTTCTTTTGTCAGTACCTTGGGCAAACAAAAGGAGCAACATGATGAAGTACCATCTGAAGCAAACCATAAGAATTAGCTGTGCCGTTTGATTTTTCTTACAACTGATGTATTGCCATTTATCTTTCAGGTAGTAAACAGCTAACGGTTGCTGCTGGACTCTCCTCAGATTACAAATGCTCAAAGAGGAGAACAAAATGTGAAATTAAATCATTCATCATTCTGAAGTGTCAAACTCCTCCAGCAACGTTCTTTGAAATTCTTAAGAAATATGAAAACACAATACTTTCAATTGTCTAAACTGAAGTTGAACACATAGATGAACACATACTATGAATACAAACAGAGAAGTGTGTGCTTTCCTTTGACTACATGTGCAATATTCAGTCCATTGCTTTTCCGTCCTCCGTTTCACATCTTGACCCATAAAATATATATTTTTCGCTTCAAAGTGCGTTGCATTCAAGAGTTACTTAGTAAAACAGCGAGCACAAACAGATAACTTTATCTTGTGCACACGTCATCAGCTGTATTGATATTTTGAAGATGGATTTTTAAAGGGAGGGAGAACAGTCAACATTACTAGGATGTAATGCAGAGTGAAAGGGGGAGTCAAATATGAGAGGAGAATGTTAAAATTGTCAGTAAAAAATGAATTACAGTACATAACATGGTGTTGAACGTTTTAAAGAAAAAAAGTCAAGATCAAGATGGTGACATTTTAAAATGACTAACATTATTACTAACAGTTAGTATGGTTATATTACTGTAGCAGCAGTCTATGAATTTTCTAGATGGTAAGTATTTTATCGGTCTTCCGACGGGCTGCCAACATTTTTGAATCCCACGTTCCATGACAGATGAGGCCTTAAACTAGATATTAATGAAACATGGTTCTGCGATCCAGTTAGCCTTGCTGCTGAAGCTTCTTGGTGGTCTGCTGCGAAGCACAAAGTGTCACTGTAGAGATCTCTCTCCAGGTATTGCTTTGCAACTGATTGGAAACTTTGAATGTGAAGTTTTCACTCAAACCTGTTATCTTGCATTTTTTTCTGAATACTAAAGTTCCTTCAAAGAAGGCGAACCTGAGCAGCAAACCTTTCACTACCAGGTTCAGCGCTCATGTTGAAACCAGTTATCAGCATTATCTGAAAAGAAACTATAACTATTTATATTTATACCTATTTGTAACATTTTTGTGGGGAATTTTAATTCGATTTTTATTAAAGTGTTATGATTTAGGTGTGCAAGGTGTGTAAAATCATTACCGTCTTTGTTTTTAATAGCAGCTAAAATTTTGGTCATCTAAAGAAAATCCTTTAAACGGCTTGGGCCAAAGGAAAAACCAGAACAACATAAAAACATTTTGCAATAAGCAAACAAGGATTTTTAACCCCAGAGTTTAGGGTTTCATGTAAACCTACTCCAGGACTTCAATAGTCCTGGAGTAGGTTTTAAAGTCAATACTTTTGGAAGCTTTTCCACTGCTCAGCCTACAGCCATCAACAGGAGTGCAAAAAAGAAGATTAACAAGGAATTACAGAATTGATTACTTGTCACGATTAACCAAGCATCATTTTGAGAAACTACCCCTGAAAGTTTTTTTTTTGTTTTGTTTTTTTTTAACTCAACCTTTTTTTCAGCCTCCACTCTCACCCACTCTGTACATCTATCTTTCTGCTTCTTCTGGTTATCTGCTAAACAATAACTCAATCTTTAAAACCTGAGCTTACATAAAATAGCCATGACGATCCTCCAGCATGGCTTTTAGCCTCACATTGAACGTAAAGCAAACTCCCTCATGAATTTGAGAAAAGCAAAAATAACCATATCATGATCAAAAGGATGTTTTTTTTTTTCCTGTTTTTGCTTCACTGGGCTGTCAAGTAGTGAAAAAAAAAGCATAGAAAACATCTTCTGCACCAGTCTGTTTACTCAAGACTTGTGTTGAGCAGTGAAAGCAATCACTGCTATTCTTGCAATGATAGCGTCTGTTAATTATTTTCAATATGGATTTTTTTTTTTTTTGAATATCTGAAATCTAGCAGGCACAAAGAACAATCAGAACACAGAGCAGAGAGAAATTACTCCTTCAGCTTTAATTGCTTATTATTACAGATTTAGCTGTCATGTCAGCACAGGAGTTTAAATTAAATACAATTTTGTGCTGTAAACAGATGAAGCACAAAATATATCTTACTTCATGGTTATGAGATTCATTCATCATATCCATGTGGCAGTAAATCTGTTGATCGGGACTTCTGTTCAAGAATATGCCAACGACACTTACATTTGTAATAGCTTATGGGCAGTGATTATACCAACAAATATACATTTTTTTATTTATTTATGTTTTTTAGCTTTGGCACTTACATACAAGAAAATGAGATCTGTTTAGTGTGATATTTTATCTGGTTTTGACCCTGAATAACACAAATGTGGAAGGAATTGCTATAGAAACAAGATAATCAAAAGAAAGTAATGGATGAAAAAATGGTCAAAAGATAACACTAATCACGCAAAGAAAAAGCTCAGCTAAAAAATAAATGCAAAAAAAAAAAGAAATCATCATGGGTTACTAATACAGTAGCCCCTCTTCTCCTTTGTAATTTTCTGGGTTTTGTCTTGCAAAGGAATATTCATACAAAATATAAGAAAGAAAAAAAGCAACAAATAAAACCAGTTAAGATTGGAAGGAGAGAAAAAAAATCAAAATCAGACAGACGTGTTTATCTAATCAAACAAAAACAGTAGAACCATGACTCACACTGTAATGAGAGTTTCTTTTGACATCATATTTTCATTACTATCTATATCAATGTCATGACCAATCAATTGAGAAAAAGCATTATGGTGAAAATCCCCTATAAACTTCTGGTACTGTAGGCAATTTGTTTGTCTTGTCACCAGAGACTCACCAATAAACTTCAAAGATCTGATTTTTCCTTCTTAATAAAAAGGAAGACATCTACCATCAAAACAGGTCACTTTGTGTTCTAACTGGATAGAGCTGAAGTGATACCATCAAATATCCGCATGGACATGTGTTGAGTGCTGCTCTGTTACGACACACAGTGTGGAAGTTATTACATCTTTGTTTTCAATGGCGAGAAGTCAGATTGTGAGGCTTGGCCACACCCACATGCTTTGATGCAGTAAAAAGCTTTTGATAACTTTGATCTCCAATTCCTGAAGATTATACTGCCTCATTTTGAAGTCTCTAAATAGAGAGCTTTAGGAGGAGTTTGCTGAGATAACTGTGTAAAGGAGACAAAATGGCAGTTTTAATCCAAAGTGAGCAGCTTTCTCTGGGGTTGAAACATAGCTCCAATGGACTTTTTTTTGTAGGCCTTGACAAGCTAGATGCGTGTTCTGAATGTCATAATCCTAGGTGAAAGCATGGCTTGAGGCTGATTGCTTTAATGGTTTTTAAGGTGTGGAGGAGGAATTGGTGGTGGAGAGAGGAACATTTTGTGCCGATAGTCATTTTTCCATGCCACATACCTTCCAGTTGTGTCGCCCTTCTAAGAAGGTGGTCATGGCATGAAAGCCCACAAATATCAACCTGCTTATTGACATCATATCTTGTTTCCATCATGTTACACTTTTTCTATGGAATGCCATCTACCTTTCTATCATCACCTTTGAGGATGACCAAAAATTTATATTTTTTGGCTGAAAAGTTGATGCTGCTCTGATAAATTAAGAAGCTTTTCAAGTGTTTATATTTCAAAACAGAACCAAATGAAATGCATTTTCTATCCCCTACTGGACTCAATTGGACCATTACTCTTTCCTGAACCCAGTTTTATTTCTGTATCAACTGGACTGGCTTAAGGATGGCCAGCAGTGCCCCCTTTTGGATGGCAGGCAAAATACAACACTGAAAGAAGGTGTAAGCAGAGGTTATTAATTCATCAAATAGAACAAATTTTAATAAAAAATAACAACATTAATCGACAATTAATCTTAAGTTGATTACTTGGTATTTTGCAAGTAATCAATGGATAAGAGCCTCGGGTCACCTCTTTAAAAAAGGACAAAAGGCTTAAGCATTGTTTTCATTCAGTGGCTGAGACATTTCAAGATGTGATGATATCTTTTAATATCATTATTCTTTTTTACTGGTATCAGAGAGAGCAAAGCAGGCCAACAAAAAACAAGTTTCTCATCATCTAAGCAGTTCTTTAAGAACATTTTCATTTGAAAAACTGATACATTGTAGAACTAAAAACTCTTTGTTTCCATTACCTTTAATTATCCATTTTTCTAAAAGACTTTAGTTACCATATCAACATTTTCTGAACATATATGGCTTTTTCTGCAACTCCTTCAGTTATAATGCTCTTCTTGTCCTTTAGTTCAATAAAAAAAAGTCACTTTTGAATTAAAACAATTGTAATCTAGTATTGATTGCTGTGTAAATATTAAAGACATAAGTATTTTAGGTTGTGAGAGGAAAGAGTAATTCAAGTAATACAATTTTATTGACAGAAATTGAAATAGTTCAACATTAATCATTTTATTTTCTAACATTTCTGTATCCTAAGCAGAAACTCAGGATACAGCATTTTCCTTTTTTTTTTAATATGTGCTTGCACATCATTGTATCTGTGCAACTAACAGACAGAAAAAAAAGAAAATCTGCAGAAGAAAAATGTGCTTTTACACCTGCCAGATACTGTGAACAATAAAGCTGCAGTTTAATATCTATTGATCTATTGCACTGTCTACAGTGGTGGGCAAGACAAGTCTAGACTGGGATGTTATTGTGGCGAGGACAGAAACATAATACTATAATAATAATAATTTAGAGGATATTAAAGCTCAGCTCAAACTAAAGCCGGTATATTTAGGTTGAAAATTAACAACAATACTATTATGTTAACTTTTCTGCTTGTTAAAAAATGCAACTTTAAAAGGGAATTTCAGAACAAGTACACTTTTAAAAGAGTGTTCCTTGAACACGCCCGTCTCTCACAGTATAATTTACATTAAAAAAGTTTTTTTCTTTAGTCAAGAAGTAAAATCAATGTCAAACAGGGTTTAGTTTAAAGAAAAAATCTTTACATTTTATTAAGAATTTTTTCTTAGTAATCAGTCGTAAAATCTTTATTAGCATTACACCAAAAAACTTCACTTATTCTTGCTAAAATAAAGCAACAACAACTGACATACAGAATTTATTTGTGCAAGTGACAAAACGGGAAAATTCAGTGCTAGTAGGAAATTTAATTTAAGTTTGGTTTGTTTGAATCCATTTAGCAGGCCTACGACTTTTAAAGAGGGCAGAATATTCATGAACTGTATGTTGTTTAAAGTATTTTAAAGGAATAGATAGAAAAGTAAAAGAGTTAAATATTTATTTTCACTAAATGTCAAATTGATGTATTGATGCACTACACTGAGTGAAATATGTTGAGCCTTTATTTCTTATAATTTGGATAATTGTAGTTTACAGGGAATAAAAATGAAAAAATTCAAAGGCAGAAAAATGAATATTACATATTAACTATTTAATAAAGAATTTAAACGTATACCTACTATCTAATGGGCATATTACAGTCATGGTATAAAGTCTATTTACAGCCATGAGGACGACTGCTGACTTAACAGATGTCCAGAAGACAATTATTGACACCCTACACAAGGAGGGTAATCCCAAAAGGTCACTGTGCATCTGATGCTGCCAATAAAAAAAGCAGATTGCACACAGAGTGCTGTATAAAGCTGATAAAAAAAATTAAAAAAAAAAACTGATGGGAAGGAAAATGTGTTGTCATAAAAAGTTAATCAGCAAAAGGGCTAAGAATGCTTCGAAGTCATAACCCACAGACAAATCCTATTCACAAATGACACATGTTGCATTTTTTGTGTTAAACCACTTCTGAACCAGAGACTGGTGTGTTGCTCAGTCCTCTTTTCAGATGAAAGTAAAGTTTGCATTTTATTCTAAAGTCAAGGGTCCCAGAGTCTGGAGGAACAGTGCAGAGGCAAATAATTGAAGTTCAGTTTGCAGTCCCCAGTCAGAGATGTTCCAAAAGCTGGCTTAATGGTGTTCCTGTGCTTGGTTCATTAGCAAGCTAGTTTGACCTGAACTCATCGGGGTATTATCAAGAGGAAGGTGATCAGACCTAACAATGTAGATGACCTGAAGATTGCTATCAAAACAATCTGGGCTTTCACTACACCTCAGCAGTATCACATGCCCATCACATCAATGCCACGGTGCACTGATGCAGTAATTCATGCAAATGGTGGCCCAAACAAGTATTGATGCGTAGAAATTAACATACTTTTCAGAAGCCTAACATTTATGTTTGTAATGTGATTTTTTTAATGATCTTATGTAATATTCTAGTTTTCTGTAACACTGAATCTCAGAGTTGTACGCCTATACCTTCCAAAAATCAGGCAAATTGCAAAAATAATACATTTATGGAAGTGGTAATTTACTCTGGTGTGACCTCCCACATCACTTTCCAAATTGCCAACTTCCACATTTCATTGAATAGACTTGCTATAAACCCAGCATGAGATCCCTTTATGTTTGTCTTTGCTCAGAACCTGGCTGTTATAATAAATGCGTGTTTTACATCAGGAACCACCTCCTACTTGGGACCAAAAGCAGCTTAATCAATCTTAAACCTATTACCAGCCTAATTCTCTCCTCCTCTAAGAAATAGGCAGTCACCACAGGGAGGACAGAGACAGATGCTATGCAGCTGCTCTGCAGTCATTGGGTAACTTGACCAACCTGCCAAGAAGCCTGCTGATGCTCAAGAAAATTAAGCGTCGTTTAAGACTTACTACATTTGTGCTTTGACGTCTTTCATGCTTCTTTTCCTGTAATAAATTCCAATGCAATTTTGCACATGCTTTTGTCTCGGTTTTCCCCATCACCACATAATCAATAGCTAACTTCCTCTTCAATATCCATCCGCGAGCGCAAGACACCTAAGAAAACATTAGAAAGATGTAGAGAGCGATCCTGGAGCTTTGAAGCAAGAGCCTTGAACCATTTTAACAACTCTGCAACATGATCCTTAAGTACGTCACTTCCTTGACTTAAATTGTAACGTCGATATATATTTATTTAGGGCGTTGGGGGCGTGGGGAGGAAAAGCAACAACAATAAAACCGGCTCCCCATTGTTGTGTAAGCTCATTGAGCGCCCTGCAGGACCTCTGGGAGTCTAGACCCAGGATGTTTACTGGTAGTGAAACCTTCGTTGCAACTGGGTTCAACATTCTAGACTTTAATGGTCAAAAATGTTTAGTTGAGTGGTCAAAATGTCCAAAGTCAATGTATAAAAAAAACCCTTCAAATCTAAGTGTTTATTACTATAGCTCGGTCTAAACAATTGAATAATATTAAGAGGATGAAAATTCAATTAAACTCAGTCTTTAACCTGCTATCAACCTTTTTTTTATTTTACTTAGGAGAGGGATAATGTTCTTCCATAACATTTCACAAAGTTGGATCCTACCGAGGAGGGGCAATATCGCTAAACTGTCCAGAGTCCTCAGTTATTCCCTATATTTCTTCTCTTCCTCTTACGCCGCCGGTTTCCAGGATCCACTGCCCTCTATGTTTTGTGTGTTTCCCAGCTGCCACACACCTGACTTGAATAAATGGGTAATTAACAGGCTTCTTCAACACATGATGGCATGCTGAGGAGCTAATGCAAAAGCTAAATCAGGTGTCCCAGAGCAGGGACGCATCTAAAACATGACAGACAGGGAGCCCTGAGGAGCAGTGTTGAGAATCACTTTTATGGGATTTCTACTAGGATTTCTACTATGCCCAATTCAATTTGGCACTCAAGTAGCCTCTGATGGTTGTTAAGGAACCTTGGTGACCACAAGATACATCTCTTTGCTGTAGCGCAATAGCTAAAGATAAGATATATATAGTTTTGTTCAGCATAGTAGTCACTAGCTGAAATAAATTATCCTTTGCTGCACCATATTTTCTGAATAGTGCATAAAAATGCAATGTTTCTTGCCAGTCAGCTCAGAAAGTGAAACTCATATTTTATACTGAATCATCATTCATACAGTGACGTATTCTAAGCCTTTGTTTCTCGAAATTTTGATCTTTATGGCCTATAGATAAACAGAGTATATCAGAGAATTAGAATACTGTGAAAAATGTAACTTGTGGAAACTCATGGAGTCCTACCCTAATCAGCTAATTTACTCAAAACACCTGCAAAGGATTTCGGAGCCTTTTAGACAGTCGCTCACTCTGGATCAGTCGGCTACACAGTCACGGGGAAAAAACTGCTGACTTGACAGATGTCCAGAAGACGGTCAACAACAGGAGCGTAAGCAGAACCTGGTTGAGTGCGTATGACGTTGCTCTTTGCACAATGCAACCAAATGACCATCAGCCTTCCTTCCACGTTAGACTCATAATTTATAAGCCGTCTCCCAATTTAATTCACTTCTGTTCTTATGGGTTTTAAGGCTGATTATTTAAAAGATTAGCAATCCCATATGGCTGTAAGATAAGGAAACAATTAACAACCTAATCACTGGCATTTAAATTGTCGCAGAATACGAAGATTGATTCAAGTTAGTATGAACAGTGAAAAAAGTTACAAAAAAATGGCATAAATGACTTAATATCGTTAATATATTATGCTATCCATCTATAAAGTTTAATTTCTCAAAACAGATTTAAAGTTGTTGAAGAGGGGAAACACAGATTGGGCTATTTCTGTTATTAGAGTTAGACCCAGTAGAAACCATCTATCAACTGTTTAAGGACAGGCGCAGAAGAAATGTCCTCCCAGCAGGACCGACATCGACACCCGACCGAAGCACTGAGATCAGAGTACTTACATCAACTATATTTACACTCTCACGACCACAATCCCTTGTGAAAAAAACTAATTTATGATGTCCTTGATTGGGGGACGTAATGAGACACTTCTGGTTGCTCTCACAGGTGATAGCAGGAGCTGTTCAACGTGTCTTCAATTTAGCATTTGAAAATGGAAAATAAAAGCACTCCAGCAGCCACTGAATTACTCGCGTGTAAAGAGTATTTGGGCAGTCAACATGCTATCAGCAGCAGACAGGAGTGAGAGCTCTCTTGCAGAATTAATAAGACAAGTCAGAAGGCCAGGCAGGCCAGAGCTAAGATCTAAGTAAAATGGAAACTGGAGAAAGGCTAAAAAACCTAATTAACTTATAACACTCCAAGTAAAAGTTACACTTTGAATTTTAACACTTCTGTCTTCGTCTTTGGGTAAAAGCCAGCGTTTCGCCTGTGTAGTTGCAGATCAGCATGGTGCTTGAACATCCCTCGCTTTAAAAACAAACTACACAAATCTCACAACCTGTCTGCGAACAAACTGGTAAGTTGAGAGAAGCTTCAGTATGCCATCAGTTTTTTATCAAAAGTCACTGTTGTTCCATTTTTAATTGATTTTTATTCTGGATAACCTAACGGCCCCTCTTCTACACCGATAGTACTTCTGTCTGCTGTGGGTAAGACACTGGCTGCTCATTAGTACTTAATCAAACAAAATGTTACTTAAACAGCTTTCGGCAACAATGATTATGTTCATACAAATATTTACATGGTCAATTAGAACCCATTCTGCACGACGTTTGAGTGCAGAAACAATTGCAAGGCAACTGTGTGCTGTTTGCAATTAAGTGAGTATTTGCAATTAACAGTTGGAGTTGTGTGATGGCTCTTCTGTTTCAGAGTTGCATAAAGAATGTTAATCGCCTCTGTGTTTGGCTGTCCATTGAAAGCTTATTGTGTGGTTGTTAGATACATAGTGTTGGATTTGCATGGAAGTTAAATATTTAGTTCTTTCTGCTGGACGGATCACAGATCTGGACAAAAACAAACTTTGAAAGTCCTGCTTGCTGCTTTTCTGTTGTGCACATTTGTGCTGTTATTACAACTTCAATATCATTGTGAATGTCGAGAGCAGCTCGTTAAACATAAGTTTTGCGATGTGATAATTATTTTTGAAATGCGTAAGCTGAATGAGGCGAGATGTTCTGTCTGCCCAGACCCACAATATGCTGGCATCATTAAGCAGAAAACGACGGATCGAGTATGATTCCAGCACGTAGTTGTAGTTTTAGCAGCACTGAATGGTCCAATTTTTACTCGTTTGTTTACACTCGTGAAGTCCAAACATACATACATATTCCCTGTAGTTGCTTCGGGCCAAAGCCGGTCTGTGTTCACACCAGAAGTGGGCTGGACCAGAATTAACTTGGAAGCTGATTGAGACCACCTCATAAACTGGATCTCGGTCCAGTTGTTTGGTCAACACCAGGATGTGCTTGAGTGTATTCACATATGTACAAGGATCTGGACCAATAGGGGAAACGGACGGTGGGCGGGTTAGAGAGCACTAAATATATCTGGTGTGAAAACACCCTTACAGGTACAATGACAGATGAAAATGCCATGTATGCTCATCACTTGTTCCACATTGCGTCCACAGTTTACAATACTTTGAGTTTTTGAATAAGGAATGCATTAAGTGGATATGATGATTAGCATTCAACAAATAAGAACTTGAGTGTGATGTGCATTGGTATTCAGCCACGTATTTTATCTCTGAAAAAAACCATCCAGAGCAACTGGCTGCATTGGAAAGATTCATTAGGTTTGTTAGATAACAGAACAAATTACATCATAAAAGACGCACTTAAAAGAATGTGAAGCGTCAAACATCTCAGAACGCCGTTCAATCCTTTAGCTTATTGTGGAAGAAGCTTAGTACAATGTTATACACACCAAGACATCAACCAGAGTTATGTGTTTCTGAAGAGGACTAATGAACGCAGCCGCCAAAAGACACGTGGTAAATCTGAACCTTTTGGCCTCCACCTAAAGCACTTTGTAGCAGAAAACTGGCACTGCACTTTGCCCCCAACAAGGCCACTGACAGGGTGGGAGAGAGGTCCAGCTGTAATCTGTGGTTGATGTTGAAACTGGTTGGAGGCATGTTGTGCAGCTGTCACAGTAAACAAGAAGGATCAAAGACTGCTACGAGGAGTTCAAATCGAAACATGTTAATGCAACATACTCCTCTCAGCAGGGCTTATGCACTGTAGTCTATGGCAGGCCAGCAGTGCCACAATTCAATAAATTAAAAGCTCACAAAACAAGTATTTATACATGTGAGAGTTGAAACTTGAGTCATGGGTCAAAGAAAGTATCCATCTTTAGCTTAAAAAATTTAGAAATAATTTCCTCCATTTTAAGATTTTCAGTTACTGGTAATTATTTCAGCATTATTTCATTCATGGTCCAGTGCTACAGCACACCGTGAATTTATTTGATCCCTCATCATCAAATTAAAATTAGTTGGGGCTAAAATTACTACTTGGTCAGTAGGTGGGATGCTGGGCAGATGCTATGGTTAATTTGAGACACAGAAGCAGTTTGAATTACTTCATCAATTGTTTAACACGCTCATCCGTATGGGGTCACAAGAAGGGCCGGTCAGGTCGCCATTCAATCTTAGAGTGTCATATATAAGAAATACTTATTTAAAAAGTTGATATTTATGGATGATCTACTTGTATAGTTCCTTAATTTTGTTTGAATTTCATAAATTGAATAATAAAATGAAACCTTGAAAAATGATGGTCTATTAAAAGTAAATCATAAATGTGTGTTTCAATGTGGCAAAATCTCAAAAACCAAAGTCACTGCAAAACATGTTTTTTTTTTTTCCCCAACACGTTTCTTTAGCAGGGTCAAGATTTCAAATACAACCATCTGCAATTTGAGGACCATTTTTGAGCCAAACAACACAGAAGCCTGCAGAGTCCTTACAGCAAAAGAAGCCTTTTCTGTTAGCAAGTTTGCCTTTCACCGAGGGAGATGAACTCCCCTGGCCTCGACTTGTAGTGGGTCCTTTTTTTTTGTTCTTTTCAACTAATAAACATTAGTTAAGCAGTCGTACTCGACTGCACTTTAGCAGTTTCAAAAAGCCAGTTTTAAATCAACAGAAGTTGGACTCAAGGAAGCAAAAAGTATCAGTTATAAAAGAGAAATACCAAAGACTGTAGAAAAGAGAACCGAACATAAAAAAAAAGAGGCGAGGGTCTTTTAGTCAGCAGCTCATTATAGAATTATCATATAATTGTGTTTTCTTATTACAAAAGGATATATTGTATTTAAGATAAGGCAGTATCCTGTTTCCCAAGGACCAAAAGTAAAAAGGAAATAAGTTTGTGTCTGTTCCTCAGGGATGTAATTATGAGACATCCTTTCACAAAAGAAAATCAAAATATGGGTTGAAAATGTACAATGATAAAGCTTTTTTATGCCTGATACTGGAATGAATTAGCTCCCTTGACATCCTCTATTACACAAAGCTACAGTTTGCCCTTGGGGGCAAGAGAAGCCTTTTTTTTTTTTTAAAAAAGACGACTTCAATATCTTACATTCTCAATGAAAATCCTGTTTTGCCAGCACAAATTCAAATATGTATTCAAAACAAAACTACAATAGGAATCTTTTATTTTTATGAGCATCAGTCGATCTTTAAAGCCAAGTGAAAAGGCCAAAGGTGTTTGGCTGTTGCTGATATATTGACTTTTTTTCTCACAAATTTCTATTATGAGAATTGTGTGAGAGGAGCGCTCAGGTTATGCCGACGTCATGGTTTGGTAAATGTGCGATTGGTTCATTCAAAACATCCACGCTAAATAGATGAAAATCTGTTTGATGTAAAATGGAAACACTTGTTTTCCCTGAGAACTGGCCTAAAATTCTCAACATTTACCAATCTCTGCGTCACTAAATTCAAAATAAGACTGCAGTGACGTTAAGTTTTAAAGATTTGAATGTATTTTTCACAAATGGCATGATGCAACATACATTTACAGTGAGATATCTTAAACAACCTCACTACTTGACACATTGGCACAAGTTGGTTGGTTGTAAAACAGTTGCTTTGATGTTGATTATATTACTTGCCTTGTTTAATGTTTTAAGCTATCAGCATCAAATGTTAGCTTGTTTTGTTTGAAACACTTGCACAGCCAGATATATTGTAGTTGAAGACAAAATCCCTTGGGGCATCGTTATTTCTGCTACAAAGCTTTTGTACACACTAATTACCACTGCTTTTTCATAAACAAAAAAATCTATTAGTTTGGGACGGCATTCAGAAAAGTGGAGGGGAAACAGCAGGAAGCCTGATGTAACATCTCGTGTTTTGTGTCAAGATACACAATTAATGATCAGCTATCTGACATAATTCATTCAATAACCAGGTGAAATGTTTAGAGTTTTGGAACTTTGTGATTCAGGTGAAAATACCAATTCATCTTTTATATACAGTCCCACCAGTGTGTTTTTTTTTTTTTGCGCTGATGTCTATCTATTACTTTATTGTGAATTTTCAACAAAAATGTTCAATACCATTGGGTTTAAATGGCTGCTACCTCCCCTGCAGGTGGCGGTCTTTTTTTCCTCAGCCTCAGACTCACTTAATTTCAGGTCATAATCCATGATCGATATACTGAGTAACACAAATCAAGCCATTTCAGTTCTACAAAGAATAAAAATGCTTGTGTATCTAATTTGTCAAATTTTTTCTCAACTTTTTTAATATGTAGATATTGGAAAAGGTTGATGAGGGGAAAAAATATTGCTAAATTCCTTTAAAATATTTCTAATTAGCAAGGTGATATGATAAAAAAAGGGAAAAAAAACAACGAAACTAATAATTATGTTTGAATTAAATAAAGCCAGATGATCCAGACACAAACAACTCATCTCAACTACAATTCAGTGGAAAGTAGGACAATTCCTTTAACGACCTAATCTATTCATTAACAATTCATTCTGTAAGCTATAAGTTCAGGAGTTCAGTGACATGGGAAGGATAAATAAGAATACAACTTGATGAACGTGCCTTCATCGTTTCCAATAAATAGCTTCAAACTTTTCCACCCACATTAAAAGTTGTAAGACAAGACATAAACGCCAGACTAATCACGCTGACATGTTTTTAATGAAATGTGGGCATATTTTTATTGATTCTGCAGGCCATTATTATGTGAAAAACCAAATTAGCTTTGCAAAGCCTAACATTCAGGGTACTCATATGAGAATACAGTGCAGAAGCAGAGTGAGTGAATAGATGCAATGACATGGGCCAATTAAATGCAGCATGGGGAATCGCGTTTGAGAGGCGACGACTGTCATTCGGTGTTGACAGCGTTATGTAATTGAGTTTGACAGAAATTTGTTTGCATTATTCTTCTTCAGCTCTCAATTGGATCTCTGTCTGATGTTAAACAGAATCACTAAGCAAAAAGTCTCCAGGTTGTCTNAACACAGATTGGGCTATTTCTGTTATTAGAGTTAGACCCAGTGGAAACCATCTATCAACTGTTTAAGGACAGGCGCAGAAGAAATGTCCTCCCAGCAGGACCGACATCGACACCCGACCGAAGCACTGAGATCAGAGTACTTACATCAACTATATTTACACTCTCACGACCACAATCCCTTGTGAAAAAAACTAATTTATGATGTCCTTGATTGGGGGACGTAATGAGACACTTCTGGTTGCTCTCACAGGTGATAGCAGGAGCTGTTCAACGTGTCTTCAATTTAGCATTTGAAAATGGAAAATAAAAGCACTCCAGCAGCCACTGAATTACTCGCGTGTAAAGAGTATTTGGGCAGTCAACATGCTATCAGCAGCAGACAGGAGTGAGAGCTCTCTTGCAGAATTAATAAGACAAGTCAGAAGGCCAGGCAGGCCAGAGCTAAGATCTAAGTAAAATGGAAACTGGAGAAAGGCTAAAAAAACCTAATTAACTTATAACACTCCAAGTAAAAGTTACACTTTGAATTTTAACACTTCTGTCTTCGTCTTTGGGTAAAAGCCAACGTTTCGCCTGTGTAGTTGCAGATCAGCATGGTGCTTGAACATCCCTCGCCTTAAAAACAAACTACACAAATCTCACAACCTGTCTGCGAACAAACTGGTAAGTTGAGAGAAGCTTCAGTATGCTATCAGTTTTTATCAAAAGTCACTGTTGTTCCATTTTTAATTGATTTTTATTCTGGATAACCTAACGGCCCCTCTTCTACACCGATAGTACTTCTGTCTGCTGTGGGTAAGACACTGGCTGCTCATTAGTACTTAATCAAACAAAATGTTACTTAAACAGCTTTCGGCAACAATGATTATGTTCATACAAATATTTACATGGTCAATTAGAACCCATTCTGCACGACGTTTGAGTGCAGAAACAATTGCAAGGCAACTGTGTGCTGTTTGCAATTAAGTGAGTATTTGCAATTAACAGTTGGAGTTGTGTGATGGCTCTTCTGTTTCAGAGTTGCATAAAGAATGTTAATCGCCTCTGTGTTTGGCTGTCCATTGAAAGCTTATTGTGTGGTTGTTAGATACATAGTGTTGGATTTGCATGGAAGTTAAATATTTAGTTCTTTCTGCTGGACGGATCACAGATCTGGACAAAAACAAACTTTGAAAGTCCTGCTTGCTGCTTTTCTGTTGTGCACATTTGTGCTGTTATTACAACTTCAATATCATTGTGAATGTCGAGAGCAGCTCGTTAAACATAAGTTTTGCGATGTGATAATTATTTTTGAAACGCGTAAGCTGAATGAGGCGAGATGTTCTGTCTGCCCAGACCCACAATATGCTGGCATCATTAAGCAGAAAACGGCGGATCGAGTATGATTCCAGCACGTAGTTGTAGTTTTAGCAGCACTGAATGGTCCAATTTTTACTCGTTTGTTTACACTCGTGAAGTCCAAACATACATACATATTCCCTGTAGTTGCTTCGGGCCAAAGCCGGTCTGTGTTCACACCAGAAGTGGGCTGTACCAGAATCAATTTGGAAGCTGATTGAGACCACCTCATAAACTGGATCTCGGTCCAGTTGTTTGGTCAACACCAGGATGTGCTTGAGTGTATTCACATATGTACAAGGATCTGGACCAATAGGGGAAACGGACGGTGGGCGGGTTAGAGAGCACTAAATATATCTGGTGTGAAAACACCCTTACAGGTACAATGACAGATGAAAATGCCATGTATGCTCATCACTTGTTCCACATTGCGTCCACAGTTTACAATACTTTGAGTTTTTGAATAAGGAATGCATTAAGTGGATATGATGATTAGCATTCAACAAATAAGAACTTGAGTGTGATGTGCATTGGTATTCAGCCACGTATTTTATCTCTGAAAAAAACCATCCAGAGCAACTGGCTGCATTGGAAAGATTCATTAGGTTTGTTAGATAACAGAACAAATTACATCATAAAAGACGCACTTAAAAGAATGTGAAGCGTCAAACATCTCAGAATGCTGTTCAGTCCTTTAGCTTATTGTGGAAGAAGCTTAGTACAATGTTATACACACCAAGACATCAACCAGAGTTATGTGTTTCTGAAGAGGACTAATGAACGCAGCCGCCAAAAGACACGTGGTAAATCTGAACCTTTTGGCCTCCACCTAAAGCACTTTGTAGCAGAAAACTGGCACTGCACTTTGCCCCCAACAAGGCCACTGACAGGGTGGGAGAGAGGTCCAGCTGTAATCTGTGGTTGATGTTGAAACTGGTTGGAGGCATGTTGTGCAGCTGTCACAGTAAACAAGAAGGATCAAAGACTGCTACGAGGAGTTCAAATCGAAACATGTTAATGCAACATACTCCTCTCAGCAGGGCTTATGCACTGTAGTCTATGGCAGGCCAGCAGTGCCACAATTCAATAAATTAAAAGCTCACAAAACAAGTATTTATACATGTGAGAGTTGAAACTTGAGTCATGGGTCAAAGAAAGTATCCATCTTTAGCTTAAAAAATTTAGAAATAATTTCCTCCATTTTAAGATTTTCAGTTACTGGTAATTATTTCACCATTATGGTCCACTGCGACAGCACACCGTGAATTTATTTGATCCCTCATCATCAAATTAAAATTAGTTAGGGCTAAAATTACTACTTGGTCAGAAGGTGAGATGCTGGGCAGATGCTATGGTTAATTTGAGACACAGAAGCAGTTTGAATTACTTCATCAATTGTTTAACACGCTTATCCATATGGGGTCACAAGAAGGGCCGGTCAGGTCGCCATTCAATCTTAGAGTGTCATATATAAGAAATACTTATTTAAAAAGTTGATATTTATGGATGATCTACTTGTATAGTTCCTTAATTTTGTTTGAATTTCATAAATTGAATAATAAAATGAAACCTTGAAAAATGATGGTCTATTAAAAGTAAATCATAAATGTGTGTTTCAATGTGGCAAAATCTCAAAAACCAAAGTCACTGCAAAACATGTTTTTTTTTTTTCCCCAACACGTTTCTTTAGCAGGGTCAAGATTTCAAATACAACCATCTGCAATTTGAGGACCATTTTTGAGCCAAACAACACAGAAGCCTGCAGAGTCCTTACAGCAAAAGAAGCCTTTTCTGTTAGCAAGTTTGCCTTTCACCGAGGGAGATGAACTCCCCTGGCCTCGACTTGTAGTGGGTCCTTTTTTTTTGTTCTTTTCAACTAATAAACATTAGTTAAGCAGTCGTACTCGACTGCACTTTAGCAGTTTCAAAAAGCCAGTTTTAAATCAACAGAAGTTGGACTCAAGGAAGCAAAAAGTATCAGTTATAAAAGAGAAATACCAAAGACTGTAGAAAAGAGAACCGAACATAAAAAAAAAGAGGCGAGGGTCTTTTAGTCAGCAGCTCATTATAGAATTATCATATAATTGTGTTTTCTTATTACAAAAGGATATATTGTATTTAAGATAAGGCAGTATCCTGTTTCCCAAGGACCAAAAGTAAAAAGGAAATAAGTTTGTGTCTGTTCCTCAGGGATGTAATTATGAGACATCCTTTCACAAAAGAAAATCAAAATATGGGTTGAAAATGTACAATGATAAAGCTTTTTTATGCCTGATACTGGAATGAATTAGCTCCCTTGACATCCTCTATTACACAAAGCTACAGTTTGCCCTTGGGGGCAAGAGAAGCCTTTTTTTTTTAAAAAAGACGACTTCAATATCTTACATTCTCAATGAAAATCCTGTTTTGCCAGCACAAATTCAAATATGTATTCAAAACAAAACTACAATAGGAATCTTTTATTTTTATGAGCATCAGTCGATCTTTAAAGCCAAGTGAAAAGGCCAAAGGTGTTTGGCTGTTGCTGATATATTGACTTTTTTTCTCACAAATTTCTATTATGAGAATTGTGTGAGAGGAGCGCTCAGGTTATGCCGACGTCATGGTTTGGTAAATGTGCGATTGGTTCATTCAAAACATCCACGCTAAATAGATGAAAATCTGTTTGATGTAAAATGGAAACACTTGTTTTCCCTGAGAACTGGCCTAAAATTCTCAACATTTACCAATCTCTGTGTCACTAAATTCAAAATAAGACTGCAGTGACGTTAAGTTTTAAAGATTTGAATGTATTTTTCACAAATGGCATGATGCAACATACATTTACAGTGAGATATCTTAAACAACCTCACTACTTGACACATTGGCACAAGTTGGTTGGCTGTAAAACAGTTGCTTTGATGTTGATTATATTACTTGCCTTGTTTAATGTTTTAAGCTATCAGCATCAAATGTTAGCTTGTTTTGTTTGAAACACTTGCGCAGCCAGATATATTGTAGTTGAAGACAAAATCCCTTGGGGCATCGTTATTTCTGCTACAAAGCTTTTGTACACACTAATTACCACTGCTTTTTCATAAACAAAAAAATCTATTAGTTTGGGACGGCATTCAGAAAAGTGGAGGGGAAACAGCAGGAAGCCTGATGTAACATCTCGTGTTTTGTGTCAAGATACACAATTAATGATCAGCTATCTGACATAATTCATTCAATAACCAGGTGAAATGTTTAGAGTTTTGGAACTTTGTGATTCAGGTGAAAATACCAATTCATCTTTTATATACAGTCCCACCAGTGTGTTTTTTTTTTTGTGTGTTTTTTTTTTTTGCGCTGATGTATATGTATTACTTTACTGTGAATTTTCAACAAAAATGTTCAATAGCATTGGGTTTAAATGGCTGCTACCTCCCCTGCAGGTGGCGGTGTTTCTTTCCTCAGCCTCAGACTCACTTAATGTCAGGTCATAATCCATGATCGATATATTGAGTAACACAAATCAAGGCATTTCAGTTCTACAAAGAATAAAAATGCTTGTGTATCTAATTTGTCAAATTTTTTCTCAACTTTTTTAATATGTAGATATTGGAAAAGGTTGATGAGGGGAAAATATATTACTAAATTATTTCTAATTAGCAAGGTGATATGATAAAAAAAGGGAAAAAAAACAACGAAACTAATAATTATGTTTGAATTAAATAAAGCCAGATGATCCAGACACAAACAACTCATCTCAACTACAATTCAGTGGAAAGTAGGACAATTCCTTTAACGACCTAATCTATTCATTAACAATTCATTCTGTAAGCTATAAGTTCAGGAGTTCAGTGACATGGGAAGGATAAATAAGAATACAACTTGATGGACGTGCCTTCATCGTTTCCAATAAATAGCTTCAAACTTTTCCACCCACATTAAAAGTTGTAAGACAAGACGTAAACTCCAGACTAATCACGCTGACATGTTTTTAATGAAATGTGGGCATATTTTTATTGATTCTGCAGGCCATTATTATGTGAAAAACCAAATTAGCTTTGCAAAGCCTACCATTCAGGGTACTCATATGAGAATACAGTGCAGAAGCAGAGTGAGTGAATAGATATACTGACATGGGGCAATTAAATGCAACATGGGGAATCGCGTTTGAGAGGCGACGACTGTCATTCGGTGTTGACAGCGTTATGTAATTGAGTTTGACGGAAATGTGTTTGCATTATTCTTCTTCAGCTCTCAATTGGATCTCTGTCTGATGTTAAACAGAATCACTAAGCAAAAAGTCTCCAGGTTGTCTCACTGAAATTAGTCTTTTTTTTTTGTTTGTTTGTTTTTTACTCCAGCCTACATTTTACTTTATTCATTAGAAGTTTGTGTAAAACAGCTTGTTTTGCAAAGATTTAAGATCTTATGGCTTATTTTTTTAATTAAAAAGATCTTTAAAAAATACATAAGATTCTTTTGGTTTTGATATAAAGTGTTTCACCAAGATCTGAGGGCAGATAAGTTACATTCCTTTGTCATCACCAAAAAGTATATGTAGTGGTGAGTCTTACTATTTTGAATAATTTTTGATGAAGCACAAAACTGGGGGGCATAGCTGCAACATGTTACAGTGCTAAACAGTAGCAGTCATGATAAACTGGTTAAAATGATCATTCAGAATGTAGAACACCCTGTTTTTTTCTTGAGCCCCCGACTAATCGGTAACCAATCAAGTGTCTGTGTTTTTCATAAAAGTGAAAAATGCAGGGAAAATCAGATTGAGCATTCTTCAGTTACAAAGGGAAAAAAAAACAAAAAAAAACAAGAGATGTGTAACAACATGATACTGCAGAGCTTGTATATTAGTCATTTCTGATTCATAAAAGGAGATGGAAGCATTTGAGTCTTGCCAGAATCACAGAACAGTTTTAATTGTCGAGGCGTTTGGAAACGTTGCCACATGGAGAAGTGGACCAATCTGCTGTGTGGGGGGGATTTTCTCCCCATTTTAGTCCATCTAGGGATCTACAATATGCTTTAAAGTAGTATTACTAACATTGAATACACTGCAACCACAGACAACAAGAAAAAATATTAAGTGGTCTTTGAAAATGATGTTGCGTACAGAGCTGACCTGTCTTGAGTCTGTGTAAACTTTCTCAATATCCGTGTGCGCGCACAACACCGTTTCACAGAACCCAGGAGACGAGGGAAACTCCTGCATACTCAGCATCAATTGTTGTACAAATATAGAATAAAAAATGTGTGACTTTCTTATTAACCTACGTATATTCATATCCATCACATCTAAGCATTTTGACTGTTTACTTGTTTCAGAAGGAGGTTAGTCAGATTTATTGATCTGCAGATGATCAAGCTGGTAGGACAGACGGGCGGGTAATTAGCCAAACAGACCAACAGAAAATAACGATGTTAGAAAAAACATACCAGCCTACAGGTATTAAAGCTATTCCAAGACGGCTCATCACAGGCTGACAGCAAGACAGTTATAAAGAAAAGCAAAGGCAAAACAGATGGTCATACACAAAGTGACCCAACCTGAATGACAGATGTATGAGGAACATACATATGGCTAGATAGTCAACGAAAAGACAAGACAGATCATCCTACAGATCGACAGGTGCTGCTTAATGGTGGCTCTTTTTGCTTTTATGAGAACAAACTTCTTTGAACAGTCAGGCACAGTTAAAAAACAACAAGGTGTGTAACTATGAACCTTCATTACATTTACACTCACCAGATCATTTATTAGGCACACCTTTTAATCAACACATCAACCAATCACACGGCAGCTAATCAATGCATGCAGACAAGGTCAGGAAGTTACAAAAAATGAAAAGGAAGAAAAAAGAAAAAAAGAACAGTCAGTAAGCAGCAGCTGTGTGTACAAAAAATGTCTTGTCGATGTAAAAAGGAGTCTGGACAGAGTTGTTCAAGAAGACAATAAAAAGGCAACAGGAACTACAATAAGAACCTGTTGAACCCTGGTAAGGGTCGCACAGCCGCTGTTTAAGGGTCTGGTGCCCGCTGGATTTTACTATTCAAATTCAACACAATTTATTTATTTTACTTTAAAATACGACGTCAAAAAAAAAAAAACTTCACATCAATATATGCAGCAAATATGGTTCATTTTTGACTTTTAACTTTTAAAGAAAACATTTTAAGAAAAAAAAAATTAGCACTTATTTATGTTTACTCTGTGACAAAAACATGTAACAAAATTTCTACTCCATATAAAAGCATGAGCCTGCCTGACCTTTATTGCTGATCAGGTTAATCATGACAGAGTAATGTGTCTACTTCCAGCAGGATGATGCACCAAACTGGTTTCTTGAACAAGATGATGACGTCACTGCGCTCAGGTTCCTCTATTGGCAGTTTTATTGACAAAATGAGGTTCAATCCAGTAAACCAAATTGAGTGGCCTTTATTTACATAAAGCACCATCTCTTTATGTCCAAACAAAAACGCTGACTTTAGGGGGCTAAAAATTAACTAAATAAATATGTTTTGGGTTTTTGTTCCCCCTCATTACGCTCCAAGTAAGAAACGTATTGGCTAGCAATCAAAAATACTATTGTGAGAAAAGCTAAAACAGCTAAAATTTCTCTTTATCTTTTTGGTTTGCTAATAATTACTTCACCCACAGCATTTCGAGGATCTCTAATGTGGGTCAAGAAAGGTCTGCTCCCAAGGGATATCCTGGTAGAAATAGATACACGAGTGAAAAAGATCTATGAATAGACTCAGCTGGAGGGAGAAACACGGACAAAATAAGGCTGCCATGAGTGAGCTAATTAGGGTTTAAATTGACTCTTTATGAAGAGGCTACAGATGGTGAAGGCAGTAACAACATCATGTGTCTTTTTGCACCAATCTTCAATTAAACTCTGTATTTATTTTAAAGCGACGTGAACTTCTTTGCAGGAATCTGTTGAGGAAATTGTATTTTTTTTAATTACATTTACATAGTTCCCTATTTTGTGTACTCTGAGGATATAAGTCTAGTTTGAGCTTTTAGTGGACTGATCATGAATGCTGAAAAAACGAAAGATGGTTTTGCGGCATGAAATAAAGCTCCTGACGGCTACGCAATATTCATGTTTACAAGGCACACCCAGCAATCCGCCGAGTTATCGAGCTTCACTTACCGTAGTCGCTCTCGTAAAAGATGATAAACTTTTGCCAGTGAAACTCTGAGACGAGGGTAAGCAGGACGTCGTTGATGCGAACGGGCGGACGGGCGGCCAGCGTGTAGCTCTCTCCGTCCGGGCTGGGGTTGAGCTGGCAGGCGGTGCGGGGTCCACCGTCCCCGTTTCTTTGGATGAAGAGGTGAGGGATGTGCATCGCATCCGTTAGAGACTGGAGGGCGCTCGCAGCGGCACAACCCGTAGACGTAACCAGCGCAAGGATCCCCTGGTTCATTAATTCACATGCTGGACAAAAGTAAAGAGACACGAGAGGGTTAGAACCACAGAAGAAAAAAAAAAAACTAAATGGGGAAAAAAAGGGACAAAAGAAGTTTAAAAAGGTGACTCGTAGGCCAGTTTTACACTTAGAGTTTCAAAACAGGAAATATTTGATCCTGTCATTACAGATTAATGACTGAAACAAATTCCAGATTGCTCATCTGTACATGTGTTCCCTTCCCTCACAAATGCGGGGGAAAAAAAAGTTTCCCGCATTTTCCCGCAAAGGTCAACTGAGAGATTCAGTAATGTTTTAGAAAAAAATGCATGAAAGACACAAGATAGAGGAGTCCAAAATAATGCCACTGCCAAACAGTTCTCCAGAGTGACGTCTAAAGACACTGAATGATAATACCTTTAGGAAAATTGTTCTCCCAGGGATGAAATTTGACTTTTTAAAATGTGAATTTCAAAAGAAACTTCACTGATTTCTCAAAGAGAATGCTGCTTTAAAACAGCAACTTGCAACTTACGAGTACAAAGTCTGTCAACACGCTTTGCTGCCTAAATTTGCTTAAACTTAATTAAGTAATATTGTTTGTTCTGTCAAGCAGAGGATTAATTAAACTTTCACTTTAAATATAGTTTGTAATGTCATAATTTGTGTATGACTCATAAATTTATCATCCAAAACATTTCCAGTCTCTGTTGCTATTGCCATGCAAGATTTTGACATTGAAATGCGACATGATTTTACTGGTTTTAATGTGAGTAAAAGTGCTTGTAATGTGGAAAAATGCCTCAGCAGCGTCGAGGCTGTTAGCACTCTGATGATTTTGCAGCAGCAGTCTGAATGGACGGATATACTGACCAACAACATATGATCTGTTTGTTGTGCTTGTGTTGCACTATAACGAGGAAAATGGCAAAAAGGTGTGAAAGTCTGTGCAATATGCACTCACGGAGGAAGGATTCTTTCAGATATATTTGGGGAAAAAAAGCAAGCAGGACATTTTATTAATTTTGTTTTGCATTTTTTGAGAATTTTGAAACAAAACCACAAAATTTCCATCCAAGGTCGCCATATTGTGAACTCTCTCAGTCTGTGTTTTCTTTTTAGTCTGGAGAAAAACAAAAGAAAAATATACTGTGAGCAAAATTGTTAGGCATGTGTTTATTTCAGTCATTTTAAGGTATATTTTCAAACTCAAAGCTGAATTAACTTGAATACTTTATGCATCACATGATGTGCATCTGTGTAATGAGGGAGGATTTGGCTTAAGAAAGTCAACACCCCATATCAAGATGTGAATAGTTATTAAACGGTTTCTTTTCTTTAGGGGAAACGTCCCTCCAAAAAGATTTAACTGACTGAAAAGTAAGCAATTAGCAAAAGTCTCTTCGAGGGATGTAGAACTCTTGAAATTGCTAAGACGTGATCATAAAACCATTCAATTGTTTTGTAGCAAATAGTAAACAGGCTCACAAAAAACATGTTAAGAAAACAAGAAGATAATAATTAACTGCCAAGGATTTGACAAAAATCATGCACGAAGCTACCAGGAATCCATCAAGGACTGTCATTTTCCATAACTGCAACCTAAAGGATGTTCATAGCTCAGAGACTTGGCCGAGGTAAGGAAGGAGTTTTGACTTTTTGAAAAATGACAATGATTTCTATGCAGGACAGTTCTCTGTCACATGCACATAAGTATTCATATGTGTGTTTAAAGGCATTAAAGGTGGAAAAACTGATGATCTTTCCTTCCCTCACCTGACCTGAACCCAGTTCAGAAATTGATGACCAGCAGTTCTGATGTTTAGTTTTTTAATTCTCACGTAAAGAGATGACAGTGAAAAAGACGGGACAATGTGTGATTTTCATTTAGTGGAATAATGACTCTGCACAATTGTTGCCCATTAATTGTGCGCGCATGAAAATTCTCCTAAGAAAGCGAAAACCTCACTTTCACGTTTTGCGCTTCGACTTTTTGGATTAACCAAGAGCACTGAAGTCGTTGATTAATAAAAAAAAGATTAATCCTCAAAAATAAGACTTGTTTAATAATTCTGCATTTAACGTAAGACTTTACGTGGTTTTTTTTTTAGGATTTAGCAACATTGTGCAAAAGGTAGATTAAGCAAAAATTGGTTATTTGTGAATCCCGCTAAGGGCTTCAGGATTACATGAGAGCCTCAGCATGTGGGAGGCAAATCAGGGGAAACGCATGGAGTTCAAAAACCACAGTTGTATCCTAATATGTGCAGATGAAGGATTCAGTCCGGGAGGCATCATCTAATCCATGTCTACAGACAAAGACGGTGATTAAAGGGAAGATTTTGTTGAAGGTAAAGAACCCCCTCAAAGGCAACAGATAAATGAGCTGCAAGAGTTCAGGCCTTAGCAAAACACAATGGAATGACATGAGTGGGAGGAATCAAATAAAGATCCAGAATATGTTAGTGGGATGAAAAGGCTTAGATGACCAGCAGACGCCTCGGTTAACTTGACGCTCTTCCCGTGACCTTCACTCTCTCCCCGGCTTTCATGTATGGCGATGGTAAAACTGTGTAAACAGGAAGGGATTAAAACGCTCGCCATGTCTGGCGGGTGCTTAGGATTCTTACGTTCTGATTTACGAATCTCTTTTAAGCATGTCGACATGTCTGGGACGATGCAGAATGTCAGATAATGTTCAAAGATGAAAATTTGAAATCGACTTGAACTTTGCAGATTGATGTGTAAATATTTGGGCCAGCTGCGAGATGCGAGGTGGCAATAACCGGCTTTCCTAATCAGCAACTTTGACTTTGTTTGTTGCAATTATTTTTTTAAAGACCCCAGGTTAATGCTTCTGCCTAGTCTAACAACAGCATAAAAAAAAGAAGTCAATCTGCATGTAACTTCAAGTTGATTCTTATACAGAGTTGCGTATCACTCCTCCAACGGGATTTGCAAATGACACAGGACAGATAAGAACCACTCCCATGTTTTAAAAATTGACTGTTTTCAACAACAATGCAGCTTTCCACACAATATTGAAAAAGTTTTTGTGGAATTTTTCAAAATTTTGTGAATTTATAAGCAGAAACTTTAAGGATTTCATGTGACACACCAACAAAGTAGTTCAAAGCTCTGAAGTAGAAAACACATTGGAAAGTAAAACATAAAACGTGTCATTTCTAAAATCTCCATTGAGATTTTATAAATGTCCATTCCATTTGATGCCATTCTGGACCAATGGGTGAGTGCAAAGGTACCACAAGAAACATTTAGAGTTAACATTTTTCTGTAGAGTTCAGGTCGTTGTTCACATTTCCACAACAGAATACGTCTCTGTTACGTTTTACTAAATTTTTTACAGAATTTATTGTTTTTGATTGAACGGATCACCTACAATAATATGTAGCATACAATAAATGTGTGTATTTTATAAAACAGTGATTCTTGAGAATAGGGACAAAACAGGTCCTATGGATAAAGCACAAAATTTGAATAAAATATACACAAACTATAATTTTTTTCAAATATCTGACTCAACTAACCTGGTTCATGTGAGCACAACAATGTATATTTTCCAGGTATTTGCTGAATATTTTTTTATTTTAAACATTGTAGTCGGTGGATGATGCCTGTAAAAGCCCTTGTCCAGGAGCAGAACTCAACACAATATAATAGTTTAAAATAATTAAAGAAATACTAGAATTATATATTGTGGCAATTAAGTATAAGTAGTCATATAAATAATTATAGAGGTATCAATAAATTGAATTAAAAATCATTTATATATATATTTTCCAACTCCTTTGAAATTTGTCCCTAGTTTTTGTCAACAGCATCAGAAATGAAAAGAATGTAAAAAAATCAGGCATTATTGGGGGGCACCAGAACTTCTGAGGACCCCATGA